>NC_069787.1:75363340-75666370 GCF_027406575.1 Nycticebus coucang | reverse complement strand
TCAAACTAACAAATCCATCTACATTATAAAAATAAGTTTCAAGAGCAACTAAAAAGCTGTCTAAAGTCCTCATTATTTTCCCTATGACAAGCAGAAAAGGATAGCCATTTCTTTTCAGAATGATGGGAAAAAATTGCTTAAAGCATTTGTCATTTTTCACCCCAACCACCACACTTGCTACTTTTTACCTTCTATGGGACTGCAGAATGTTTAGATATTTTGTTTTGTTTTGTTTTTAAGGTAGTATTGTTTGGCGGACTCTTTGGAGGTGTCTGATCAACCACTGAGAACTTGACTCTCCATTTTCCTAGCAACAACTTCTATCCAAAAATCTATTCCTCTAACCACCATGGTTATTTTGGCTCAGGCCACCAGGACTAAAGATGGACCAGCCAGTCTCTTGGGCGTTTGGGACTGAAACTGCTAAAATCTATCTCTTGGCTGAACCGACAGGTACCTGAGAAATAGACAAAGCTGGTTTGTGGAGGGAGAAAAATATGCCATGGTTGAATGCTTCTTCCTAGTTTTGTAATTCCTAGGTTCTAACTCTTCTCAAAGCCATATGTCTTTTTACTTTGAGGTACTTCAGGCCTTTGAGACCCTGAATAGTGTCATAACAAAATCTCTTCTTTTGTGAGCTTGAGTTTTTCTAATTGTATTCCTATTGTTTGCAATTAAAGAACTTCAGCAAACATACTTTCCCTTTTGCTGAGCTCAGTTAAATCAAACCTTATTTATATCAACAAAGGACTTTAAACTGAGTGGGTAACGGCATCAAGAAAACCTTGGATAATCTCGAGTAGCTGATAGTAGTTACTTTAAAGGAAAAGAGAAGAGTGGTGACAACACATCGAGTCACAAAGCCCCGATCTATAATCTGTGCACATCAAACTGCCAGGGCAAAGTGCTGGTTGTTTACATGAGTGCAGAATCAGAAACAGTTGTGCCCTCAGTTAACGAACAGTACAAAAAAAAGAAGAAGTTTCTATAGCCTGCGTGGAGCCGCTGAGCCTTTAGAGGCGGAGGGAGTACACGAGAGAAAAGTTTTCACTTCAAACATAGGTTTGTGTAGTGCTTATTATTTTAAGTTACCAGACTGCCTGCTTTCATATATTGATATATTGGCTTTGTAAAAAAAAATCATTAAAAGAATAAGTTTGATCACATGTTCATAGCCATCTGCTTCTGGTGACTAAGTGGGGGGTGCAGGATGCCAAGAAAGGATGTACTATCTTTTATCCACTGAGGCAAAAATAAAAATTGCAGATCAAAAATCGGAACTTGGGGGAAGAAGCATCCGGATTTCTCAAATAAATCAAGAAATATGCAAACTGCAGACCTCCTTTGAACTCAGGAAAGATCTAACTTTTGGGGTAGAGTTTCGTCTGCTTGGTAAAGATGTGTTCAGATCCATGGATGTGAGTGCTACAGGAAGTAACTGTAGTTTGAGGGCTCAGATCCAAGCTCTTGCTCTTATCACTTGAATATAATTTTCTCTTTCCCTGCATCCCCTCTGCTGGCTAAAATAAAACTTAAACACGAGTCTATTTGAGTACCCCTGAAATTTTGCTTAATTTAATTTCTTAAGTACTACATTTAAAGGCCCCAGTTCCCTGATGTAGGTCCCAAGAAAACACTTGCCCAGAAAAGAACTGTGATCACATCATCCATCTTGGCCAACGAGATGCATTAGCATTTTCTAGAGTGGGGAGTGTCTCTTTTGAATTGTGTTTCTGGTTCTTTAAATTAGTGGAACTTATTTTCTTGAGGATGTTCTTAGAGTATAGGAGTAGAGCATTTATTCTTTGTTTTCAAGTTCAGAATTTATTTAGTTTCTAATTCAACCAACTCTATCCCGGGCTCTTGACCTCACTTCCAGCTGTTAAATTGAGCTGTCTGTGATTGCTGTGGAAAAGATGAACTCGACAAAGTTGGAAGATGGTAACATTTGCCACTAGCTGCTTTTCCTCTCTTCCATTAGCATGTTTTCCTTTTCTCCCCATCCCCTGCAAGTCATTCATGTTCCTGGGGAAATACATCTTAAACAGACTCGATGTTCTCTATAGTGCCTAGAAATTCACTTCTATACTTCCCTATGAGCAAAACCATATTTATTTTTGCTAACTTAAAGTCATTAGACATATATTATGGGCCAGACTATGTGTTAAGCACATGGATACAAAACAAATGTAATGAGTCCCTGTTTTCAAAGAGTTAACCATCTAAGCATGGATACAGATGCATACAAATGCATATATGAACAAAAGCAAAACCCAGCAACTGTAATAATAACTGCAATAACAATGCTTAGGTAAATAATAGTAATGTGACATAAGGAAATTGATCGGGGTCGCTGGTCATGAGAGGAATTGGCAGGATTGGGAGCCAGGGAAGACTGGGGAAGGGTTCAAGTTGTTGGAATCAAATCAATTTCAGAAATAGGGTAAGATGGGTAATTTTCAGATTGAAGGAGTCTTCATTTTGTTAATCTAAATAGGAAAAAGAAGAATGTGCTTTTGGTCACAGGGGTGAATCACAGACCAAGACCTAAGGATGACGATAGAAAAACATTTGAAATGGAGTCGGCTCTAGAATAGCCAGGCTATGCCATCAGTGTATTTGTATTTCTCAGGTAATTAGAGGATTGGATCATAACCTAAAAGGTAAAATGTTTCTTCTTCTAAAAGCAGCATACAATGAAATGGATATCTATTCTAAAGTTAGAACTGGAGAAAACTGGAATTGAGATGAGCCACACTGGCATATTTATTGATCTGCTTTGGCTTAGTAGTTCATCTTTTGTGATATAAGCTTTCATGAAGAAGGATAGTAGTATGATAGGTTTCTTCAAAAGTCTAGTATGAAAATTGAAAATGACATTTTCTTCCTGGATAGATTTAGCCTGATTCCACCAAATCTGTCAGGACATTTCTCTGTACACTGTACTTAAGGAAGAACTTGAAAGATGCCATTATTGGAGTCAGTGGGTAATGGGGCAATGGAGGCACTTAAAAGAAGCACCAAGGTCAGAGCAATGCACGCTCACCTTTGCATTCTCATATAACAACACTAGCAAGAAAAAGCACTTATGGAAAAATGATACAAAACTTCCTAAATGGTGGTACTTAAATGCTGTATTTACCCTAGCAATTTTGGATATAGAATCTGGTTATATTAGTGAGGTTACACAGGTTTCAGTTGTCATAGAGACCCCCCCCATATCTATCTGTGTCAGGGTAAGCAGCATAGGGCTAATAGAGCAGCTGTCTTGGATCAGGAACCCAGATATCTTTTCTCCTACATTAAAATGCTTTGAACTCTAAGTCTTTCTTTTCTTTTTTTTTTTTGAGACAGAGTCTCACTATGTCGCCCTTGGTAGAGTGGCATGGCGTCACAGTTCACAGCAAACTCAAACTCCTGGGCTTAAGCGATTCTCTTGCCTCAGCCTCCCAAGGAGCTGGGACTATTGGCACCTGCCACAATGCCCAGTTATTTTGTTGTTGTTGTTGCCATTGTTGCTTAGTAGGCCCAGGCCAGATTCAAACCCACAAGCCTCAGTGTATGTGGCCAGCACCCTAACCACTGAGTTATGGGCACTGATGCCTTCCGGGTGTCTGTTACATAGTAGGACCTCAGTATTTGTTCCTTACACTCACCCCAGTCATGCTTACTTCTGTTGTAAATACTGAAGGCCCCTTTTTAATATGTGTATCATAAAACTGCTTCTCTCTCTCTCCTTGGAGTTTCTCTCTTTCTCTCTCTTCTGCTGGAACTATACTGTTTTTCCCTTGATGTCTTGTGACTGTTTGGAGGAAGTTACTGATGGGAAGGGGTGAACCCTTTTGGGGAAGCCGGTGCCCAGAGGAAATTCTATTGATGAACAACAGAAAAGGAGGCCTCTATGGATATTAATCTAGGAAAGTTTTCTCTCCAAACTTTCTTTCTTGCCAAAACATCAGAAAGGGTTTCAGCAGTAGCTCTCCTGGTTCTGTAGGAATTGCTCACCTAAAAAAAGATATATCACAGGGCAGCGCCTGTGGCTCAAAGGAGTAGGGTGCCGGCCCCATATGCCGGAGGTGGTAGGTTCAAACCCAGCCCCAGCCAAAAACTGCAAAAAAAAAAAAAAAAAAAAAAAGATATATCACCTATAGGCAAATAAAGGACGGGCAAAGTTCAGGCCTTAGGTCCATGAAACACAGGACTTTCCAGCTGTACATTTCTAGAAAGATGCATCTACATAGGTTGACAATTGTACCTTTGTCACAGATTGGCTCTCCCTGTACCCCAGGCTGGAAAGAGATCCTATCTTTCTTCCCTGGCAGTCTGCTAGGAGCCCACAAGGCATCTAACCTGGGTTAGCTTCTGGAGGCTTGGGCTTATTTGGTTGTACCTGATGACTTATGGGTGCCACCTGGCTGGTATCTAGATGCATGAGGTGATTTACCTATAGGCAGAGAGCTTTCAAGCTCAAGAAGAGGATATACTGGTGTAAATATCTTCATAGCTTTATAGATTGGATCTAACCTAGGAACGTGTTTCTCAGTCTTATAAAGGTAAGGGTTACAGCAATATTGTGTTTCTCCAAGTGTGAACTCTGAACTCATGGGCAAAGTTGTTGGAAACATAGATGACAGGGTCTCAATTAGGCCCTCTGAATCAGCCTCTCTGGTAAAAGGAACGAGGAGTCTATATCCCAGGTGATTCTTAGGTCTATGAAGACCTTGTGGCTTAAGGTGTGGTACCGGGCCAGCCTCACTTGGGAGCCTAGCTTAGGTCCATGGAATTAGATCTGCATTTTTCTGAGCTTTCTCAGGTGACTCTTCTGTGCAGGATACTTGAGAAGCACTGTCCTAATGGGTTCAGAACCAATGAGCCCAAAGGATTCTTTTCATGGCAGATTGTGTGAGATGTAGGGAGGTGGGGCTTGGCACGGTATAAATAGTATTTTTTGATGTCCAGGTGATGCAGCATAGCATATAGAAACCCTCTATGAGGAACCCAGGATGATTCTGGTGCAGTGAGGATCCCCAAAAAGGTGATACCAGTCTGCCTTCTCCAGGGCTGGCATCTTTGAGGACTCCTGGGGTCAGCGCAGACATCCTCATGGGCACTGGCAGCACTTATGTGGGTAGGTATCCTCAGATAGCTTCCTAGGGGCAGACACCACTAGGAAGGCTGGAAATGCTGCATGTTCACAGTAGCTGAAGACTCCTTTGACAATGCATGTGGGACACCCTTGCAGATTTCTAGAAGGAATGGGGTGAAATCTGGGGGCTTTGAGAAAGGTTGATAGTCTGTGCAACATTCTGGAGGCAAGCACTGGTGAATACATACTCATAGGTTGGCAACGCTGAAAAAAAGCAGGTTACATTAAAATATTATTATAAAATATTTATAAGTATTATAAATAAATACTAAATAAATATAATTAAAGGAAATGTTATGTACATTATGTTATGTACTCTAGTGGTTCTTAATGGGGACACTGTTGGCCATGTGGGGACACATCTGTGTCTAGTGAGGAGAGACCAAGGTACACTACTGTGCATCCTACAATGCATGGGAGATCTCTTATAACAAGGGATTATTCAGGCTCAACACAAGAGTGCCCAGGTTGAGAGGGTGAATTTTGTCCCAGGTATGGATTTACAAAAAAAACAGTATTTCTTATTAACATTACAACCACCACTGGGCTATTTAAAGATCTACCATAGAGGGCTAAACTAGCAAAGTGGATACCTTTTGGCTGTATTTGTATTTGTCATTTTTTCAGGTATTTCTCTTTAGGATTATCAGTCCTGAAAAATAATGACAAGTGACTCTGCAGTAATACCACAATTCCTGCTGAGCTCTGAGAACTGAATTATCAGGGTCCACCACTTGGAATATCCAGTTTTATTACACATTCAGTCTCTAGGCTAAAGTAGGGGAGGAAATAATTATCTTTCGCACACTTGCACTCAGCATTTGCTCTTCATATCTGATCAATCTTGAGCTTAAAAATAAATTACACACACATATCTATATACGTTGCATTTTTTAGAAAAACCAGGTATTATTTTTTGATCCTATTATCAGTGGGCCACATTGAGAACTCACAGCATAAAGTAAAGGCATAATTCTAGGAAGTAAAATTCTTGGGCTGAGGAAAGAATACACTTTCTAGGAATGGCTCTTGACCTCAGCAAAAACCAAGTAAGAGACACAGGAAAGTAAAAATCATATTTACTTTGTTTTATGGAAAGAGAAATACAAAGTTTGCTTTATAGAAAGAGGAAACATACTGGGGAAGTAAGAGAGCCCTGGATTTTAGATCAGATGTCAATGTAGATACTGGCTTCCCTGCATTTTGAGTGACTGAAGACTTGTTTCTTACTTTTTTTTTTTTTTTTGTAGTTTTTTGGCTGGGGCCGGGCTTGAACCCGCCACCACCAGTATATGCGCCCTACTCCTTGAGCTACAGGAGCCACCCGTTTCTTACTGTTGGTTTCCATTTTGTTTTAAAAAGAATAATGCTATTTATCTTGTAAGACTGTGCATTGGTTAACTACTGCTGTGTAACAAAAGCCACAAAATCTCAGTGGCATAGACAATAAGCCTTTATTAAGTTACACATCTGTAGAGAGCTGGGGTCACCTGGGGTCAGCTGGGGTCAGCTGGGAGTTGGCTAATCTGGCCTGGAATGGCTTTGTTCCCTGAAAGCCTCAGCCTCCTCCTGGAACCAGTGGGCTGAACTGAATGTTTTTCACATGACATGGCAGAGTTGAGAAGGGAAGCTCAATTGTGAAAGAGTAATTCAAGTTTGTACTTGTATCATATCTGCACTTGTTAGTTGTTATTGACCATTGACCAAACCAAGGCCCATGACAGAGACCAAAATCAAATGGAGGGAAGTACACCCTGCCCAAGGCGAATCCAAAGCAAGCCATACAGGCAAGCCCAGCATCCCTGGAGCAAGAAGCATCCTCTTCCCATGAAAGAGAGAGAGAGAGAGTGTGTGAACATTTTAGAACAATATCTAATCAACAACAGGCTGTTAAAATGATTAAATGAAGCTATGTCTACAAAGCACCTTGCCTAATAATATCTGACACTAAAGTGTTTAATAAATGTTAGTTCCTTTCTCCTCCTCTAAACTACTCTGCAAACAGATGATGGACTGGGACGCAATGAAGAATGGGGACTGTAAACTTAATTTCAGAGATACAATCACTATTTTAAAATAAACTTCAATTCTGTATTATGGTAAGTTGTTAAAGAAATGATAGGAGAGAAAAGAGATATTTAGGAAAATAAAAAAAACAGAAGAATGAGGGGAATAAGAATACCTTTTCAAATTTTGAGGGGCTAAGGAAGGGGAGAAATAACTAATACATCAATAAATTAAAAAAGAGAAGATAAATAGAAATATAGTCATAGAACACGGAATACTAAAAAGAAGTACGAGGGGAAATGACTTATCAAGAGAATCACCAGGACATCAGAAGAGCTTTTTGAAAACACATTTTCTCTCCCCTACCTCTCAAATCCTGGATACACATGAAATTCCATTATTCACCTGAAGCAGGCTGGGAAAGAGAGAAGAAAGTTCATAGTTTTGTCACCTTTTGTCAAGGTTCATAAAAGACTAATTAGCATTTTAACCATGTTTCCAATGTCATTGAGGGCACTTTTTCCTTGATATTTCCAGAGGCTCTAATCTATGTGGGTCTATTATTGCAACCTACCAGATGAACAATCATTTTCTGGGAATGTGGTATACGGGACAGAGAAGTAATACCATAGGGATCAAATGAAATTGAGTTGGGTTTTTCCGTTGTTCTGACTTGGTCTATATAGAAAAAGAATATTCTCAGCAGAAGCCACTTGATCACAACGTATTTCATATTACCATACTGTGTGGTATTCTATGCTGGAAAAAAATGTGCAGAAATTATTTTCTAGAGGGCAATAGAATATTCAATATAGGACTCTACCCACAAATACCTTCTGGAAAAAGAGAAGAAATGCTTTGGTCAGATTTGCCTTGGTTAACAATAAGCAAAAGGACCGCTTTTAAGATGGAAAAGTATTAGTATTTAACCAAGCTGTCATTATGAAAAGTAATGGTAAATTTTCTTTGTTTTGAACATGCTTAGAGAAGCAAAGACATCAAAATTTAACCCTGTTTATTTTTCTTATTGAATCTCTAGTTTGCTTCTTGCCTCTTGTCCTCTTGTTTTTGGTCATACTGTCATTAATTAGTCCATAGTAGTTGCTCAGAAATAGGGGCAAGATCATGAAAAGACTATTTTAGAAACTGGCAAAAATATGACCTGTCCCACAGATAGGAGTGCGCATGTGGAGATGCAATCCCCCCTCATACTCACATTCCTTTAAAAAAAAAAAAGAAATGCTTGAAGTGCTTGGAGAAATGGGCATATTTTCAAAATACAGAGTTTTGGCTGGGTTCAGTGGCTCACACCTGTAATCCCAGCACTCTGGAGGCCGAAGCAGGTGGATTGCTTCAGTTCATGACTTTGAGACCAGCCTGAGCAACAGTGAGACCCCCCATCTCTTAAAAAAAAAAAAAAAAACTAGTTGGGAGTTATGGCGGGCACATGTAGTTCCAGCTACTTGGGAGGTTGAGGCAAGAAAGAGGGTCGCTTGAGCCCATGGATTTGAGGTTGCTGTGAGTTATGTCACCACAGCATTCTACCAAGGGTGACAAATTGAGATTCTTCCTCAAGGAAAAAAGTAAATAAAAATAGAAATAATATAAAGAGGTTCCTATCAAAAAGATAGCCCTACGTTATAAATATGTCAAAAAAAAAAGAAGGAATATCATCAGTGGTGCTGTAAAACTGGTAGCCTGACATAAGGAGTGACTTTAAAACAATAACAACAACAAAATACAATGATTACTAACCAAAGGTTTTCATGGTATTCAGGGAACATAGAAAGAGAAGGCCAGAACTGGGTGTGGTGGCCAGAACTGGGTCTGTAATCCTGGCACTCTGGGAGCTCAAGAGTTCCAGACCAGCCTGAGCAACAGCAAGACCCCTGTCTCTACTAAAAATAGGAAAACTAGATGGGTATTGTGGCAGGCACCTGTAATCCCAGCTACTGGGGAGGCTGAGGCAAGAGGATCATTGAACCCAGGAGTTTGAGGTTGCCGTGAGGTAGGCTGACACTAGGGCACTGTAGCCTGAGCAGCAGAGTGAGACTCTGTCTCAAATAAAAGGAGAGAGAGAAGGCCAGATGCAATTTTTGCTATTTTTCTTCTAACACTCTCTACTCACTCGTCACTCCTGTTGGCCTCTTTGTGCTCTCTTGGGCTCACCAAGCTCATTCTCACCTCTGAGCCTTTCGATTTGCTCCTTGACCTGGTAAGTTCTTTCCTAACCCAAAACACATTTTACTTCCTTCATTTATTTAGGGATGTTTAATTATCACTCCCTCACAGAAGACTGCCCTAAACATTTCTCTTAGTCTGTTCAAGCTGCCATAACAAAAATAACCTTAGATAGGGTAATTTATGAACACCAGAATTTATTGCTCATAGTTCTGGAGCTGGGAAGTTCCGGATGCAGGTGCCAGCAGATTCAGTGTCTGGTGAGGGCTTGTTCCTCACAGATGGTGCCTTCGCGCTGTGTCTGCACATGGCAGAAGGTGCCAACAGGCTCCCCCAAGCTTCTTTTATAGGGTAGAGCCCTCAAGACCTAATCTTCCCGCGCTGTGTTAGGACATAGGGGATATTCAAGCAAGTTTTCTCTATCTATAAGTAGAGTCTGCAGGAAAGCCTATCTACCACTTATACCTCTATAATAGTAGTGTCATTGATCAATCATCCGAAAGTCTTAATTTCAAGACTTTGCTTCTCACCTGTGGAATGAGTAGGAGTTCTCCAGATGTGGGAAAGGAAAGGTCTGGTGAGCAGGGAGAACAGCTAGAGCAAAAGCCCAAGGCCTAGGAGTACAAAGGACCAGGTTCTGTCTGGTTATAGCAGCTCTGGGCACAGATAGGGCCCAGGTGGCACAGAGCTCTCTGGGGAGTTTGGGCTTTATCCAGTAAACCCTGTGGGGATCACGTTAGAGGCCTTAAGAGCCTCCTGGAGGGAGTGTGGAGAACAGTGGAGCAGATGATGGAGGGTAGGAAGCAGAGCTGCTGATCTGAGAGGAGAGAGAGGACAGCAGACGAAGGAGAGTGAAAAGGAAGCAGGCTGGACCGTCCTGTCTCCAGCTCGGGGTTGGTGTGAAGGGGCCCATCATTCAACAAAGAGGCACAAGTGGGGAAGAGCTGGCAGGTGGGATAAGTAGGTGAAGGGCATCCTATTGCCGAGTCCGGAAGGCTCTTCCACATGTCCTATTTGCTTATTGTTTGCTTCCCTTATTACTCTTACTCCAACATACAACACGCAGTGCTGTGCTGAGTCACATGGGAGCCTGTGGCAAGAGGAAAAAGATGCTTCCTTGATATAACATTCTGATATTTTGATCATCACAGGTTTGTTGCACTAATTCTGACTTTTAAAAAAGATCACATTAAAATATTATTTGCCTTTATTACTGAAGTTTTTGGGCACCCCGTTAAGTTTGTGCCTGAGGGAAGTGCCTCACTTGTGTCATTCTAGACCAGCCCCGGGAAGCCCCCCTCCCCATCTGCAAGCTTCTTAAAGACAGTGACTGGGCCTAATTATTTTACATCATCTATAGCACTTAACCCTCATATCTGACACATTTTAAGTGCACAGTAACTTCGTAGAATTAATATAAATAACTCGTTATGGAACAAAGCACTTATTTCTTCTGCAAATGATCTAGGCATCCTTCCAGGAATAAGAATATGTAGTTTAATACCAGAGTTTATCCTTTGAGAAGCTCACAGGCTGGTAGAGTGGGCCTGGGTAGGGCACAGGAGAGGGGCAGGACAAGAGAGAGGTAGGCAAGAGGTAGGGAAGTTCAAGAAATGGTGTCACCCATTTCTGCAGAGCGGGTTTCAGTGGTTACTGACAGAGAGCAACATGCTAGGTGGAGGACAGAGTTTGAATGAAGGCGCAAAGGAATGGTGATAATCGATTGACTTTCTAGGGCCATGGAGCATGTGTGGCATTCTCAGTGGAGGGCAGAGCCTCAGGGTTGGGGAGGCAGTGTTGGGGGCAGGAGGGAAGCATGCCAGTGGAGAGCACACCAGGTCAGGAAGCAGCCGTTCTGCCTGGCAGTGGGAGGAGACAGGTGAGGAAACAATGGTGGAGAGAACTCAGCAGGTAATGGAGGGGGGACAGGGTCCTGGCGTGGAGATGCATGGGAGGAGGTCTGTAAAACTTTAGGGTGCTTGGGGACAAAATACATATAAATGCCATTTCTATATTTTGATACTTTACCTATAAATAAATCGCTCTGGGGCCATGCCTGTGGCTCAAAGGAGTAGGGCGCCGGCCCCTGGAGGTGGCAGGTTCAAACCTAGCCCTGGCCAAAAACTACAGTAAATAAATAAATAAATAAATCCCTCTAATTATTTGTATAGTTCTACAAACAATTCATGGTGACAGTAAATAGAATTTGAAACTCATGAAGGAAGTTCACCTATATTTTAAGCACTCTGAAAAATGAGTGCTTCTATTTTTGTGTCCTTCCAGGCCTCGCAGGAAAGCCTATGAAATGCTGCTATCTCTGTAATCAGAGTGCTGATAACGTTTCACAGTCAGGTATTTGTGTACTCAGGCTGTACTCGGATCCTAGGATTCAAGGCTTTACTTGTCACCTCCAGGTGCAGGGGATGTTAGGCAATGAGCACCTGTACTTCTCTTTTGCAATGTCTTTGCAAATGCAGGCTGGCTTTTACAATAGGACCCCAGTGAGGAGTCCTAAAGGGAAGTGTGGAAGTGGGGGCAGCTAGTGGTGTGAAGCCACAGAGCTGCGTGAACGCACCTTGTCAGTGCTAGCGCACTAGGCCAGAAATATGCACAGGTCAGAAATAGAAGGAAATAGATTAGGTTGAGGTTGTTTCAATCTTCCCCCTTCTGTAAAGAGGCAGGGTTCTTGTTTATTTGGTCAGTCCCAGTCTTCCTTTCTTATACAGAATTTGGTATTGGGAAAAATGAACAAATAAAAGCAAAAAGAAAAACAAACAAATAAAAACAACAAAAAACTCTCAACCAGAGAACTATATAATAAAGATCTGACGTGAAGAAAAGGCAGCCCATGCCAGGAAATGGACTGATTATCCCGCAAACATCCAGTGACATTAATAGTGACAGTGCTGGTAAATGTTTAATAACTAGCTTTCTAAAAACCAACAAATTGTGTATGTATACATAAGTTTATTATAAATTTTATTGTGAAGCACATAATTTACAAATAATATTAATAATAGAACATATAATATCCTTTATTATAAATTCTATGTAACCAATTGACTCTTAAAGAATGCTTTCACCCATTTTTTCTGAGCTCCTGTATCCACAGCCAAACTATGGCTGCAAGTCACAAATAAATATAGGTTTAATATAAGCATTACTTAATGTATTCATTTATATTAATGAGCAAGACATAAAAAAATGAAACAAAGAATATGCTGGAGCATATTTGCCAATGATGTGATCAAGTAACTTCTTTGCTGAATCATATAATAGGTATTAAATACTGAAAGTATATTTTCTTTTCTTTTTAGAGACAGGGTCTCACTATGTTGCTCAGACTGGCCTCTAACTGCTAGCCTCAAGCGATTCCCCCCACCTTAACTTTCCAAAGTGCGGGGATAACACATGTGAGCCACCACACCTGGCATTTCCCCCCCTTTTTAGAGCATTTTTTTCTTAGTATTTTGTGCTGTTTGCAATGTTATAGCTATAGGCATCACATGCTTTAAAGTTTAATCTTCATTATTTGCATTTTCCCCTGGCTTTCTTAAGTCCAGACAATCAACAGAGCAATCACAAGTCCTCACTTGTAGGGTTTACTGAATTCCACAGTGTCAATACTCCCACTGTGGCCAGTTTCAAGCCACCAAAGAGACACA
This sequence comes from Nycticebus coucang, assembly GCF_027406575.1. Lineage (NCBI taxonomy): Eukaryota > Metazoa > Chordata > Mammalia > Primates > Lorisidae > Nycticebus > Nycticebus coucang. The sequence goes on along the minus strand of NC_069787.1, from coordinate 75,653,371 downwards.
GCTGGACACGGAGCTTAGAAGGGACACCAGGCAGCACGTGCCATCATGGAATTTCCACTGCACAGATGCAGCGGGGGTAAAGAAGCCTTGAGTATAGATAAAATATATAATGAAATAGTGAAACGCTTAGTAAGTGGTGGATTCTGAGTTTTTAATTTAAAGCGTTATTGCAGTATACTTGACATATTATACAGTAAGTTGCACATATTTGAAACATACAATTTGATAAGTTTTGACAAATGTACACGCTGATGGAACCATCCTGCAATTAAGATGGTGAACCTGTTCATGGCTCCCCCAAATTTCCTTATGCCCCTTGGTAGTCTGTCTCTTTCATCCCTCCTTGCCCCTGCCCTCCTTAGGCACTATAGGTTAGTTTTCTATAATTACAGAATCATGTGGCATGTATTCTTCTTTTGTCTGGCTTCAGTGTAATTATTCTGAGATTCATCCATATTGTTGTATGTCATTCCTTCCTCCCCCTTGAGTATCATAAATTTATTACCTATGTTTATAATTTATTTCATGGCAAGCTTATATATAATTTAATTTTAATAATGTCTATATTTAACAACCTGCTGTCAAAATTCTTAATAATTTAACAATTGTTTTTTTTAAATTGACGCAAACAACCCCGGCATACTTCTGGTGGGCTGTGTGTGTGTGTATGCTGTGTCTAGATTTAGAAAAAGGGATGAGAGACTTTGGGGCAGCTGCAGTGCTTGGGAGTAATTGAAAATGAATGAAAAGGAAAAGAGAATTTCTAAGAAGTTCTTCTGTGCTCCCTCTCTGGTGCTTTTTTTTTGTAACTGCAGTAAAAAAATGCTAATTAAAAAAAAAAAACCCTGCCTTTTGTTTGCTAGCTTGTTGTTTTAATTAATGCATGACTGGACCACAATGTAGCTGGGCTTTGGGTGTTTTACACAAAGGACTTTTATTACTAAAGTTTCCAAGAGAAAATTCAGAAAGCCAAGGTCAACTTGCAAATTGACGGAGAGGGATTTGAAACCATCCTTGGTTGACACAAGGATGCTGGAGTTTGGCTGCTTATATACCAGGAAGTGCTGGCCACCTGAAACTCTCCCAGAACTTCTTGGATGCTGGGGGTATAGGAGAGGGACAGGGTTGCTGAGTCACTAGGAGATTGACTGTAGAGAGATATAATCTGGGATGGCAAGCTCATTGTGTACTGCCCTTGGTACATCTTCTGGTAGAGCCTGAGGCTTGAGAGGTGTTACTCCGCACTGCTATAGAAACTAAAAAAGCTAGTAAAAAAATCTGCAATACTGATAACTATTTACTGCATTTTTACTACATGCAAGGCACTCAACTGATGACTTTTTGCATATTATTTAATTTAACACTCAAAACAATCTTGAGGGCAGCACCTGTGGCTTGGTGAGTAAAGTGCCAACCCCATATACCGAGGGTGGCGGGTTCGAACCTGGCCCTGGCCAAAGTGCAACAAAAAAATAGCTGGGCATTATGGTAGGCACCTGTAGTCCCAGCTACGAGGGAGGTGCAGGCAAGAGAATTGCCTAAGACCAAGAGCTGGAGGTTGCTGTGAACTGTGACGCCACAGCACAATACTGAGGGCAACAAAGTGAAGACTGTCTCAAAAAAAAAAAGAAAAAAATGGATGGTGCTTGTGGCTCAAAGGAGTAGGGCACCGGCCCCATATACCGGAGGTGGTGGGTTCAAACCCAGCCCCGGCCAAAAACTGCAAAAAAAAAAAAAAAAAGTTAAAAAAAATCTTGAGATAATTGTGTTATACCCATTTTACAGGGAAGTTCAATCTTTTGTCAGAGGTTACGCTAGGGAACCGTGGAGACAGTATGTGAACGCAGGTCTGTCTGATGCGCTGGTCTTAACATCCCCTGCTGTGTAGCCTTCTGCTTTGCAGAGCTGTAGGAAACTCAGAGTGTAAGGCTTAAAATACGAATTACAACCCTGGTTGGGAGTTAGGACTTTTCTCTAGCTCAGTGGCAATGTCCCTGGCTGCCTGCAGAGAGTCCCCAGAGGTGACATTAGAGTCCAGTCACTTTTAAATCAGGAGTGTCCAACTCACGGCCCATGGGCCACATTTGGCTCAGGACTGGCTATGAAAGCGACCCAACACAAAATTGTAAACTTACTTTAAAAAAAAAAAATTGTACGTTTTTTGTGATTTTTTTTTCCTATGGAACTGAATTGCACAGTTGTCCACTGTGACCTTTGTAGATGACAGTGTTGAGTCACATGTCATGTAAAATGTGTAAGCTCTCACTATTTGCATGTATGTGTGGCTTCTATTTTACGTGGTGTGTGGCTTCCACTGTTATCTTCCAAGCTCAGACATCATCAGAAGTTACATGAACTCTGCCTTACTTCTGGTAAGGCAGAAATTAGCAATAATATTTCATCCTACCATGGCAATTATTTAGAAGTCAGGTAAGCGTTCTTACCTATTAGGGGCACCTCCATGCCTCAGAGACACCTCGCCCACCATGCTTTACAGTCAGCACTCTGCTTCAGCCTGCACTGGCAGCTGGGAGGTAGAAGGGCCCTAACCTTGCTGTCTGTTTTGCTGTCAATTAATTTTCATAATAAAAGTAAATATAGTCCCTTATCTATTATTATTTTTTAATCCCAGCATGGCTTCTACAATGTCTCAAAAGAAAACAGAACCCAAGGGGAAAAAAAAATGACAGATGAAAGAAGATTGTTCAATGAAAATAGAGAGAAGACTACTTTTTTTTATCATCATAAATACTAAGGCACCCTGTTTCATTTGTAGGAAATTTACACAAATGCTTAAAGACTATAATTTGAAAAGACATGTAAAACATGCTGCCAAATTTGATGTGTATGACGAATTGTGTGGTTAAGGGCAAAATAGCAGAACTGAAAAAAGATCTGTCTTCTCAATGAAAATAATTTTTTTTTAAAGTTACAACTCAGATGGATTTCATTGTAAAAGTTGGTTATGTGGTAGCATATTTAATAGCAAAAAACCTCCCCAAAACCCAAAACTATTTACTGATGGTGAGGTTATTAAGCAACATATAGAAAGCATGGCAGATATTTCTAATATCAGCCTGTCTCATGTGACTATAGCCAGGCAAATTGAAGACATTAGAAAATCTATTGAAAAAGTTTAGAGAATAAATTGCTAATTTTAAATGTGCTTTTGTGATGGATGACAGCACTGATGCTCAAAATATGGTATTGATGACAGATATAATTTCACTTTAGTGCCATTAAAAGATGCAACTAAATCAAAAGATTTATATGAAGCAGTAAAAAATATGTTAAAGCTGTTTTCTTTGTCCATTGTCCCCACATCTGGTATAGTTACTGATGGTGCCCTGGCAATGGTAGATAAAAGAGAAGGGCTTGGGCGGCACCTGTGGCTGAAGGAGTAGGGTGCTGGCCTGATATACTGGGAGGCGGGGCGGAGGGGCGGTGTTGCAAGCCCAGCCCTGGCCAAAACTGCAGGAAAAAAAAAAGGAAAAAGAAAAGGGCTTGTAAAATTTATAGAAGATGGTGCACTTGCCACCCAAAACTCACGTTTGATGAGGTATCATTGCATAGTACATCAAGAAAATTTATGCACAAAACCTTTAAAAATGGATAAGGTCATAAATATTGTCATCAAGATTGTGAATTTCATAAGGCCAAGGGATTGAATCATTGGCAATTCCAAGAATTCCTTAAAAGTATCGATGCTGATTATGAAGACATCATTTGCACATACTTTTCAGAAGTAAGATGGCAAAGTCGCAGCCAAATGTTGTAAGGATTTTATGATTTACAACAAGTTATCAAGTTGTTTATGGTATTAAACCAAATTTGTGCCAGAACTTGACTATAAAAATTGGCTTACAGACTTAGCATTTTTAGTGGACTTAACCCTCATTTAAATGAGTTAAACATGTGTTTTCAAGGTGAAAACTGACTTATGAATACATTGTTTCAAATCATAACAGAGTTCCAAATGAAACTGGAATTATGGCAAACTCAAAGTAAGGCAAACAATTCTGTGCATTTCAACACATTGACTAAATAATGTCCAGTGTACAGTGAAATACATGCAGCTTTGCTTTTAGATATGATACAAGAATTTGAAAAGGGATTTTAAGATTTCTGGGAAAATAATCAATATTTTGGTGCTTTTGCAACTTCATTTTCAGTTGTCATAAATACGTCACCTGCCAATTTTCAAATGGAGTGCATAGAGCTGCAATCTGACATTCGACTTAAAGGAAAATTTGATCATTTCTCTTTACTGGACTTTTATGGGTCCTGTCTTCCCAGAGACATAGCCTTTGCTTCACTGTCATGCCTTATTCATGTCATAGCTTTTTGGCAGCACCTATATTCGCAAGCAACTATTTTCAAGAATGAGCACATAAAGAGTAAAATTAGAACCAAAATATCTGATGAGAACCTTGAGAGCTCCCTGAGAATTGTAACTACTTCCATTGAACCAGATACTGATGCATTCGTTTCTCAAATACAGTATCAAATATCTCACTAGTTTCATGTTGCTCACTTTTCTTTTGCTTTTATATTAAAAATATTTAAAAAAACCCAAAGATGTTTTATTACTTAGATATGTACATATTCTATATTAGTGATTGCAAACTTGGGGCCTACTTGATGATTTTAAAAGATTTTCTGAGCAGGCTACTGCATAATTAGAATTATTATGTGAGGACTTTTTCGCTTATCTGTGGTGGCAGGTATCATAAAAATTATACATGAACTTTTTTTTTTTTGCTCATCTGCTTTCGTTAGTGTTTGTGTATTTAATGTGTGGCTTGATACAATTTTTTTTCTTCCAAACAGTGTGGCCCAGAGAAGCCAAAAGACACCCTTGTTTTGCTTTTTTTTTTTTTAATAAGCTTTATTTATTTTATTTATTTATTTTTTCAGAGACAGAGTCTCACTTTGTTGCCCTCGGTAGAGTGCTGTGGCGTCACAGCTCACAGGAACCTCCAGCTCTTAGGCTTAGGCGATTCTCTTGCTTCAGCCTCCTGAGTAGCTGGGACTACAGGTACCCACCACAATGCCTGGCTATTTTTTGTTGCAGTTTGGCCGGGCCCAGGTTTGAACCAGCCATCTTTGGTATATGGGGCTGGCACCCTACTCAGTGAGCCACAGGCACCGCCCTTTTTATTTTTTATTTTTTTTGAGACAAGAGTCTCACTCTGATGCCCAGGCTAGAGTACAATGGCATAAGCCTAGGTCACAGCAACCTCAAACTCCTAGGTTCAAGCAATCCTCCTGCCTCAGCTTCCCAAGTGGCTGGGACTACAGGCTCCTGCCACAATGCCCAGCTAATTTTTCTATTATTAATAGAGACAGGTTCTTACTCTGAGTCAGCTCAGGCAATCCACCTACCTCACCTGTTCAGAGTTCTAGGATTACAAGCGTGAGCCACTGCACCCAGCCAACACCCCTGTTGTAAACCTTTGTGTAGAACTTAGATTCTTTCTAAAATAGGTTTGAGAGCATTTGTGGAAGTTCGGATAAAGACACCCTAACATACAAGATAGAGATAATTGCTCTCTTGTGTAGCAGTCCAGTTAGAAATAGAAGTCAAGCTGAGATTCAGTCCCAGTGAAGGCCCTGGCTGATCTTGCCTTGTATACTAAAAATGTAATGGCTCTTCATATTTATTTTGAGTTGGGGCAAGAGAAAAGGGACTTTATTTTTTTTTTCCATTGTTGGGGATTCATTGAGGGTGTAATAAACCAGATTATACTGATTGCATTTGTTAGGCAAAGTCCTTCTTGCAATCCTGTCTTGCACCCAAAAGGTGTGGCACACACCAAGGCCCCACCCCCCCTTCCTCCTTCCCTCCGTCTGGTCTTCCTTTCTCCACCCCTCCCTCCTTCTTTCTCTCTCTTCTCTCCCCTTCCCCCCACCCCCACCATGACCTTAATTGTCATTAATTGTCCTCATATCAAAATTGAGTACATAGGATTCATGCTTCTCCATTCTTGTGATGCTTTACTAAGAATAATATCTTCCACTTCCATCCAAGTTAATACAAAGGATGTAAAGTCTCCATTTTTTTAATGGCTGAATAGTATTCCATGGGGTACATATACCACAGCTTGTTAATCCATTCCTGGGTTGGTGGGCATTTAGGCTGAAAAGGGACTTTTTATCCCTGTAATTTGAAATTTGGGAAGGGAGTTTTCCCTAGGGTAAGGCATCTGTCTGTCTTCCTGGAGGAAGGTTGACCACTAAGTATTTCTGCTACCAGTGTTCCCAGCAGTCAAGGTAAGTTCTTTATTCCTGAAGAAGATCTGGATAGTGTTTTACTGCATCCACCTTAAGCATACTGGTAGGTTGCAGCTCTCCAATGCAACCTGAAGAATTTCAGTAATTAAGAAGTGGGAAGAAGTAAAGGACTAGAGTGGAGATTGAGAAGGAATTGCCAGTGAGGTCAAGCCTAGAGGTGGTCAAATCATGGGAGTCTAGTGAAAAGTGCATGTTGAAAAGGAGCTCATTCAGCAGTGTCTAATGCTCCAGAGAGGCTGACAAAGATAAGAATTTTGCAATTGGAAAGGTGCTAATAACTTACTTTACTTAGCTATGTCAGTGGAGTGGTGGGTGCTAAAACCAGCCTAAAGGGACAATGAGGAATGAATGGGAAGTGAGAAAGTGGGCGACCCTTGTGGACTTTTAGTTGTGAATAGCAAAATGTCAGGGTTATTGGTTTGATTGAATTCTTCTTAATTTTTAGGGTGGAAGAGATTTTAATCTGCTTATATGTCAATGGGCAGAACAACAGAGATGGAAAGGTTAAAGATATAGGTGGATAATTGGTGGCCACAGGGAGCTTGCAGAATACTGGTGGGGTGATTAGATTTGAATCAGAAAAGAGAATGATGCTGACATTTATTTAGTGTTTTCAAAATGCCAGGAACTGCTGGGCAGTTTGGTTTTATTTGATTCTTTTGACAAATTACTCCAAGTATTGTTTTGCAGATCAGATTTAGAGAAGGTAAATAACTTTCCCAAGTTTAAACTGCTCCAAGAAGATGTGTCAGGAGTTAAAGCTAAAGTTTATGTGGTGAAGGAAGGACACCTCATCCTCTGAAATTCAAGAAAGGACAAAGGATAACTGAGAATGGACAGTTGCATAGATAAGGGGAAGAAGTTTGCTATAATGAAGATGTATAAAGCTATAGTGACTTGAATACATAAAAATGTATTTATCTCCCAAGAAACATTTCAGAATGAGCTATCTTGGGTTGGTAGGGTAGGTTTCTTTTATAAAAATAGTCAGAGACCATTATTCCTTCCACTTTATTGCTCTGTAATTTCTTCAACATTCACATGGCAGGTGCAGGCTTATGTCTGTTCTGGTGTTATAGTATGGGGTGAGAGAAAAAGAGAGCATCCCAGCAGGTCTTTTAAAGAGAATCCAAAATTGCACGCATGTTTGTTCATGTCCCATTGATCTGAAGTAAGTCACATGGCCACCAGTGAGCTGCAAGGGAGGCTAAGCAATGTGGTGTTTTCTTTTTTAGGAGGTTATATACCTCATGAAATAACTGTCAGAACTTTAGGAGATGGCACATATAAAATCCTTACCAGGAATAACAGTAAGTATTTAATAACATTAATTGTAATAAACTATTATTTTTTACCCAGGTGGATAAAGATACACATATATAATATATATAGTATGTATAATCACACACACTCACACACAAGGTCTGATAAATAAGTTATAAACTTGCTACCATGTTCTTACATTGGAAGCACTGTACAAACAACTCACAGATCTGTCAATGTGTGGTGGTGTCTTGTTGACTGGGGTTTATTGTTGTTGCATGTTTTTCTGTGCCATCACAACAATGTTGGAGCTTGAATTAGAGCAATGAATGAGCATTAAATTCCTTGTTAAACTTGACAAGAGTGGAAGTGTAATCAGGGACATATTAGTCCAAGTTTATGGGGATAATGCCAAGAAGAAAATGGCAGTGTGCAAATTGATTAAATGTTTTTCTGAGGGAAGAGAAAGTGTCACTGATGAAGAGAGGTCAGGGAAGCCACTAAGGAGAACTGATGAAAAAATGGCAAAAATTTATCTAATTGTGTGTCAAAATCATTGGCTGACTATAAGAAGCATAGAGAAACAATTATGAAAGTTTTTTTATTATTATTAAATCATAGCTGTATACATTAATGCAATCATGGGGCACCACACACTGGTTTTATAAACAGTTTGACACATTTTCATCACACTGGTTAACATAGCATTCCTGGCATTTTCTTAGTCATTGCATTAAGACATTTATATTCTACATTTACTAAGTTTCACGTGTACCCTTGTAAGATGCGCCACAGGTGTAATCCCATCAATCATCCTACCTCCGCCCATCCTCCCCTCTCCTTTCCCTCCCTCTCCCCCTTCCCCATATTCTTAGGTTATAACTGGGTTATAGCGTTCATATGAAAGCCATAAATTAGTTTCATAGTAGGGCTGAGTACATTGGATACTTTTTCTTCCATTCTTGAGATACTTTACTAAGAAGAATATGTTCCAGCTCTATCCATGTAAACATGAAAGAGGTAAAGTCTCCATCTTTCTTTAAGGCTTCATAATATTCCATGGTGTACATATACCACAATTTATTAATCCATTCGTGGATGGATGGGCACTTGGGCTTTTCAATTACGAAAATCTTAACTGAAAACAACCTGAATTTTTCACCAAAAACTCATGGCTCTTGCATCATGACAATGCACCAGCTCACACGCACTGTCTGTAAAGGAGTTTTAAACCCGTAAAGAAATAGCTATATTGGAGCACCCTCCCTATTTACCTGATTTGTACCCAATGACTTTTCTCTTTACCCAAAGATAAAGGAAATATTGACAGGAAGACATTTTGATGACATTCAGGATACCAAAGTAATGTGACAACAGCTTTGATGGCCCTTCTAGAAAAAGAGTCCCAAAATTACTTTCAAGGGTGGACCAGGCACTGGTGTCAGTGCTTAGCTTCCCAAGGAGAGTACTTAGAAGGTGACTATAGTGATTAATATTCACCAAGGAAGTAGTTCTAGGATAAGTTTATGAACTTAATTGTCATACCTACGTGTTTTTATTTTAATTTTTCACTACATTTGTATTTTCAAGAAAATCACCTTGATTTAGTCAACAGATTAAGTAATGGATAAAAATCTTAGGAAACATTGCTTAAAATGTTCTTTGTGCTACTTCCTACAGTAGAGGATAGTGTCAGGTGTAAAACAGCTCTAAAATAACAAAGTGACCTTTAAAGAAAAGCAATTTATTCATAAAGTAAATCACCAAAGAAAAGGGGAGGAAAGGTCTTCTTTTATATTGCCAGTAATGGACCTCTTAGTTGGTGCCCTGTTTTTGCATCACTTGGGCTGGTTACATGCTATGTATAAAGTGTTTCTTATTTCAAAGTTGATGGGTTCCTGTGAAAAGGGAATGTTGAAATTTACTACAATAAGAATTACACAATCTATTCTACAGAAAGCCCCACAGGCAAAAACAGTGGATGCAAAATACAGATTGTTAATGAGTTAATTCCCTCAAGTTGTCAACCTGCAATTAAGTTCCTTTTCAAAAATAGACATATATCCACGGGGTGGGTAAATTTATTGCCCTTCCTTATTTTTGTTGCTATTATTAGTAGTAGCAGCAATAATAATTACTCATATTTATTGGGCCTTTTCTTTGGCTATCCATTAGGTAAACTCTCTTACATGGATTGTCTCTCTGAATTCTCTCAACAGTTCTATGAGTTAGGGGCTATTAATATTTCCATTTTCTTTTCTGATGAGGAAACTGATGTTTATAAATGTTATGTTATTTGCCAATTTCACTAGTTTGTAAGTGGCATGACTTGGCTTCTAACCTAGCACTGCATGGCTCCAATGCTCATGATCCTATGAGGGAATGGAAATTTTCTTGAGTGAAATGGAGATAAAGAAAGGCTTAATTTTGGAGCATTAAGCTCTTCCCCAGAGGTGTGTCTGAATTGGGTGCTTTGTTGTGGGGTTTTGACAGATAAGAAATTGGGCTGGTGGGGGCTGAGGGGTGAAGAAAGGAGGTCAGAGTTGAGAGAAAAGAAGCAGACAAGAAGTGAAGACTGTGAAGGCTTTGAATGCTTTTCACTTTTGCCAACAATGTTGACATCTCATACTCATCCTTTGATATCCTGCCCTACTTGTTCTGACTGATAATGGCTTTTGTTATCTATGTTGGTTATCACCATTCTGGAATTCCTGGGAAGTCCTGCTTTCAAATATCTTGACCCATTGTCCTTATAAGTATATCCACACTTGTCAGACTGTGTATGGGAATCATGATCTTGCAATTAAAGGCAGTTTCTAGAGCCCCTCAGTTCCAGTTCATTGACTGCAGCTGGTGAGCTGAATACCCTGAAGTGCAGTCAGCCTCTGTCAGAAGAAAGGAACATCTTGATGACAGCAATAACAATCTCCCACTCTCCAGTGGGGAGGAAATTTTGTTGAGGGCTTTATGTTGTTGACTATTTTATTTGCAGTGTCACCATACTTTATTCACGTTGTTTACGGTAATAATTTAACGTATACCCTTGCCTTAGTCACTTTGAAACACAATTGGTAGTTCTCATGAATTTATCCATAACCACAGGAAGTTTCCTTGACCACCTTAAGGAGAAATTTCAACAATGAAATTACTTTGAGTATGAAGTTTTGACCTTGAATTGAGTAATATACAATCTAGACATACATTTGTAAAAATAACAAAAACATTTTTTCTATATGGTAGCACTATTGTCATAGTTGAAGGAAAATAGTTTCCATTTTTTCATACTGGTTTTGGAGCCTACCAGCCACATTTTGTTAGGTAGTACTGTGGAAAGAAAAGTGGGTATTAGGACGCTTTCTCAGTGTATTGTTCAGAATCCCTTGGGCCATAAATTGCATAAAGGGCAACTGAAAACCACTTAAGCAAAAAGGGAGTCTATTGTTTAAGTGTTCAGGGGTATATCTGGTCTGAGTTATCACAGAGTTATAAATTATGTCATCAAAACTTAATTTCTTTCCATCTCTCTATGCTGCCTTCTGCTTTGCCAACTTCGTTCTCAGACTCCAGTCAGTTTCATCACCTCCCAGGTTCTAGACCAGCAGGAGAGAGCAAGCGTCTTTGCCAGTAGTCCTGTGGCTCACTCCGATTGGACAGGCCTACATCCCAGGTTATCTTTCAACCAAAAATGGTGGTGCTTTGATTGATGGATGTTTATGTCTGGATGGAGTCTCATCAGAATCATAAGAGTGGGGAAGGTAGATCCCCAGACAAAATTTGGGGCTGTTGCCAGGAAAAAGGGGAATTAACACCGAGGGCTGTCAATGCTTCATCAATTATGTAACTTTGAGAGGATAACTGAACCTCTGTAAAAAAGTAGAGTTAATTATGCCTACTGAAAAAAATGAATGGAAACAATAGAATGGACCCTACATATACCAATGCTAGTGCTTCATAAACTAGAAAATGCTATATAATTTTGTGTTTACTATTTTTAGACATTTCTCTAGGAACAATACCCAGGAATAAAACTGAGGAGTTATACATAAAAGATGTACATCTTCAACCAGATAATGTCAAATTGTTCTCTACCATCAGCAGATGGTCTCAAACACTTGGTGTTAAGAGTTTTTAGTTATTTTCCAACCCAGTGGGGATGACATGGAATCTCATTATTATAATTTGCATTTTCCTGATAAATGACAAGAAACATTAAAAAATATTTATTGACTATATCTTATATTGTTGGCTATATCCAGAGATCTACTTGCTCATGTATTTTGCCCTTCTAACTATTGTCTTGTTTGCTTGCTTTCACAACAGTTCATGGAGATTCTTGTATTTTCAGGATACTAATACTTTGTTGGTCATCTTAAAGTAAATACTCATTCCCAGTTTGTGGCATCCCTGATAACTTTTTTTAAGGTCATTTGCTGAATAAAAGCTCATAATTCTAACCAGTACTAATGCCAATAGATTTATCCTATATGATTTGTACTTTCTATGCTTTGTTTAGGAAATCCTTCTCCCCCTCCCAACTCATTATAGCATAAAGATAGTCTCTTCTATTTTATTCTAAAAGTTTGAATGTTTTGTCGTTCATATTTGAATTCTTAATCCACTGGGAATTTATTGCGTAAGTTGCAAAGTAGGTAGATATTCAGTTTCAAATTGCCTATATAGACAACCAGCTGTCCAACATCATTTATCCTGTTGTAGCAGCCTATATAGCCTATAGCTAGGAGGAGTGAGACGTATAAGAAATACCTGTGTAGCTCAATAATGGAACATCTTGGTAAAAAGGGCACGGAGAAGGATTTAGCTCTCCTAACAAGCGTGAGAGCTCACGAGATGAGCGCACTGGCGAATTGGCAGTCTCTACACCTGTGGTATTGAAAAGCACGAAATCAGCCTTAGATTAGGCTGGAGGAGAAGGTGGTTGGGAGCATGCGCATTCTATCACGGACCAGCTTACTTGGTCGCCTCTCCTGCCAGCAGAAGGCCAGCACTGCGTCTCTTTGCTGAAGATTACCAAGCTCTGCTAAAGACTAAGATCTATCTATTCTAAGACTGCTTTACTCTCTCTCTCTCCCCGCTAAAGTAGATAGCCCTCAGGCACCTAAGAGAAATTGTTCCTGAGCAAGGTAGCTTAGCATCCACATCCGGAACCTAGTTAAGCCAGGGCCCGAGGAGACCTGGCCAGTCCAGGACCCTGACAAACGGTGGCAGTGGTGGGCTGTGACATCCTGTGAAGTCCACTTCTATTATACATCAAGTGTCCTTATAGGGATGGGTCCATTTCTTGTCTATTGGTTCTTTTCCCTTAGCCTAATTGTCCAACCCTGAGTCAATAACATAGGATTTGCACTTTGCTTGTTAGGGGAATGTGACAGGCTACGCAGAGGGAATCAGTGTTTCACCCTGGAGGCTCTTTCCATATCCTGTCATACACCCCAAAAGTGCTTTGCTGATCGGGGTTCAAGAAGTTTTATTAAATTCTGCCTAACAGATACCATTGCTAGCCCCTGTTCTTATCCACTCATTTTGGAACAAAGGTATTGTTTGGGGTTTGTATTGTTGTGGTATTTAAATTAAATGAAATTGAGTTTAAAAATCTGAGAGATTTGGGAAAGGTCATATATTTGTCTTTTTACCTGTAAAAAACCTGGGAGTAAGAAATCCATTGAGTTGGGGTGGAGGCAAGGGGAACACTGTCTCTAGGATTAATACCTAGAGGAAAGAAGGTTCAGTGATTAGTAAAGCTGCGTTAGAGGGAGAAGCAGAAAGGGGTTTTTTATAAGCCTGGCTTTGGGGCATAAACAGACCCTCCATATAAGAAAAGCCCAGCAGGAAAAGAGCTTTATGGCTCTCTTAGTCAGTGGCACACAATTAATACTTGATTAAGTATAATGGGAATAAAATAAAAGGCAGATAAAAGTTAGCCAGGTAGGGTAAGGATTTTTTTTTTTTTTAGGATTTTTAAAATATATAATTTTAGTGAATGAGTTTCTTAGCCTACAAAAGTCTTTCTGTCTATGAATAGGTTTAACTGTCATTTTATGTCCTATCTTAATGTGATTTTATATGAACAATGCACAATAATGTAATTCTTATCTCCATATTTTAATTTTCTGTCCCTCCCATAGAAGAAATGACCACGTTTGTTGTTTCTGAAAAAACTTTCTCTGCCTGCAGCACTCTTAAGGAACAGGTTTGAGCAAAACTTAGTGGAGAAACCAATTGAAAAGGCTACCTACTTTAAATAAGTTAACCTAATTAGTAAAAAGTAGGCGTGTGAGATCCAAGGACTGTGTGGTTCCGATAGTCAGAAACTAAACCATTCCGCTCCGAGATCCCATCTAGGCTGTACTATCTGCACCCTGTGTATGGATGTGGTGGTTATTGATAATAATTATAAGTATGAATTGAAGAATGTACAGGGAAGCAGCTGCCCTAAGATGAGTTGGACCAGTGCCACAGTGAACAGTGTCTGATTAATTAAAAACCCTGGTCCTTATTAAAATCTCTATTCTATTCAACAGAAGCCAGCCAAGGAAATACATGGCAAGGTTAAAGACTGCATGTGCAATTCAGATATCAGCTGTGCTCTTGGCCTCTGACTTATGCATCTGAACGTGTTGACTCTCTGCCAGCTTGGATGCAAAAGCCAATCCTCTTCCAGTTTTCCAACCAGAATCCACTCCCCATAAGCATTAACAGGCAGGAAGGATTTGGTGCAAACATTTTGTCAAGAAGATGGAGGATTGGGGTTATGTTATACATGTCACAGCAAGCTAATTTAAAAATCACCTTAACCATCTCTAATATCCCCAATCCTGTAAGCCCAGCCCCAAGAGAAGAACTTTCTCCAGCTTCTCTCAGGCAGGAGCCAGCTGGATCCTGTTAATGTCTCTGTATCTTGCCTTTCTTTTTCTTTTTTTCATTCTTCAGAGCATCTCAAGTTCTTCTCCTTATCTTATGCATAGCAGTTTAGCTGCCATCTTTTGGTAGTGTACTGTAGGCTTTTATATACATGCTAAAGGGCTCATTAATTAATACCATAGGGGATTATTGGGTGCATACCATGTGCTAGACATTGTTGTAGGACTTAAGGAGACAAAATTAAAAATCTTTACCATCACGGAGCTAATATTCTAGGGGAAGGAGACAGACACAATAAGTAAACCAAATAAATTATAATCAAAATGTGTAATATGTCAGATAATGGTAAGAGCTATGTACAAAAATAAGGCAAGGAAGGGCTGAAGGAGGCTGGAGAGGGGGCTGCAATTTTTACAGGGTGGTCATGGAAGATTTTGCTGACAAGATAATATTAAATATGAAATATCTTATTTTGAATCAAAAGTTTAGTTTATTCTATCTCAAACAAAACCCAGCACAATTAAAGTAAGTGTCTAGACTATCGACACTGTTTTGTCATCTTAATGGTAACTTGTTTATGCCAGCATTGAAAAACCCTGGAGAGCAAGTGGCAATGAAATCACCACAGGTATTTTTTGCAGTTTGTTAAGAACTGAATAATTTTTCTTGCAAGAAATGGTTCAAAGCCTGGAAAAATGATAGCTGATGAAAGGTCTGATGAATACAGGTGGATGACAGAGTTTCCAAGTTCAGCTTCTGTAATTTGAACAGTGTTCATGTGGCATGTGGTCATGAGCATTGTCTTGCAAGAGGATTGACCTGTCTTTATTGACCAATCTCAGCTGCTAGGTCACAAGCTTCCTCATCATTTCATCCAGCTGGTTGCAGTAGACACCCGCTATAATCGACTGACCAGCTTTCATGAAGCTGACGTGGATAATACCGGCTCTAGACCACCAAACAGACACTATTAGCTTTTTTGGACGAATATTTGGTTTTGGTACTTCACCTTTATCTGACCATTGTGCAAAATGCTTGTGATTATCAAAAAGAATCCATTTTTTATCACACAGAACCATACCATCTAGACATGGTTCGCCTTTACATTGTGAGGGCAAGTTTTGAGATGATGTCTCTTCTGATGCTCACTTAATTCATATGGAACTCACCTATCCAGCTTCTTTACCTTGATGATTTGTTTCAAATGGTCCAGTATTGTTGGAACAGTAACATCAAACCTTGCTGCTACTTCACACATAGGTTGAGAAGGACTCACTTCCAGCTATCACTTTCAGCTCATAGCCTTGGATTCAGGTTGCCCATGTCTCTCATTTCAAGACTAAAATCACCAGAATGGAATTTCCAAACCATTGATATAGTAGGCATTCATTAGCCACATCCTATCCAAACTCTTCATTGATATTTTGAGCTGTCTCTGCTGCTTGGTTCATGAAAGAACTCATATTTGAAGATAATATGAATTTTTGACTTATCCATTGTTTCACAAAAATTGTTCTTAAAACAATTTGAAAGATAATCACAAGTCAAAACTTGCTTTTGAAAGAGTGAGGATGTACCTTTATAATAAAACAAATAAACAAAAAAACCCAAAACCAAGATGTGTCAAACTGAAATGTCAGAGATACCAACTACCAAACTTAGTAGATAAGGAAATAGGACATTTCCTACTTAATAACCTTCCACTTTGCTTTCCCCAGCTTTACCAGGGCTGGATGTTCCACGCTTGCTTATTCACATGTCTGACAAATTAGTGCTGTTGAACAAATGCCTGAAGGAGGTGAGGGAGTGAGCATTGGCTGTATCTGAGGAAAGCGTGTTCCAGACAAAAGGAACAGCGAGAGCTCTGAAGCAGAAGTGTGCTGCCTTGTTTCTGGGACAGCAGGGAGACCATTGTAGCTGGATGAGCAAGGGCCAGAATGAATGGATGTGAAGGTGCAAAAGTAATTGGACAAGATGCTGAGCAGCCTGATCCTATGAAGATTTTGATTTTTACATTGTTCAAAATGGGGACACATTGGGGGATTTGGGACAGAGAAATGGCCTGCTCTGATACATATGGTCAAAGCTCCTTATAGCTACTAAGGCTGAGAATAGATGACAGAGGAAAAGTATGAAAGCAAGGACACTGGTTAGAGGCTTTTCAGCATAATCTAGACTAGAGATAAGTGACCATGGCTTGGAGAAGGGAACAGAGGTGGAGGTGGTGAGAAGTGATGGATTCCAGATTTCAATAGGGATGTTAATAGATTTTGCTGATTATTTGGATGGGCATATATCAGAAACAGGGGAGAGGATGACTTTTAGATTTTTGACTTGAGTACCTGAAGGAATGAGTTTACTTTCAGAGATGGGCAAGAATGAGGTAGGGGAATTTCAGGAATCTGATTTTGTATACAACAAGCTTGAGGTACTCGTTAGATATTCTAGGGGAGATGTTAACTAGGCCCTTGGGTATAAGACACCAAAGTTCAGAGGAGAGGTATAGACTGGAGAGTTGAATCTGGAAGTTGTAAACTTACAAATAATAGTTAAAGGTGTGAGAGTTGTTGAGATCACAAAGGTAGTAGTATAATCCAATGGTATGAGATTCAAAGCCCATCAGAATATTTCATCTAAACAAATAAGATGCTCTTCCTAAGTAGATGTTCCTCTATACATCGTTCTGGATGGGCTGAAGACACATAAGACCCTACATGTTCTGATCCCATATTTCTTATCCAGCCAATCATTGACACGTCCTGCCCCAGCTCGTTCTGTTCCTGGCACACTGGGTTCTTTGCTGTTCCTTGAACATGCCACATGCGCTCTAATTTTATAGCTTTGGCACTTTCTATTCCTTCTACCCCAAAGGCTTCCTCCCCAGACATTTGTGTCTGCACCGTGTACTTGCTTATTTCCTTTGGGTTCTCAGTGTCACTTTATGTGTTACTTGTGTCTTGCTGCATAATAAATTACTCTAAAACTTAGTGGCTGAAAACAATAGCATTTGTCATCTCACCTTTCCTGTGGGCCAGAAATTTGGAAGCAGCTTAGTTGGGGAATTCTGGCTGAGGGCTTCATGTAAGGTTGGACTTCAGAAGTCAGCTGGAGCTGCGGTCATCTGAAGGCTTTACCGGAGCTGGAGGTTCCACTTCCAAGTGTGCTCATTTACATGTCTGATGAATTAGTGCTATTGGGTGTCCTCATACCATAGTAGGCACCTTGCCCCAGAGAGATCTAAAAAAAAAGTGGGAGCTTTGGTGCCTGTTATGACCCAGGCTTAGAAGTTAAATATCTTTTTTTTTTTTGAGACAGAATCTCACTTTATTGCCCTTGGTAGAGTGCTGCAGCATCACAGCTCACAGCAACCTCCACTCCTGGGCTTAAGGCATTCTCTTGCCTCAGCCTGTGTCGCTGGGACTATAGGTACCTGCCACAATGCTCGGCTATTTTTTTGTTGCAGTTTGGCTGGGGCCAGGTTCGAACTTGCCACCCTCGGTATATGGGGCCAGCACCCCACCTGCTGAGCCATAGGTGCCCCCCAGAAGTTAAATATCTTACTCTGCTTGACTATTTTACCAAGACCAGTCCTAATTTATTGCAGAGGAGACTACCCATAAGTGTGAATACCAAAGATGAGGCCCACGGAGAGCCGTACTTAAAGCTAGCCACTGCATCTTATCAGAGAGGGTTTCTCTGGATAATGTGTATGTTATGAAGTGAGTGTGTGTGTCCTTCCAAAATTCAAAAGTTGAAGCCCTAACACCCAGTGTGGCTGTATTTGGAGGGAGGAAGTAATTAAGTTTAAATGAGATCATAAGGCTGGAGTTCTGATCCAAAAGGCTCAGGCATTTTTATAAGAAGAGACCCTAGAGCGCACTCTATCCTGGAGCACATACCCAGGAAAGGCCATGTGAGGATACAGCAAGAACTTGGTCATCTGCAAGCCAGAAGAGAGGCCTCTCTGGAAACTGCATCAGCTGGAACCTTGGTCTTGGACTGCTAGCTAGCAGAAAATACATGTCTGTTGTTTAAGACACCCAGTCTATGATATTTTGTAAGGCAGCCTCAGCTAACACATTGTACCAAAGAACAACGTCCTTCCTCAGCACATTTTTTCCCTCTATCCTTCTTTATTTTTCTCCATGGTACTTATCACAACCCAATATTTTCTCAATTTATTCAATGCCTGTTTCTCTGTAGTAGGTTGTAAGCTCTCTGAGAGCAGGGAATTTGTCTATCTGGTTCACTGTTGTATCTTCAGGTCTAAAAACAATGTCTGGCACACAGGAAGTACCCAGCATTATTTGGTGAATGATCAATGAATGGATCAATATTGGACTTGATTTCCATTCACTGTCCCTCTGTGCCCAGGATTGTTCTTATTTTACCTAAACTTTGCATTCATTAACCTAAGCCCTAAATTGGAAATCAGGCACCAAACAGAAATACTTTTAGAATATCAGTTAATCTCTTGTGTGTATTATTAAATTATGATGGGTTATCTAAAAAGAAACACAGTGAAATATAAGCCCATCTGAGATCCTTGTGAGATTGCTTTTCCACTTAAGTAATAAACTGTTAACGAGCTGCAATTCTTGAGGCTGTTTTTCTTGCCTGAGGAGTAGAATTCTGTACCTTTGTAGAGAAATGAAAAGAACATTATGAGTAATCTTGATGAAACATGCTCTTTTGCGTGGTCTAAAAGACAGAATGAAAATGAAAAGAAACACAAAATGTGTTTCTGCGTATTTTAGTTTTCCCATCATCTTTACGTATTTACTTGTATAGTTAGAAATGAAAAAGTAATAAAGGATGAAATTTTAAAAAATAATTGTGAAGTAGGATAAACTCATGTCTGCTCTGCTTCTTATATATTGGGTTAGTTATTTAATCTCACTGAATCTTAGCTTCCTGCTCTGTAGATCGCAGACAAAAATCTGGAAGTTCAGCTTTGACCTACATAGCAAAATGTCAGTCTTGGAGTATGTTGGCATATTCAGCCATCAGTAAAGTCTTGAAGGAAAGGGACAATGTTTAGACCAAGCAGGCTCTTATAAGAGGTAACAGGATACAACCTTGCTATGTGAGGTCCTTTCTGTTAGTAGAACCAGGAGCTGCCAGATTGGCTTACCAAGGACATCTCTTCATTGCCAAAGATGGGAATTCCTGCCAATCTTCTCTGGCTAGATGCAGCATATGCTAAACCACTTGCTCTGAGCTATTCTCCCTATTTGCTTTTGTCCAAAGAAAGAATCTACTGGAATTATCTTATTTGTGTGTGTGTGTGTGAGACAGAGTTTCACTGTGTTGCCCAGGATAGAGTACCATCTGTGTTGCCTAGCTCACAGCAACCTCAAACTTGTGGGCTCAAGTGATTCTGCTGCCTCAGCTTCTCAAGTAGCTGGGACTACAGGTGCCCGCCACAATGCCAGCTAATTTTTCTATTTTTAGTAGAGATAAGGTCTGGCTCTTGCTTAGGCTGGTCTCAAACTCCTGATCTGAAGGGACCTCCCAGCTTTGCCTCCCAGAATGCTAGGATTACAGGCGTGGGCCACCGTGCCTCACCTAGTTACCTTATTTTCTTTTTACCATTTTTTTTTCTGTTGAATATGGTACACTAGAAATATTTGAATTAATCATTTAGCCTTGCATTGCTGGACTCTGTGAAGCTAATACAGGGCCTGACTTAGAGGAATATATATTCCTTAGAGGTGCTGGGATTGGACTTAGATATGGTAATATAGGTAGACTTCTGGTTGTGTCTCCAAGCTCCTTCATCCACAATAAATGCTCAGGAGGATGGCTACTAAAATCGTCATCATTGTTAATGCTACTACTCTCCCTCCCTCTACAGTAACACAGACACAACCATTCATTTCACCTCTCTCTGGGCTTGCTTAACACTTATGGGCCTGAGCTTCTATAGAAGCATGGTCATACTTACAGCTGAGATTCTGAAAAAGAAAGAGCAACAAGAAATCAGCACACTTTTGGCCAACAGGTCCTGGGAAAGTCTACTCAGTAGTAATATATTAGAAATAATGCTGATATTGATGGACTCAAACATGTGTAATCAAGAAAACCCACTGGAAAAAATTCACCTGTATAATGACTGGACTTCTCATCATTAGCCTCTTTCCCATCTTCCTACAGTGGATCAGCACTGCAATCCACATTTTTCCTCACCCCTGCCAGGTCCCATGTCTGTCCGAAGCTGCTTATCTTTTTCTTTGTACACTCCCACCCCTCATTTTGTATGACATGGACAGATTTTTCGAAATAGGTCTTTAAACTTAATTGACCTTGTAAGTACTATCTTTACATTTAGATGTCTTAGACTTGGGGGAAAATCATAAAATCTCTTGCTTTAGAATGCCAAATCCAAGCACTTGCTATTAATCTAAATTTAGCTTAATGTAAGTTCTTATATTTCATCAGTGGAACTCTAAAATTATAAAATTATAGTGAGTTTTCTTTGGCCCACATTATGTCATTGAAAGATCTGTATTATGTGCTTACTTAAAAAAGGTGAAAAGGCTGGGTGCAATGGCTCACACCTATAATCCTAGTACTTTGGGAGGCTGTGGTGGGAGGATTGCTTGAGACCAACCCAAGCAAGAACCCATATCTACAAAAATTAGCTAGGCATGGCAGAATGCACCTGTAGTGTCAGATACTCAAGAAGCTAAGGTAGGAGAATTACTTGAGCCCAGAAGTATGAGGTTACTGTGAGCCATGATGACACCACTGCATTCTAGCCCAAGCAGCAGAGCAAGACCCTGTCTCGAAAAAAAAAAAAAAAAAAAAAAAAGTGAAGATAGTTTACATACTATTTTGGTTTTCTTAATTCTTTTGAAAAATCAAAAGATCTGGCAGCACTAGACCTGCATTTCTGCAGACCAATGTCTGCTGTAACCTTATTATGGCTTCCTTCTCTTTGTGGCAGCTAAGTTGCCACATGGGTGACTTCCTACATTCATGGTGCCTTTTGGCTCCTTCAGGCCTTCCAGTGTTTGACCTCAGTGTTGGAGAAAGTACCCTGTAGTTTCTCTTTGAGCTTTCTCATCCTTTATTGAAGCAGATCTTAGATTAGAGTTGAGTATTGAGGTTGGTGGGAAGTGCATTAACTATATAAAGAGTTAAGGTTGATTTCTTCAGAGGGACTCATTCAATTATGTATTTAGTCATTCATTCCTGTTGCCCTACTTTCCCTCCATTATTGCTTATTATTTTACTTCTGTAAACCATAAAAGTTCAAACAGTACAAAAAATATAAATGTAAAATGTAGTGTCATTCTCACATAAGTCTCCTAATCTTCCTTCCTTTTTTTTTTTCCCGAGACAGAGTCTCACTTTGTCACACTCAGTAAAGTGCCATGGTGGCATAGCTCACAGCAATATCAGACTCCTTAGCTCAAGTGATTCTCTTGCCTCAATCTCCCAAGTAGCTGGGACTATAGGCACCCGCCACAATGCCCAGCTAATTTTAAAGATGGGGTCTCTCTCTGGCTCAGGCTGGTCTTGAATCTGTGAGCTCAGGCAATCTACTCGCCTTGGCCTCCTAGAGGGCCAGGACTACAGGTGTGAGCCACCACACCCGGCCCTAATCTACCTTTCTAGATACCGCCTCTGTTAATAGGTTTTTGTATATTCCTTCCCAAGATAGTTCATATATGTATATAGGTTATTATATAACCCACTTTATGTTATACTAAGTGTGATAGAAAGACTATTCTGCATTTTTTTTGCTTGATGATATATTTTGCAAATTATTCTACATCAGTATAGATTTCCCTCACTCTTTCTAAAGCCTACATAGTACTTCATTTTATTGATGCACTGTGCTTTTTTAAAGCTTATTGATATGCCTGTAGCTTATTTTTAATCTTTTATGAATACAAACAACACTGCAATGAATGTCCTTGAATACATTTGGGAAAGGGAAATTTATCATTGGATAACTTTTGAGAAGTGGAATTGCATGGACAGAAGGTTTGAGTAATAGTGTGCTAGAGTTAACACCTGGGCTTATGAGCCACTTATCTCTTCCCAACTCCATGATCAATGCCATCACACTTTAAATCTTCAGCCATGGGATAATAGCAAGAAGGCCTTCACCAGATGCCAACACCATGCGTTTGGACTACCCAGACTCCAGAACTGTGAGCCAAATAAAGCCCTTTTATTTATGAATTACTCAACCTGTGATATTCTGTTATAGAAGCAGGAAACAGTCTAAGACCCAAATGCATTGGAGGAATTAGACCTTACACAATTGAGGACATTGCTGGGAGTGGGTGTCCCAAAGGGAGTGGGAGGATCAGAGAAAAAGCCACCAATCAGCGTTCCTAAAGTGCTGGCACCAGTGCCATGTTAGAGCTTGTTGGGGAGCCTTCAGCCAAGGAAGCAGGGCTGGGGAGAGAAGCTCATAGAGAAGCTGATGAGCAGCTGTTCCCCTGTGGAGTTTCTACCTTGTGGTTCTGCTTCCAGGCATCTGGAAGTGAGCCTGGAGCCAGAAGCGCCTGCAGATGCAAAGACGAGCTAGATGCAGAGTGAAGACAAGTTGCCCCACTGTATCTCAGTGCAAAAGACCTTCAGAAAGGGATGCTGAGCGCTTCACTTCTGTCTCCCAACTTTTATGGAAGTTTTTCCTCTGGCCAACTCTAACCTCGAACCATAGAGGGAAAGAGATTCTGGGAATTATAGTTCCCAGCTTAACCAAGGTGATATTAGAACAATCCAGCACACTTAGTCTTGCTTTTAAATAAAGTCCCATAAGTCCCATAAAGCTCCAGGGAATAAGTGAGCCTCATTTTGTTAGAAGAGCCACAGTAACTGGCAACAAACATCCCAGGAGCAGCAGGAAGAACTGTTAATACAGTTTCTCTATGTGGGTCTCCACAATGTGTTCCATCAATAGCAGTGGACAGGCTCTCAGTGGAGGATAAATGTTCTTCCCACAGCCTGGCCCTGGTTCTGGAGGGTGTACTTCCATGTGGTCACCCGGTTCCGATCCTCTCGCCTTAGTACCTCCTAGATCCCACTTTCTTGAGCCTTTGATGTCCCAAGTGCTTATTTGGGAAATCAAAAACACGGCTCACTGGTGAGTTTTATGTTTTTTGCATATAGATTTAGAGTCACTGCGGTGTTGCAGCTGAGAACATGGGCTGTAAAGCCAGACTTCCTAGATTCAAATCGTTAGGCCCACCATTTACCAGCTACATGACCTTGGCCAAGGTATTTAACCTCTCTGCCTCAATTCCCTCATGTGTAAAACAGAAATAATCTTAGTACCTATTTTATATAGTTGTTGAGAGGATTAGAGGTAATGTGCCTACTCTTATAATTTTAATTTTCTTTGAGGCAATAGGAGGGAATGCCATAACTGACTAGGGGGAAGGGTCAGAAATCAGAAACATAAAAGAATAAAGATTACATCTCTATAGACTATAACTGGTCTAATACAGTTGCCAATAGAAACATATGCCTAAATTTAAATTAGCTAGAGTTAAATTAAAAATTTTGTAAGTCACATCAGCTACTAGTGGCTACTGTAATAGTTCAAATATGGAAACTCCAATATCACTGAAAGTTTTATTAGACAACACTGGTCTAGTATTTCAAGAGGGCTATTTAACTTACTGACTACCCAAGATGTTTGGGGGCACTTGAATTCATGTATATGAATTACATATACATTAAACTTCAATGATTATAAATAATCTTTGTTTAATAAGTATAGTTTTCATGTATTCTACTAAGACAATACTCAATAACATTTGATGGTGGTGTAACAGAGGGAATAGCCTGGAAAAAGGTAAAAAAATTTTTTTTTGTCTTTTTAAACTTTACCCCTCTTTTGAGCAATTAAAACCTACCAGTGGTTATGAGAGGCAAGGGAGTCAGTATCCTTTGTTCTTTGTAGCACAGGAGATGGCTCAAGGGAAAGCAGATGTCTGGGAGGTCCGGGTAGGACCTGATGCAACTTTGGGGACGAGTGCCAAGCTTTCAAGCTTCATATAGTAGTAATGAAAATAATTTTATGGTTGGGGGTCACCACAACATGAGGAACTGTATTAAAGGGTCGCAGCATTAGGAAGGTTGAGAACCACTGGTTTAGAAGCTCTTTCACAGGTTAAGGAACCTGGTCAAAATTCTTTATTTTGCAACAATCACTGGGAATAAGTATTTAAAGCGTCAGCAGTTATTTGGAAATTGTCCTCTAAAAAGGTTGTACTAAATATAAATTCCCACCAGCAATGTATAAGGGTGTTTTGAGGGACAATTCTGATCATGATGGTTTGTCATATCAGATCACTATAATTGAGTGTGTCAGTTATTTATTTTTTTTGAGACTGAACATGAGGAACTCTGTGTTATTTATATGTCTCTAGGAGGATACCTTTATGTTCTTACTGAGCTCTTCAAATGCAACACAAGGCTTACAAACATTTTTCATAGTTCTATGCTTCCATTACTAGAGCAAATAGTTGGTAAAATTTACCAGCTATTAACAGAAATGAGAGCAATCCAAACACCCTATGCTTGGTTTTAGCTTTTCTTTGATCATTCATTTTTATTATTATAGAAATTTTTCCGAAGACTGCCTTGATGGGTAGATTCCATGCAAGATAAAAATCTCACAAATTTGGGGAAGTCCATTCTGAAAGTGACAAGAAGGAATAAGAATATTTGGAAAATATCACTGTGCACTTTTAATGTTTTGCTTCGCATGACTGCTATTTGTTCCAAAGCACTGTTACCAAATGCTTGAAAGCTTGGCACTTGTCCCCAAGGCTGCATCAGAAGAATGAGGACAAGTGGTTGAGGAAAAGGAAAAAGGAGTTTTATTAATTTGTGGGCAAATGAGAAGAATGGCAGCCTCCCAACCTAAAGCACCATTGTCTTATCTATAAGCAGACATACAGAGCTTTTAAAGGGGAGGTTTTCAGCTTCAGACTATTGTTTAACTACAGTTGATGATTCTGATCAATCCCATCTCCAGTGAAGACAACCTTGTGACCTTCATATACTTGGACCTCCCAGACCTCTGCTTTCCCTTGAACCATCCTCTGTGGTACAAAGAACGAAGAATACTCCCTTGCCCCTGCTAACCACTGGCATGAGACAGGAATGCAGGTTTTAATTCCCCAAAAGTGGGGGAAAGTTTTAAAAAGACAAAAAACATTTTTACCCTTTTCCAGGCTATTCTCTCTGTTACACCACCATCAAATATTATTGAGTATTGTCTTAGTAGAATACATGAAATCTATACTTATTAAACAAAGATTATTTATAATCATTGAAGTTTAATGTATATGTAATTCATATACATGAATTCAAGTGCCCCCAAACATCTTGGGTAGTCAGTAAGTTAAATAGCCCTCTTGAAATACTAGACCAGTGTTGTCTAATAAAACTTTCAGTGATATTGGAGTTTCCATATTTGAACTATTACAGTAGCCACTAGTAGCTGATGTGACTTACAAAATTTTTAATTTAACTCTAGCTAATTTAAATTTAGGCATATGTTTCTATTGGCAACTGTATTAGACCAGTTATAGTCTATAGAGATGTAATCTTTATTCTTTTATGTTTCTGATTTCTGACCCTTCCCCCTAGTCAGTTATGGCATTCCCTCCTATTGCCTCAAAGAAAATTAAAATTATAAGAGTAGGCACATTACCTCTAATCCTCTCAACAACTATATAAAATAGGTACTAAGATTATTTCTGTTTTACACATGAGGGAATTGAGGCAGAGAGGTTAAATACCTTGGCCAAGGTCATGTAGCTGGTAAATGGTGGGCCTAACGATTTGAATCTAGGAAGTCTGGCTTTACAGCCCATGTTCTCAGCTGCAACACCGCAGTGACTCTAAATCTATATGCAAAAAACATAAAACTCACCAGTGAGCCGTGTTTTTGATTTCCCAAATAAGCACTTGGGACATCAAAGGCTCAAGAAAGTGGGATCTAGGAGGTACTAAGGCGAGAGGACCGGAACCGGGTGACCACATGGAAGTACACCCTCCAGAACCAGGGCCAGGCTGTGGGAAGAACATTTATCCTCCACTGAGAGCCTGTCCACTGCTATTGATGGAACACATTGTGGAGACCCACATAGAGAAACTGTATTAACAGTTCTTCCTGCTGCTCCTGGGATGTTTGTTGCCAGTTACTGTGGCTCTTCTAACAAAATGAGGCTCACTTATTCCCTGGAGCTTTATGGGACTTATGGGACTTTATTTAAAAGCAAGACTAAGTGTGTTGGATTGTTCTAATATCACCTTGGTTAAGCTGGGAACTATAATTCCCAGAATCTCTTTCCCTCTATGGTTCGAGGTTAGAGTTGGCCAGAGGAAAAACTTCCATAAAAGTTGGGAGACAGAAGTGAAGCGCTCAGCATCCCTTTCTGAAGGTCTTTTGCACTGAGATACAGTGGGGCAACTTGTCTTCACTCTGCATCTAGCTCGTCTTTGCATCTGCAGGCGCTTCTGGCTCCAGGCTCACTTCCAGATGCCTGGAAGCAGAACCACAAGGTAGAAACTCCACAGGGGAACAGCTGCTCATCAGCTTCTCTATGAGCTTCTCTCCCCAGCCCTGCTTCCTTGGCTGAAGGCTCCCCAACAAGCTCTAACATGGCACTGGTGCCAGCACTTTAGGAACGCTGATTGGTGGCTTTTTCTCTGATCCTCCCACTCTCTTTGGGACATCCACTCCCAGCAATGTCCTCAATTGTGTAAGGTCTAATTCCTCCAATGCATTTGGGTCTTAGACTGTTTCCTGCTTCTATAACAGAATATCACAGGTTGAGTAATTCATAAATAAAAGGGCTTTATTTGGCTCACAGTTCTGGAGTCTGGGTAGTCCAAACGCATGGTGTTGGCATCTGGTGAAGGCCTTCTTGCTATTATCCCATGGCTGAAGATTTAAAGTGTACATAGTGCATGAGACAGAAAAAGGGGGCCAAACTTCCAGAATAACTAACCCACTCCCACAATAATGACCCTAATCCATTCATGAGAAGAGAGCCCTCATGACCTAATCACCTCTTAAAGATCCCTAGCCCCTAAAGCTGTTACATTGGAAATTATGTTTCTACAGGCATTTTGGTGCATGTTAAAATCATAGCAATTTCTTGTCCCATAACAGCCATAGTGGTTCTGCTTCCCTGATTAAAACTCTGATTGGCATACTGTATTACACTGTACTATTAATTAATATTAATAAGCTGCTCAAGACAGGGGTTGTCCTCCTTGATACCTAGAGGAACTGTGTGGGAAGGTAAGTCTCAGCCCTTGTACTCGGACAGGTCCAGAGTGGTGAGATTCTCTCTTTTGAAACACCTTATAGGGCAGCACCTGTGGCTCAAAGGAGTAGGGCGCTGGCCCCATATGCCGGAGGTGGTGGGGCCAGCCCTGGCCCCCCCAAAAAACTGCAAATAAATAAGTAAATAAATAAATAAATAAACACCTTATAACACTTGTTTTCTTAGCAGCTTCTCTTTGCCCCTACACACTACAAAGACAAACTCCAGCCTTCACTTGCCAAATTCTGATTAAGGTGCATCTGCTAAATGTTCCAGAGGCATCATGGACTGCCCTTCCTCCCCACCACAGAGCTTGTCCTCATGTTGTAGAACTCCGTTCAGTGGTCTAGATTTGGTCTGGCCTTGCTGCCAGAATTGGAAGGCCAATTTCCTTTGGCTCATGGCTCTGTCCCCAGGGCACTGTGCCTGAGAGTTGGGCTCATCCTGAATGAAGGATTAGAGAGTAAGCTGTGAATAATGTGACTGCACTGTGGTAGGGAACAGGGATGTAGAAGACCCTGTAAGTGCCCGGCCACATTTCCTGAGGTTCCTTTTTTCTGTGTTGCTCCCTGACTTTCAGGTATTTTTGTTTTGAGAGACTAACTCCTGTGTCTCTTCTTCAGAGGTCTGTCCTTGTGCTACTGGAGCCAGTCAGAATTGCCTGGGAGTTCAGCCTGAAGGCAGCCCTCAGCCTGGTGCAAGCATCAGGAAAGCTAAGGCATCCTTTATTATACTCTAGAGCTCCCCTGGGGGTCAGGCTGGGGCTGCCCTCTGTGGGACCTTTCCTGCATCTCACCTCTGCTCAGCTTCATCCTGCCAGCTTACCCCCTTCTTTTATAGGTCTCTCCAAATAACGCTTTCATAAAAAGCCACTATCTCATGAGTTCTTACTTCAGGGAGTGTGTCCAGAGAAAATAATCTAAGAACATGAGTGTCTAAGAAAGAACACTGGCTGCCAGCCTGATTTCTCATGAGCTTGCCAAACGCAAGTCACCTCTCCTTTCTGGGAAGGACCCTACATTGATTCTTTTGATCTCAGTGAAATGATAATTCCAAAGAACTCAGATATTAAAGGTACAGGAAGGGTTTCACTTGCCATTTGTCTCTTGCTAATGTCAGTGAAAGATGCAGTCTTCCCAGTGTGCATCTTATCAGAAAAACAGAAACTACCCTGGGTTTCCAAATAGCTAGTTGGTTGGACAGCTGCTAGAGGAGCCAGTGGAGAAAAAGGAGAAGGTGAGATTTCCCCAAAATCAGCAACTGCAGGAATCTGCTACCACCTCTAGTTCTGAAAGAGGAAGGAGAAAAAGGTGTTACTCAGAGGGCACAACACGGTGTCCTCAGAAGCCCAGAGTCTGCGTTGACCCCCGGCTCCCATCACCTCTCCTGCAGAAGCTGCTGCCACGCTGTGGCTACTGTCTCCTGTGTGGCTGCTGCCTCTGCAAAAAATGCAACCAAGTCTAAAGGAAAAAGATGTCTTCCCACCTATTGGTAGTATCTGTCAGGAAGCCAGGTGGAAAGCAAGCCTGGCATGGGTGGTTTGCAGGCTCTCTGCACTCAGGGAGAGCAAAGGGCCTACATGGAGAACTGTAGGGCTGAGAGACCACGAACACTACGTAGCCCTTCACTGCAAAGTTTCTACCCTATTTCTTTGGGTGATGGTAAAATAAATCACCCAAAGACCCTCAAAGCTTCAGAAATGGTGTAGGAAATGCTTGTAGGTGTAAAGGAGTAAGGGAGGGAGGGAAGAGCAAGAGATAGGACTATGAATGGAAGAGCAGAAGGAATTGCCTGCAGCCTAGAAGTATCCCTGCAGGAGCACCTGCCAGACTCCCCAGGCATGGAGGTGGTTAGCCCTCTCCCCTCTCCTTGTCTCACGTAGGGTAGAATTGAGGGGCCACATTTTCTTCTATTTTCTTCAGAACACAGATGGAAATATTTTCCTCTAAACTCTAATAGAAACTTGCACATAACCTAACAGGAAGCAAAAATGCTTTTAAACACAAATGAGTTTTCATTTTGAAAATGACATTTAAAAAAAATTTTTTTTTCAGATTAATATTAGGGTACGTACGATTAAGCAACATTATTCACTTTGGAAGGTGAAGTCCAAGTTGTAGTCATGTCTTTCAGCCAGTAAGTGTGTCAGACACCTGCACATTGTTTCTGCTTGGTAGGAACCCACTGATTTCCTTCTCCCCTTTCTTGAATTTAATTGAGTTTTTCTCTCATGTGAGCACATTGTTGTTAACCTACAAGTTTCAATTTATATTGAGTACATGTGATGCTTGTTTTATTTTTGTGACACTTTACTTGGGAGCGTGTTCTCTACATCCATCCATATTGTAACAGAGGATATAAAATCTCCATTATTTTTAATGGATGAAGAATATTCCATGGTACATTTATGCCAGTTTATTAATCTATTCATGCATTAAAGGGCACTTGAGTTGTTTCCACATCTTTGCAATTGCAAATTGTGCTGCTATAAACTTGTGCGCATGTCCTTTTTTTAGATGCCTAGTAATGGTATTGTAGGATCAAATAGAAGGTCTGCTATTAGCTGTTTGAAGATTCTCATACTTCTTTCCATAAAGGCTGTACTAGTTTGCAGACCCACCAACAGTGCAGGAGTGTTCCCTTCTCTCTGTACCCATGTCAGCACCCATGCTTTGGGACCTTGTGACATGGGCCAGCACAAGTGTATTTGAATAACAGACTTGCAGAATCTTGTAGGGTCTCCTGCTTGGTTGTAAAATGAAGTTCATTTTCTGGAATGGGCTCAGATACTGTAGCATCTGTTGTTTAAGAATCAAAGTCATGGGCGGCGCCTGTGGCTCAGTGAGTAGGGCGCCGGCCCCATATGCCGAGGGTGGCGGGTTCAAACCCAGCCCCGGCCAAACTGCAACAAAAAAATAGCCGGGCGTTGTGGCCGGTGCCTGTAGTCCCAGCTGCTCGGGAGGCTGAGGCAAGAGAATCGCGTAAGCCCAAGAGTTAGAGGTTGCTGTGAGCCGTGTGACGCCACGGCACTCTACCCGAGGGCGGTACAGTGAGACTCTGTCTCTACAAAAAAAAAAAAAAAAAAAAAAAAAAAGAATCAAAGTCATAGTCAGTTAATCCCATCTACTTTCAAAAAATAGAAAAAATCAGTGCCAGTGTGTCTCAGGCTGTACGCTAACTATGTTGCCTTGGGTCTTTCGTAGGCCATTATTTACTCAGAGAATTTTAAGCTATGTCATAAGAAAGATAATTTAAAAACTCACTGTATAGGTTTGCAATTGCTGCTGTAACAAGTTATCATAAATCTAGGTGTTTAAAACAATGTAAATTTATTACCCTACTGTTCTGGATGGGTTCCATTGGTCTAAAAATAAAGTATCAGCAGGTGTGTGGTCCTTCTGGAGGCCGTAGCGGAGAATCTCTTTCTTTGTCTTTTCTAACTTCTACTGGCTGCCTATATGCCTTGAGTAATTGCTCCTTCTTCCATCTTCAAAGCCAGGGGCTTAGCATTTCTCTCTTCTCTGACCTTAGCTTCTAGCCTTACCTCTCTTTCTTCCCTGAACTCCTCAAGACCCTTAATATATTCACATCTACAAAGTCTTTTTTTTTTATATGAGTATATATATGGTAACCTATTAACAAGTTCCAGGATTAGAACATAGACATCTTCTAGAGACAGAATTTTTGTGTCTTCCAAAATTTATGGTGAAATCTGATCCCAAATGTTATAGTATTAGGAAGTAGGGCCTTTGGAAGGTGATTAGTTCATGAGGGTAGAGCCCTCACTTCTACACTGCTGGTGGGAATGCAAATTAATACATTCCTTTTGGAAAGATGTTTGGAGAACACATAGAGATCTAAAAATAGACCTGCCATTCAATCCTATAATTCCTCTACTAGGTATATACCCAGAAGACCAAAAATCACTTTATAACAAAGATATTTGTACCAGAACATTTATTGCAGCCCAATTCCTAATTGCTAAGTCATGGAAGAAGCCCAAGTGCCCATCGATCCATGAATGGATTAATAAATTATGGTATATGTACACCATGGAATATTATGCAGCCTTAAAGAAAGATGGAGACTTTACTTCTTTCATGTCTACATGGATGGAGCTGGAACATATTATTCTTAGTAAAGTATCTCAAGAATGGAAGAAAAAGTATCCAATATACTCAGCCCTACTAAGAAATTGATTTATGGCTTTCATATGAAAGCTATAACCCATATTACCTAAGAATAGGGGGAAGGGGGAGAGGGAGAGGAGGGGAGGGGGGAGAATGAGCGGAGGGAGGGTGATTGGTGGGATTACACCTGCGGTGCATCTTACAAGGGTACATGTGAAACTTACTAAATGTAGAATATAAATGTCTTAACACAATAACTAAGAAAATGCCAGGAAGGCTGTGTTAACCAGTGTGAAATGGTATATAAAACCATTGTATAGTGCCCCATGATTGCATTAATGTACACAGCTATGATTTAATAATAATAATAAAAAAAGTGACCCCAGAGAGCTCCTTTCCCTTTCTGCCATGTGGAGGACACAGTGAAAAGACAGCTGTCTACGGACCAGAAGCTGGCCCTCTCTAGGCACTGAATCTGCAGGCCCCTCGACTTTAAACTTCCCATGCTTCAGAACTGTTATAAATAAATTTCTGTTGTTTATAAGGTGCCCAGTCTATGGTGTTTTGTTATAGCAGCCTGAATAGGCTAAGATAACATCTATGGGGGCCATTATTCAGTCCATCACCCCTGCTGTTTATAATGTATATGAAATGAAATTGGGGGCAGAGGCAGGCATTGAGTGTTGAGCTTGGTTATAATTCCACTTTTGGTGAAAAAGGCAGCTTCTATGTGGCTGGCTGTTGAAAATGAAAATTGTCTGGCAAATGTAAGTCCATGTTAACCCAGATTTTCTTGACTCTACTATTTTAAGTAAATCACTTTAGGCCTCAGTTCCTTTCATTCCTTGAATGAGCATTTTTAGAGCATTTGCCACAGGTGTCCCAGGTTCTGGGACACAAGGGGTTCACATGGAGGGGAGAAAACAGATCATCAGAAAAACAGAGTAGGTATGAAAACATTTGGGCTTGAGATATGCCCACTGATCAGTGGGAACACTCAGGTGGCTTGGGGATCAGCTCTGCACAGATGCGGGGCTTAGGAAATCTCCCTACTGATGTGCCAATATGCACGCCGCATTACAGGGCTCTGCAACCCTGCTGCAGTGCTGTTCTGCGTTAGTGTGTATCCAAATTACCCTCAGAGCTTCTGAATCAAAAGGTTTGGGGTGAGGCCCCGGGATTAGTAAGTTTAACACCATATAAACACCAAAGAGTATTCTCACTAAAATTTCAGAATTATTGCAGTCCTGTTTTAGAGCCCTTACTGGCATTGAAAGCCCAAAGGCAGTTCTTGTGAAACAGAGAAGTGTGTTGTAGGAACCCAACCAAAGGCCAGCTGGATAATCACAATATTTATGACCATGAAGTTATACTTTCAATGTGGTCGCTTTCTGAGCTTGTCCTAAATGTGGGCAACATGCCTGAAATTGCAATAGATGAGAGAGACCATATATAATGGCCTGCAAATAGCACTCCAAACTGTACTTCAAACAGCTCTACCCTTGGTAGGGTCCAAAAGGGACTGTATCAGAAAGGAAATTCAGTTTTTCTCTTTGTTCTTCAGATATATGCATTTTAATCTAAAATCTATTTTATTCTCTTTTTTGGCTGGGTTAGTGTGGATTGCCATATTTCATGCAAACTAAAATATTATCAGTTTTAAGGTACACCATTATTTTATTTACCACTATGAAAGAAGAAACATGGCCAATTAAACTGTGATAATTATAAGACATATCATCTTTTCAGAGATGTTACAATTCCTAGGGGGCAGGGGAAGTGTGATGTTGAAATGAAATATTTCAAGTTTGCTGCTTCCCATGAAAAAAGGAGGCTGTTATTTCTGGGATGAGATCAAGTTTCCCTCGAACGGTTTTTGCAGGTTCGTTTCTACACTTGGCATTTATGCATGAGAGAGCAGAAGAATCTGGTTCTGTGTTCCTGCATATTTTGTGTTACATTGATCTCTATCTTGCTAATTACAGAACAAAGTTTTATAGAATAAAAGCCAGCGATTATAGAAACCAAGTTGAGAATTAGGACTAAGGATTAAGTTCAACAAGAAACTATAATAACAGGAAGTTAAAACACTGTCTCCTTTGTATCATTTGAGGATAAACAGACTTCGCAAGAAGAAAAAGGGAAAATATTGTTCTATTGACTGTGGAATTAGCCAGAAAAAGTGTTTGCTGGTTTTTTATGCCCTGGAATACAGATTATGGAACTTTAAGAAACACATTTCACCCTCAAAACTTTACACATGGCACTGGAAAACATTTTTTTCCCTTTCCAACTCAGGTGCTAATGTAACCAAGATTGTTCTTTGTCCCTTCTGAAGACAACCTAGCCTGCAAATGGCACTCTAAGCTCTACTTCAAACAACTCAAACTGTTTTGTAGACAGTTACCATGTCTACAAAACACTAGTGGGCTTTAGAAACCACATTGGAGATGCTATATGCCATGGGCAAGGGTCCTTGGTGCCTGGAATTTGTTTTTCTCAACTAGGAGAGTAAGTACACACACACACAGGGTGTCTATAAAGTTTGTATGCAATTTAAATTAATAAACTATTTGAAATTATACATGAACGTTATGGACACCCTGTATATATGACTTTTATTTAGTCAAAACATGTATAAGAAGTATTCCACTCTTAGACTTGAGGATAGAACAAACAGATTTGAAAACCAGAACTGCAACTCATGTATTTAAAGGCCCTGATAATATAATGTACCCAGAGTAAGAGGTGATTTGGTTAAGGGTTATTTATTTTTTCTCATCACAGGACATCCTGTGGCATTTTCCTCATCCTTTTCCCACACACAGTTTTCATAGCTTGAACCACTTTGAACAGTGGTTGTTAACCTTGTCTGCACATTAGAATTATTGGGGGCTGGGAGGCTTAAAAATATACTAAAGATACTGATGCATAGATTTCATTCCAGACAAATTTATTTAGATTCTTTAGAGGAGGATGTTAAGGCTTTCTGAAGATCCCCAGAGTCTGTCATGAGCAGGCCAAACTGGGATTCCCCAATTTAGAGCTATAATTGCTCACTCCTGGAGTTCTGCAGGTGTCAGGACAGAGACTTAGATTTTGGCCTGTGCTCATAACAAACCTTCCTGGAAGAAGAGACTGAAATCTTTGGATTGGAATAACCCCTGCCTCAGGGTCAGGTTCCCCAGAGGTAGACCTTCTGATGTAGGTTCATGTGAAGTGATTTGACTTAGAAAGTACTCCCAGGAGATTTCACTCTCAAAACTTAACAAATGGCACTGGAAGACATTTTATTTTTCCTTCCAATTCAGGTGCTAATGTAACCAAGATTGTTCTTTGTCTATTCTGAAGACAACTCGGGTGTTCCCATGGCTACAAAACACTAGTGGGCTTTACAAATCACATTGTAGATGCTACATTCCATGGGCAAAGGGTTACTGGGTGACTGGAATTTGTTTTTCTCAATGTCCCTCCCTGGGTCTGTACGTGCCACTCCACTCTCAAGGGTGGGGTCTATTTCCCCTCCCATTAGAGCTGGCTTTGTAACTTGCCTGGACAAATAGACATGGCAGAAGTGATGCAGGGCCTACGTAGGGTTTTTTTTTAAATTTTATTTTTAGTTATTATGGGTAATAATAGTTGTATGTCTTTATAGGGTACATGTGATGTTTTGATGCAGGCATACGATGTGAATTAATCAAATCAGGGTAATTGGAGTATCCATCACCTCAGGCATTTAATGAACCCTTTCCAATCCAATTTTTCTGCCACCTACATACTCGCTAGCTCTTTTTTATTTGGGGTGGGAAACAGGTTGGTGGATTACTTGTAATTATCTTGTAGTTTTAAAAGAGAAAAACATAAATATGAACTCTAATGATTTTATTGTCTATTTTAGGTTGCTTAAAATAATCAAAGTATTTTTGTTTATAAACAAACAAAAAAATCATTATATTGGCTGAAATCTGACATGGGATCAGAAAGGGTTAACACTTCTTTGTGTTAGGAACTTTTTAATTCCACTCTTTCACTTATTTTAAAGTATCCCCTAACTTATTGTTGATTATATTGTTATGCTATTAAATAGTGTTCATTTACTCTAACTAACTATATTTTTGTACCTATTGACCATCCTAGCTTTGTCCCCCACTCCTTGCCCCCCTTCCCAGCCTCTGATAACCATCATTCTATACTCTGTCTCCATGAGATCAGGGTAATATTTAGTGCCTACGTATGAGTGAGAGCATGTGAGATGTTCCAGGCCTGTGTTTTAAGTGGCTTAGAGGCATCTTCTTGTCCCTAGCAGTAGCCAGTTGTCATGTAAGAAATGCAACCACCTGAGACCACTGAGCTGTGAAGTTCAAGGTAGCGACATGGAGAGGTCATGTGGAGGAGAGAACTGAGAAATCCTGCTGACTGTGAGAACAAAGCCCCAGACATATGACTCCAGTGAAGTCAGCCCAGCCAGTCTCATTGGTCATTTCAGGCATCCCAATTGAGGTCCCCAACTGTCATGGGCAGAGATAAGTCAGCCTGGCCATGCCTTGTCTGAATTCCTGACCAAAGGAATTATGGGTAAATGAAAGGATTAGAGTTTTAAGCTTGGGAGTAATTTGTTATACAGAAATAGAAAATTGATATTTGGAGTAGTTTTTATGCAGTGATAGGTGACTGATGTCTGGGTGGCTGATTTTGCAGCAATAAAGAGTATAGATGGGGAAAAAAACAGCAGGGTAAGATTTCAAGCAAAACCCTATGGTGTGTTTCTCCCGCCTAATCTCACTGTGAAAATCCAAATTATGTCTTAGAGTTATCTTGATCTAAGACTTCTATATTCCCAGTTATTATATAAGGGCTACCCTGGGGTCAGAAACAGTGGCAGACATTCCCATCCTTGCTTTCAGAAGAGTCAACCTCCCCTCAATGTACCCCTAGCCCACGGCAGGCACTGTATCGTCAGATCAGTGCATGTGGCAGTAACCCTTACCTGATATTATTTCTCAGTGTTTAACAGGAAACACACAACCAAAGCAAACTAAAAGAAAATATAAGTATCTTAAGCATAAAGCCTTGATCCATTAAAGGGAACCAGGACTTTGTTTAATAGTAAGTGGTGGGAAGAATCTTTGTAGATAGGGGGACAGATAGGTGCAGTTTCTCTTTTGCAAGAGAGGAAAAATAAGCCCGGAAAAAAATCATGCAGGTGGAAGACACTCACGTAGCAAAGCAGAGGCAAGCAGCTTTGTGACAACGCTGAACATTTCCTGCTGTTCAGAGAAGCATGAAGTGGGAAGATGCAAAATTGTTGGCAGGTGTGTTTGACGGCGGTGCTGGCATACCTAACTTCCTAATTTCTGACCCAATTCAAGAAACATGTCTGGTTTGTGTTGGGCTTAATTACAGTATAAACATGATCTGTTTCTTTAAAAAGAAGAAATTGGTTAGAATTCCATTATTATTTCCATGGAGAGAATTTTTAAAAAAGTGTTAGAGAACCAGTGCTGGCAGTCTTCAGAGGAAGATCTGATTTTCTATATGCAAATTTTGCCTACTCCTGTCTTCTCCCTTCTACATCAACACTTAAACAAAACAAAAAAACAGAAATAGGTTTTTAGGGGGAATTTTGTTAACCCATAACATAAAGCAGTAAGTTTCGTGATATTCTTTCCCAGGTATGGCTTGCCTCAGAAAATAATTCCTCACTTGGTTATGTGGTTTTTCACTTGCAGATGTTTGGAATGAATGAGCTTTGCCTGCTCATTCATTATGAACTGATCTATTCCACTTGGTGGCATATACAATCTGGACCTCTGCTGGGCACCAGAAGCACTGTTTTGGGGGGTTTTGTTGGGTGACACATTTTGGCCGTGTCAGAAAAGCTTAACTGCTAGGGTTAAGCTCTGGGTAAATGTTGCCTCAAAACGGCTACTGGCACCAAATCCAAATTAGCCGGGGACTCAACTAACTACCCTGAGATGGCTGCCACGGAGCCATCATCACTGGAGCTGCTGGGAGAAAACTGTCTGGAAAAGCCAAACTTCTGATGATGCTAGGGAGCAGAATACACATCTATTTCCTGGGTAATTGTTTCCCTTCCTCGAGCCCTGGCGCTGCAGGATATAGGTGGTGTCAGCTGGCCCCAAGTTAGCAGCTCTGCCACACTGGCACTTGGGCATTGTTTCCTCCATTCAGATGCCTTATCTGCAAATAGTGAAATTTTAATGGGAAATAATTGGACCCCAGGGATTTCCAAATGCTAGCTGATGGTGAGCGGTCTTCTGGGGTCAGAGGCACAATCACTGCTTCCCTCAGACCTATGATTGCTCACTGCTGGGGGTGATTGGGATTTGCAAGTTGATTAAAGCTGGAGATT
Organism: Nycticebus coucang; assembly: GCF_027406575.1. NCBI lineage: Eukaryota > Metazoa > Chordata > Mammalia > Primates > Lorisidae > Nycticebus > Nycticebus coucang. The sequence goes on along the minus strand of NC_069787.1, from coordinate 75,615,119 downwards.
TAGTGGCTGAAATAGAATTCCTCAGATAATTGCTGGAAACAGGCCAATGCCTTTGCTGGACTGAGCTCCATATGGCAGATTATATGCTCTTTGAATGAAACCAGATCCACAAAAGGCAGAAGAGTTTCTTAAAGAGCAGCCTTCAAAACAGTAGAAGATGGGGGTGCTTCCTTGGGATTGGGCGCTAAAGAAAAGAAAATCAAAGCAAAGATCACTCTATTTCCCTCTGGAAACAATTTCAAAGAGCATCATATTTTTTTCTTCACCTGAATATTTTCTTTGGTAATTTTGTAGTTTTCTCCTTGTATATATTCATGTCTTTCCTGATTTTTCCCTGCACAAGAATATGCCTGCCCCTCACAGTAGCCCAGGGTCTGATTAGAACAGTATCCCAGAAGGGCTATCACAGTGTGTGCTCCCAAACCAGGACCCCAAACAGCTCAGTGCTATGTCAAAGTTGAAAATGTTTTAAAATATGCTTGAAATACTTTTAACATAATCGCAGCACCCAAGATTGGTAAGAAGGTCTGGAAAAATGTACTTCTGTGCCTTATAAACCCGTAAACTCTCCCAGAAAGCAATTTAGCAATATTGACCAATGACCTTGAAGAAGTATCTGTCTTTTGAACTAGCTCTGTTCCTAAGACTTAGTTTTTAAGAAATAATCAAGGATGTGAACAAAGGTTTAGCTTTTCTCCTGTTTGCAGCTCTCTGTCTAGTAAAAGCATGTCTAGCAAAAGCTTGGCAGCAGTGTCCAATTTTGGAGGACTAGAATAGCGTGTATTTAGTAAAAGCAAAGGTGGAAATGTTAACAGTGATTGCCCTCACATGGTGTGATTAAAATTTTATTTTCCTTCTTTGTAATTTTCTTCAATGAATAGGTGTCACTCATTATAAAATATTTCCAAAAAGACCATTTTGAATTGTGAGAGTTTTGTTGCAGAAATTTGTCTACTGACATGCAAAAAGTTCATAAAAATAACTGCTATAAGTAAAATGGTATTAAGTTATATATGGTATAATTTCACTTTTTGAGAAAGAAATTAATTTATTCTCTCTCTTTGTATCCCTCTCTCTCTCTCTGTCTCTCACACACACACCTGGAAAGACATACACCAATATATTACAGAGACTCTCTCTTGGTAGAGAGATAATGGTAATTTAATTTCTTCTCTCTGCTTATTTGTATAATTGATAATTTTTCTCTTATGAGCTGGTAATTTTTATATAACTGAAAAATAGAACTTAATTTTATATGCAATAGACAGGAGGCCTTAAGTGTGTATAGATGTTCTTGACTTAGGATGGTTTGAATTAAGATTTTTCTGCTTTATGGGGCCTTGGTGTGTGTCACGCTTTATGGGGCCTTGGTGTGTGTCACACTTTATGGGGGCAAGACATGATTGCAAGAGGGACTTTACCTAACAATTGCAATCAGTGTAACCTGGCTTATTGTACCCTCAATGGATCCCCAACAATAAAAAAATAAAATAAAAAAAGATTTTTCTGCTTTACCATGGTGCAAAGGCTCTATGTGTTTAGGAGAGATTTTAACTTGAATACCTATATAACCATTCTGTTTTTCACTTTCAGTATTCAATAAATTACATGAGATATTCAACATTTTGTTATAAAATAGGCTTTGTGTTATTTGATTTTGCCTAACTGTAGGCTAATGTAAGTACTCTAAACATGTTAAGGTAGCCTTCACTAAGCTATGATGTTTATGCTAGATTAGGTGTATGGTATTAAATGCATTTTTGACTTAGTATTTTCAACCATTGTAAGTCAAGGAGCATCTGTACTGAAAGTGAAACAGAATGTCTGTATGGTTACTGGACGTGCATTCTACGGGATGCATATCGTTTTCCCACCGTCGTAAAGAGGAAACATCGTAGGACACTGTCTGTAGATGAAAATGTGTCAGGTGGCTCTTTCCCCTCCTCACCTTCTACTTACCTCTGCTGACATAGGCTTGGGACTCTCTTCTTGTCTTATAGGTAAAAATAGAATCTACCATTAGCTGAGAGCAATTAGACGGCCAGCTACTCTGGTTTGGGGGTAATATGTGCATCTGATACTTAGAAACAGGTACAGGAAGGAGGAATTGTCACCAGCTATCTTTAAAAATTACACAGAGTTCCTCATCCTACTAGCCCTTACCTGGCCCAGCCCACTGGTCCTAGGGGTGGCTGCCAGCTCTTTCCCACCTGGGATGGGCAGAAGGGAAATGACAGGTACAGGACACTGATCTATTAGAACTAGAAAGTTTTGCCATGGCTCTCACAAAACATACCACACTCAAAGTTTCCTCTCTCAGCCATTGCTTCTTCTAGAGCGGTGGTTCTCAGCCTTCCTAATGCCGCGGCCCTTTAATACAGTTCCTGTGGGTCACAACCCACAGGTTGAGAACTGCTGGTTTAGAGAAATCTATGTAAGAGGGAGAGATGAAGGAGGAATTGTAGCAGAGGTTCCACAAACTGGAGTTTTGCCAGGCGGTGCTGTGGAGTGGTTAAAAGGAGGCTCTGGTGGTATCAGATACCTCTGGATGAGCAAGACTTTACCACATACCAGCTATGTGACCTTGGGCAAACATGTAACCTCTTTGGGTCTTGGTTTCCTCATTTGGAAAATGTAGATGATAATGTTATGGTGATTAAATTAGATAATACATACATAGCACTCTGAACGGTACCTGGCACTTGGTTAGTACTCAGAAAATAAGCTACAACTTCCATAAATATTTCCCTTTTGTTCCATATGTCCTTTTATATTATTGAAATTAATATTTTTTAAAGGATTTTTTTCATTTTTATTTTTTATTTTTTATTATTAAATCATAGCTGTGTACATTAGTGCAGTCAAGGTATACAATGTGCTGGTTTCATATACAATCTGAAATATTCTCATCAAACTGTTCAACGTAGCCTTCATGGCATTTTCTTAGTTACTGTATGTAGACATTTGTATTCTGCCTCTAGTAAGTTTCACCTGTACCCATTCTAAGATGCACTGTAGGTGTGGCCCCACCAGTTACCCTCATTCCACCCTAACCTCCCCCCTCCCCTCCCCTCCCTTGGCCCTTTCCCCATATTCTTGTGCTATAGTTAGGTTATAGCCTTCATATGAAAGCTATAAATTAGTTTCATAGTAGGGCTGAGTACATTGGATACTTTTTCTTCCATTCTTGAGATACTTTGCTAAGAAGAATATGTTCCAGCTCCATCCATGTAAACACGAAAGAGGTAAAGTCTCTATCTTTCTTTAAGGCTGCATAATATTCCATGGTGTACATGTACCACTTGCTAGTCCATTTGTGGGTCGATGGGCGCTTGGGCTTCTTCCATGACTTAGCAATTATGAATTGGGCTGCAATTAACATTCTGGTACAAATGTCTTTGTTATATTGTGATTTTTGGTCTTCTGGGTATATACCTAGTAAAGGAATTATAGGATTGAATGGCAGGTCTATTTTTAGATCTTTGAGTATTCTCCAAACATCCTTCCAAAAGGAACGAATTAGTGTGCATTCCCACCAGCAGTGTAGAAGTGTTCCCTTTTCTCCACATCCACGCCAACATCTCTGGTTTTGGGATTTTGTTATGTAGGCTACTCTTACTGGAGTTAGGTGATATCTCAAAGTAGTTTTGATTTGCATTTCTCTGATGATTAAGGATGAGGAGCATTTTTTCATGTGTCTGAAGGCCGTGCGCCTGTCTTCTTTAGAGAAGTTTCTCTTCAAGTCCTTTGCTCACCCTGAGATGGGGTCACATGTTCTTTTCTTGCTAATACGTTTGAGTTCTCTGTGGATTCTGGATATTAAATCTTCATCGGAGGTATAGCCTGCAAATCTTTTCTCCCATTCTGAGGGCTGTCTGCTTGCTATACTTACTATGTTCTTGGCTGTGCAGGAGCTTTTTAGTTTGATCAGGTCCCAGTAGTGTATTTTTGATATTGCTTCAATTGCCTGGGGAGTCCTCCTCATAAAATATTCACCCAGGCCGATTCCTTCAAGAGTTTTCCCGGCACTTTCTTCTAGTATTTTTATAGTTTCATGTCTGAACTTTAAATCTTTTATCCAGTGAGAGTCTATCTTAGTTAATGGTGAGAGGTGTGGGTCCAGTTTCAATCTTCTACAGGTTGCCAGCCAGTTCACCCAGCACCATTTGTTAAATAGGGAGTCTTTTTCCCACTGAATGTTTTTAATTGGCTTGTCAAAGATCAAATAATGGTAAGCAGCTGGATTCATCTCTTGGTTCTCTATTCTGTTTCTTACATCTACCTCTCTGTTTCTGTGCCAGTACCATGCTGTTTTTATCACTATTGATTTATAGTACAGTCTCAGGTTTGGTAGCATGATTCCTCCTGCTTTGTTTTTATTTCTGAGTAATATCTTGGCTATTCAAGTTTTTTTCTGATTCCATATAAAAAGAAGTATTATTTTTTCGAGATCTTTAAAATGTGACAATGGAGCTTTAATAGGGATTGCATTAAAATTATATATTGCTTTGGGTAGTATAGACATTTTAACAATGTTGATTCTTCCCAGCCATGAGCATGGTATGTTTTTACATTTGTTAACATCTTCAGCTATTTCTTTTCTTAAAGTTTCATAGTTCTGTTTGTGGAGATCTTTCATGTCGTTCATTAGGTATACTCCCAAATATTTCATCTTCTTTGGCACTACTGTGAAAGGAATAGAGTCCTTGACTGTTTTTTTTGGCTTGGCTATTGTTGGTATATATAAAGGCTACAGATTTATGGGTGTTGATTTTGTAGCCTGAGACATTGCTGTATTCCTTGATCACTTCTAAGAGTTTTGTAGTAGAATCCCTGGTGTTTTCCAGATATACAATCATATCATCTGTGAAGAGTGAAAGTTTGATCTCTTCTGACCCTATGTGGATACCCTTAATCGCCTTTTCTTCCCTATTGCAATGGCTAAAACTTCCATTACAATGTTAAAGAGCAATGGAGACAATGGGCAACCTTGCCTGGTTCCTGATCTGAGTGGAAATGATTTCAATTTAACTTAATTCATTACCATATTGGCTGTGGTTTGCTGTAGATGGCCTCTATTAGTTTAAGAAATGTCCCTTCTCTGCTCGGGAGGCTGAGGCAAGAGAATTGCGGAAGACCAAGAGTTAGAGGTTGCTATGAGCCGTGTGACACCACGGCACTCTACCCGAGGGCGGTACAGTGAGACTCTGTCTCTACAAAAAAAAAAAAAAAGAAATGTCCCTTCTATACCAATTTTCTTAAGTGTTCTGATCATGAAGGGATGCTGGATATTATCAAAAGCTTTTTCTGTGTCAATTGAGAGAATCATATGGTCTTTATTTTTTAGTTTGTTTATGAGCTGAATTACATTTATAGATTTACGTATATTGAACCAGACTTGAGACCCTGGGATAAATCCCACTTGGTCGTGGTATATAGTTTTTTTGATGTGTTGTTGGCTTCTGTTTGTTAGGATCTTATTGAATATTTTTGCATCAATATTCATTAGTGATATTAGTCTATAATTTTCTTTTCTTGTTGGGTCTTTCCCTGGTTTAGGGATCAAGGTGATGTTTCCTTCATAGAATGTGTTGGGTAGTATTCCTTCTTTTCCTGTATTTTGGAAGAGGTTTAGTAATATAGGCACTAGTTGTTCTTTAAAGGTTTGGTAGAATTCTGATGTGAAGCTATCTGGTCCCGGGCTTTTCTTTTTAGGGAGATTTTGTATAGTTGATGCTATTTCAGAACTTGATATAGGCCTGTTCAACATTTCCACTTCATTCGGGCTAAGTCTTGGTAGGTGGTGTGCTTCCAAGTATTGGTCAATTACCTTCAGATTTTCATAATTCTGAGAGTAAAGTTTCTTGTAATATTTGTTAAGGATTTTTTAAATTTCTGAGGGGTCTGTTGTTATTTTGTCTTTACCATTTCTGATTGATGAAATTAGAGATTTTACTCTTTTTTTCCTGGTTAGGTTAGCCAAAGATTTATCTATTTTATTGACCTTTTCAAAAAAACAACTTTTGGATTTATTGATCTGTTGTATAATTCTTTTGTTTTCAATTTCATTTAATTCAGCTCTAATTTTGGTTATTTCTTTTCTTCTGCTGGGTTTGGGGTTGGAATGTTCTTTCTTCTCCAGTTGCTTGAGAAGTCCCATTAAGTTGTTAACTTCCTCTCTTTCCTTTTTCTTGAGGAAGGCTTGCAGTGCTATAAATTTCCTTTTTAGCACTGCCTTTGCAGTATTCCAGAGGTTCTGATAATTCATGTCTTCATTGTCATTTTGTTTCAAAAATTTGGTAATTTCCTTCTTAATCTTGTCTATGACCCATCTATCCTTCAGCATAAGGTTATTTAGCTTCCATATTTTTGTATAAGTATGCAGATTCCTGTTGTTATTGAGTTCAACTTTTATTCCATGATGGTCTGAGAAGATGCAAGAAATAATTTCTATTTTTTAAAAATTTGCTGAGGTTAGACTTGTGACCTAGGATGTGATTGATTCCGTGGGCTGATGAGAAGAATGTTTATTCAGTTTTGTTGGGATGAACTGTTCTGTAGATGTCTGTTAAATCCAGATATTGAACGGTTAAGTTTAAATCTAAAATTTCTTTGCCTAGCTTGTTTTTGGAGGATCTACCCAACACTGCTAAAGGGGTGTTAAAATCTCTGACTATTATGGAACTGGAGGAAATCAAGTTGCTCATGTCTGTTAGAGTTTCTCTTATAAATTGAGGCACATTCTGGTTGGGTGCATAAATATTAATAATTGAAATCTTATCATATTGAGAATTACCTTTTACAAATATGAATTGTCCATCCTTATCCTTCCTTATTTTGGTTGGTTTAAAACCTATTGTATCTGCGAATAGGATTGCAACACCTGCTTTTTCCTGCTTTTCATTTGCCTTTAATATAGATGACCATCCCTTCACCTTGAGTTTATATTTGTCTTTTAAGGTAAAATGAGATTCTTGTATTCAGCAAATATCTGGCCTGAGTTTTTGTATCCAGTCAGCCAACTAATTATCCTCTTTAGAGGACAATTTAAACCATTCACATTAATTGAGAATATTGATAAGCCTTTCAAGAGTCCAGTGGACATTTTTAATCCTTTTGCAACTGTGGAAGTTGGAATTTTATCAAAAGTTTTTGGGTGAGTTTACTTTTGTGGTGGAGGATTACACTGGTCTTTATGGAGGATAGGTCTGAGAATATCCTGGAGCCCTGGTTTAGTTAGGGAAAATTTCTTCAACATGTGAATGTCATTAAAGTATTTAATTTCTCCATCATAAATGAAACTCAGTTTAGCAGGGTACAGGATCCTGGGTTGAAAGTTATTTTGTTTTAGGAGATTAAAAGTTGATGACCATCCTCTTCTAGCTTGAAAGCTTTCAGCAGAGAGATCAGCAGTTATTCTAATATTCTTCCCCTTTTAAGTTATGGTTTTCTTACATCTGACTGCTTTCAGAATTTTCTCCTTCATGTTAACTTTAATGAAATTAATTATGATGTGTCTGGGGGATGTCTTATTCAGGTTGAGTTGTGCTGGAGTTCTGAAACTGCTCTCTGAATTTCAGAATCTCTTGGCATGTCTGGAAAGTTCTCTTTCATAATCTCACGAAGAAGAGTCTCTGTGCCTTGTGAAGCCACTTCATCGCTTTTGGGGATCCCTATAAAGTGAATATTGGTTTTCTTTGAATTATCCCAGAGTTCTCTGAGAGAATTATCAGTTTTTGACCTCCATTTCTCTTCCTCTTTGAATGTTTGGGAGTGTTCGGAAGATTTGTGTTCAATGTCAGAAATCCGTTTTCTGCTTGCTCCATTCTGTTACTGAGGGATTCTACTGTATTTCTCAGATCTTTGAGGGCTGCAACTTCTTGTCTGAATGTGTCAAAATCTTTGGTCATTTGGTCTTTGGATTCGTTGAATTCTTGAGATATCTTTTGGATTGCTGCTTGAAATTCTAATGCAATCTTATTTGCTATCCAGATTCTGAATTCGATTTCTGACATTCAGCCATTTGTTTATGCATGGGATATTGTTCTATGTCTGCTTTTGTGCTCCTTGAGGGAGTTGATCTACTCTGATTATTCATATTGCCAGAGTTTTCCCATTGATTCTGCCCCATTATTGTTTTTCACCATTGCCTCTGGCTGTCCTCAGAGTTGGGGAGGTGTCTTTCCAAGATTAGACCCCAGCAGGATCACTCTATTATTGCTGGATCTTTGTAGGGAGTGACCCAGCCAGGGAGTTCTGGCTGTGGGAGCAGCTCTGGAGTGTGACACACCCGGATCCAGCAACAGGGCGGGGGATGGTGCATGTGGTTCTGGGAGTACCTGGCTCCTGGTGACTTTGGCACAGAGATCCTGGGGCTCCAGCAGTCTCTGGCCAGGAGGGGGGCTCCGTGCAGAGGCAGGGAGAGCTCCGGATGGAGGGCGCAGGTCACGTGGCTTCCAGAGTCCCTGGCCAGACAGGCAGGGCTGGTGTGGAGGCAGGGAGGGCACGGGAGGAAGGACATGGGTTGCGCGGCTCCTGGAGTTCTTGGCCAGTGCGGGCGGAGACCCAGTGGCTGTGGGGCATGAGGCCGCAGGTTACTGGTGGAGTCCCTGGCCAGGGAGGGTGTTTGGAGGCCCTGTGAGCATGGAACATGGACGCGCATGGTTACCAGCAGTGTCCCTGGCCAGGACGGGTGGCGGAGGCCTGGTGGGTCAGCGCAGTTGCCTGTGTAGTTCCTGGTAGGGGGGTGGGGGAGGCTTGGCGCGGCCTCAGAGTCTCTTACGGGAGGGGGGCACTGCTCAAGGACCTCCTCCCTCTGTCTGAGCAGTGGTTAGGCTTCTGGTTTTTTCAGGTAAGGGGGGAAGGGTGTACTGAGAGTTCAGAATGGCAGGGAAGACTTTAGTTCAATTTTTCTGCCTAGCAAGAGAGTGTTCAGAGCCACAGCAGGGTCCCTCTGAGGAAGTAGTCCCCACTTCCAATAGCACTCACCCATTGGGTGAGATAAGATGTCCACAGTTCACCACTTGTCTGTAGAAAACCCGCAGGAGCAAACAAAGAGCAATAAAGAAAGGAAACAGAGGGCGGCGCCTGTGGCTCAGTGAGTAGGGCGCCGGCCCCATATGCCGAGGGTGGCGGGTTCAAACCCAGCCCCGGCCAAACTGCAACCAAAAAATAGCCGGGCGTTGTGGCGGGCGCCTGTAGTCCCAGCTACTCCGGAGGCTGAGGCAAGAGAATCGCTTAAGCCCAGGAGTTGGAGGTTGCTGTGAGCCGTGTGACGCCACGGCACTCTACCCGAGGGCAGTACAGTGAGACTCTGTCTCTACAAAAAAAAAAAAAAAGAAAGGAGACAGAAAAACAAAAAACCCACAACTTTCTTGGGGGAGGGGACGGACACTTTTCCTTTCAGTTGAATTTTGTATCTGAAGGTTGGTTTCTTGGAGTTGCAACTTGTCTCAGCAGAGGTGACCTGCAGTTATCATTTCTCTCTTGGCTGGGCTCCCAGTCTTCAGCTTAATTGGGCTCTTTCTGGATGTTATATTTCCTTTTGGATAGGAGCCTCTTTTGGAAGCTGTTTCCAGTCGGCCATCTTGACCCTCCTCCTCTGAAATTAATTTTTGAATAGATAATATATGTACATGGTACAAATTCAAAATGTAAAGAAAAATGTACAGTGATCTGAAAGGTCAGACAGTGCCTCCCTCCCAAAGATGTCCACATTCTACATCCTGGATCCTGTGAATGTGTTACATGACAAAATGGACTTTCAGACATAATTAAGGTTATGAACTTTAAGATAGGGAGATTATCTGAGATTATTGAGGCAAGTCTCTTAAAAGAAGAGGAATTTTTCAGGCTGAAGTTCAAGAGATGCAGCAGTAGAGGAAGAGATTGCAAGTGTGATTGCGATTCCACATGAAATGCAGGCAACCTCATAGTCCAGCCTCAGGCTGACCGCCAAAGAGATGGGACTTTAGTACTATAACCACAAGGAATTGGATTCTGCCCCAAACCCAAATGACTAAAGTAGATCCTTCCTCAGAGCCCCCACTGAGGATTGTAGCCCTCCTGACACATTGATTTCAGCCTGAAAGAAACCAATCAAGCCAACTGAGACTTCTGACTTTGAGATAATCAATTTGTTGTTTTAAGGTATGAAGTTTCTCCTACTTGATAGAAAACTAAACACGTGAATGGTGTCACTTCCATCATTGCTCCCAGCCCCATATTTACCTTTCCTTGAAACAACTTCCTTAAATTTAGAAGGGGAAATCAGAAAATGGAAAGAAATATAATAGGCTTGTTGTCTGGGATGAAACAGGAGTAGGAAGAATAATATTTCTTGGATGTTTTCTTAGGGAACTCTTTAATGCTGCTTTGTGCCAAGTATAATACTGTCCATGTGAAAATGATTAATAAAACAGTAAGAACAGAAAAGAAAACCACAACTCCTTTAGAAAGTATGGATAAGTAAGAACATAATGGTAAACTTAAAAGATTCAACTATATCATAAAGGAAGATTCTCTATGTGAAAATGCAAAAAAAGTTTTCTCTTTAGAATCTTGGAAAAGCTTCTGAAAAGTTCAGTTATGTCTCTCCTAGAAGCCAAAATCTCTGAGAGTGTGGGGAAAGAGAATAGAAGAGAGAAAAGAAAGACCAGTAGTCAATTTGAAGAAGGGAAATGCATGAACAGAAAAGACTTGTAAATATTCCAAATACTATCTGAGCTCGAATAATTTCAAACAGGTGGGACAAGGTAGATGAAACCTGGTTTAGAGACAGACGGGATCATTTTGTGTGTCCTCACTTTGACTGACAGTTAAACCAGTAATCCGTCTGTGGCCTTTTATTTCTTCTACCAACTTTTTATGGAAAATTGACAATCTATCAGCTCATATTTATATCTTCAACCTGTTTTTTGGGATTGTGTGTGTGTGTGTGTGCAGTGGGTATAGGGAGGTGCAGGGAGTTTAGGAAAGGAATGGAATAAATTATCCAGTAGACATGCTGGCTATTCTTTGGAAGGATTGAACTTACCAAAACCCACAAAATCCTAGAAACTGACTTGGATGTTGAAAGCTCCCTGTATTTTACTAGATCCCACCAATTCATAACTGAGGAATCAATTTTTAAAAACCTTCATGAATATTGGAGGAAATGAAGAATATTGACTAACATGATGAATGTTAACCCTACTGGGACCACTGTAACCATTCTTATTACATATGAGTGGTGGAAATAATAATTGTTCAAGTCACCTTATAAATAAAGCAAAATGTACCTTTCTCATGACAAAAATCTCAGAATAGAAAATGGTACTGTCAATTGTTTTTATTTTTAAACAAAAGAACACACAATTCTATTGCTTTGCTGTAATTTTATCAAGAAAGTTCTTCTTGAGAAAAATAAGATGTAACTTGTAGACTTTTATTCCCATCCAATGAATGCATCACAATATATGAGATTACGTAGGAGTTTACTTAGAGACTTGAACATCCCCAAACTCAAAGTTATTTCAAAGAAAGGCCAGAAACAATTTCCTATGAGGTTTTCCTGCCAGAGAACTAGGAGGATGCCCTCGATGTGGCCCCTTTTCCCTAACAAAAGAATCTCTGGTAGTTGAGTGAGTGTTCTCTATAAGCCAGGGCTCTTTGAGTCTCTCTGTTTGTTCTTGGCTAAAAAGCAAGGTATCTCAGCTAAGGTAGGTATGAACAATAGAAAGCCTTCAAGGTTTGCAAAGGGAACTTGGTTTAATTTGCTTTGGCAGAGGAACGAGCACAACAAGAAACTAGCACAGGTAAAGAAAAAGGCAGCCAGACAGTGTCCTTGTGATACCAATGCTGAGGGGGACACACTTTGAACATGGAATGGAGGTATCTCATAGCCTTCTTTGGCTTATCCCAAATTCTCTTTGTATAGATAATGAAGAAGATCCTCTCTGTGGTTAAAATAACCCACAGAAGAAACTGGCATCCTAATTGTGGTATTTATATGGAAAGACATTTTATTATAAAAATGATTTTATTATAGCAGATGATACTCCTTAAAAGACAAAACATTAATACTCATGCAGTTGTCCTGCTTGTAATCAATTTCCTAAGAGTTTTCTGTATCCAGCTTTGGTAGTTGAATCAAACTGAATGCATCTTGGTTGCCAGCTGGATTATTGCTGGTTAAACTGGATAGAAACATGGGATCAAAGACCATGGTTCTGACTGAAGAATGGCATTTTAGAAAAGCAGTGTACATTTTCTCTTTAAATTTAAGAGTGATGTTGCCTGTCGATTAACACCTGCTGTTATTTTTGTTTTTGCTCCAGTGTAGAAGGAAACTTTTCAAATGCATTTGTCCAATGTATTTGACAGGAAGATCCTCCTTCTTATTTCATTTATAGGGCTGCAGTTTTGTACCTCATTATCTTTTAAAGACAGTGTCCAAAAAAGTGGAGCACTGTTCTTGACTGTGGAAAGGTGTAGTTATTGTGATTTTTGACAAGAGTGACTATTTTATGGAATCCAAATTAACTCACCTTGTGATGACCCATCTAATACATATTGGGTTTTTCAATTTATATTTTCTTGGACTAAAAGTAGTTCTCAACTTATTTCTCTATTTATCTGTCCTATTCTCCTCCTAGTGGAATAAGGTGGGGGGTCTGATGACAGTGATGCACTGTGCCTGATGGGAGCTCCTTGGATGGGAAGGTGGGAGCTGACAACAGTGAGAATCTATGGGCAGCAATAGGAGCTGCCCTGTGTCCCAATTAATAGACCACAAATTAATTGGGTCTCAGCTTCAAGCCGCTTCATTCTTTCTTTTAAATTTTATTTTATTTTTTATTCATATATATAATAGTTGTACTATTTTGGAAGTACATGTGATATTTTGATACCTGTAAATAATGTATTATGATCGAATCTGGGTAGTCAGGATATCCATCATCTCAAAAATTTAACCTTTCCACGTGTTGGGAACATTGCAATTCTTCTGGTTATTTTGAAATATATAATAAATTATTAACTGTAATTTCCCTACTGCACTATTGAATACTAGAACTCATTCCTTCTGTCTAACTGCCTTTTTGTACCCCTTACCTAACTGCTTTTCATTCTCCTTTCCCCCCTAGCCTTCTCAGCCTCTGCTAACTACCAGTCTACTCCCCATCTCCATGAAATTCACTTTTTCAGCTCTCATATATGAATGAGAATATGTGATATTTGTCTTTCTATGTCTGGCTTATTTCACTTAACATAATGACTTCCACTTCCATCCATGTTGCTGCAAAGGGCAGGATTTTCACTTGTTTATATGGCTGAATAATATTCCATTGCATGTAGGTACCACATATTCTTTGTCCATTCATCTGTTGATGGACACTTAGGTTGATTCCATATCCTGGCAATTGTGAATAGTGCTGTGGAAAATATGGGGGTGCTGATACTACTTCGACATACTAATCAAAGAAGGTGTTTTGGGCTCTCCTAAGTTAAATGTCTTTGTCTACAGCTCCCTGTGCCTCCCCTTTCACAATGTTCATAAAATTTATAAATATTTGTCTGTCTTTCCTCATAAACTGTAAACTCCATGAGGGGCAGGAATTGTGCCTGTTTTGTTCATGTCTATAACTCTCGCACTGAGCCCACTACCTTACCTGTCAATCATGTGTAGGCTAACTAATCATTTGCCCTTTTGTGTTTGTTAGTTTTTCAGACAGATCTCACTCTGTCACCCAGGCTAGAGTGCCATGGCCTCAGCAGATCACAGCAACCTCAAACTTCTATGTTCAAGCGATCTTCCTCCCTGTGCCTCCAGGTAGGTGGGACTACAGGTGCCCTCTACAACACTCGGCTAATTTTTTTCTGTTTTTGAGAGATGGGGTCTTGCTCTTGCTCAGGCAGATCTTGAGCTCCTGAGCTCAAGGGATCTGCCTGCCTCACACTCCCAGAATGCAAGGATTATGGGTGTAAGCCACGGCACCCCAACCCCATTTTTTCTTTTTTGATTGTCGCACTTGAATCTTAGAAGGTAATGATTTTTGCATTGTGTAAGTGAAAGTGCATTGGAACTTTAAACAGTGAGTCCTTGAGTGGTCATATAAAGAATCAAAAGACACAAGACTAAGGAACGCAGAGCCACAAAAACAGACTACGATGGGCGACTGTCCCTTGTGAAAAGAGAGCCAGAATAAAGAAAACCTGCTTGCCATCCTCATAGGCAACCTGAGTGGACAGGACAACCAGGATGAAATGAAGAGTATAGGCCACATTAGGGCAGTCAGAGTTTATTGGTAGACATAGAAAAGCTCTACAAAAGTTAAGACAAGGCTTAACAGTAGATGGGTGGTGGAAATGGCTCACCAATCTTTACTCAAATGTCTACTTCTCATATACTCAAAACTACTCTTTTTCCAATGTGGTATTCTTTCTTAATTTGCATAGTTCCAAGCAAAGATTACCTTAGCCTTATTGCAACATTCCACTTCCAAAGTTAATCTCCTAAATCAATCCACCTAAACTATTCAAGATAGGTATCTTCAGGGTGGGAGCTAAATTCACAAAACAGTAAAACTGGGAGACAGTACAGGTCAGGGAGGACCTAAACTGACCAGCCCAGCTATGTCAAGTGGGAGGCAGGGGGTGAAGGTCAGGCGGAACCCAAACCAACCAACCAGCTGTGTCAAGTGGGAGATAGGGGGTGAAGGTTAGGTAGGACCTAGAGCGACCAGCCCAGCTGTGTCATGTCTGCCTTAGCCTGCCTGACTCCATCTTATTCTTATTAAATGGGCTTTCACCCTGTGCAAGATCAATGTCTGTTGTGGAATCAGTCTCAGACACAGCATTATTCCCTCTGCAAGAAAAATGACTTCTCCCAGATTCCCCAACCCCCTCTCAGTCTACACAGTACCCCTCTGCCCTGTAATTTCGTCTTATCTTCTCTAGCCCTCTGCTTTGTTTTGTCAGTTTTAACTATTTCCCTCAGGTTGCTCTCTGCTTTACAGACTTCCCTCTGAATAGTAGACAGGGGTTGCTTTTTGCTTTTCAGAGACCTTTTCATAAGGGCATATTGGTAGCCTGGCTTTGAGAAAATTTCCCACTTTACCCTTGGGATTTTCTATCAGAATTTCTCCAGGGTTCCTTGTTAATAAACTCAAGCTATTGAATGTACAAATGTCCTGGTTTATGGGAGGGATTTATCTAAGGCTGCATGTGTGCTTGTTTATTTGACCAGACTGTCCTGTAGATATGCCTGCTGTACAGAAGCTTGCTCAATACCCACTGAGGTTCAAAAGTGGTAGAGTGAGTGGTAATACGTGGTAAGGAGCTTCAGCCTGACCTCCCACATTTGGATCTTTACAAAAGGGTCTCAGACCTGTATAACAGTATTTCTCTTTTAAATCATTTTTTCCCATGGAACCTTCATTTAGTGGTCTCCAGAATAATTTTGGGTACTTTATGTGTCTTTGGGGCTAAAAGCAAACTAATGAAAACAAACTGTGACTCAGATGATCTGCAGAGAGGGCAACTGCTTTAAAAACCTTGGGATTTTTTTCATGGGTTTGTCGGCCATGTGATTGTCTTCTTGAGAGAAGCTTCTGTTCAAATCTCTTTCTCACAATGAAATGGAATCAGTTGTTTTTTTCTTATTAATTAGTTTGAGTTCTCTGTGGATACTAGTTATCAAATTTTGTCAGAAACATAATCTGCAAATATCTTCTCCCATTCTGAGGGCTGCCTGCATGCTTTACTAACTGTGTTCTTGGCTGTGCAGAAGCTTTATTGCGGCTCAATTCATAACTGCCAAGTCATGGAAGCAGCCCAAGTGCCCATTGATGACCCATGAATGGATTAACAAATTGTGGTATATGTACACCATGGAATATTACGTAGCTATAAAAAAGATGGAGACTTTACCTCTTTTGTTTACGTGGATGGAGCTGGATCACATTCTTCTTAGTAAAGTATCTTAAAAATGGAAGAAAAAGTATCCAATGTACTCAGTACTATTATGAAACCAATATATAATCACCCACACTTTCATATGAATGATAAAACACAATTATAGGCCAGAAAAAAGGGGAGGTGAGGAGGATGGCTGGATGGAGGGTTATCAGTGGGACCTCACCCATTGTGCATATTGCAAGGGTACATATCAAATATATTAAAATGTTAAGACTAGAGTATAAAGGTCTTAACGCAACAATTAAATAAGTGAAGTGAAGGCTATGTTAACCAGTTTGATGTGAGCATTCCAAATAGTACATGAAATCAGCACATTGTGCCCCATAAATGCAGTAATGTACACAGTTATGATCTAATAAAAACAAAACAAAACAACAAAAAATATACAACCTGGGATTCCTTCACCCCGTCTTCCCTAATGAGGTAAAGAGCCTTCCTCTTTGAGGGCAAGGAGGATTCCTGCCTGTAAGTCCTCTGATTCCTGTGCTAAATCTTTATGAATCATGTAGCTGTTTAACCAGATACACTTTATAATTTTGACTGGTAAATTTTTTGGGAAACAGGTAAGAGTTAGCTTGGCTGGGAAGTAATTATAGTTGCTAAAGCCTAATCTTCATCACCCTCTAAGGAAGGAAGAGAGAAATAAAGCTTTTTGGAGAGTTTAGTCTGTGTGTCCTGTTGGAAAGAGAGGTGATATAAATGGAAATGAGTTGCTCCCCACCCCAACGTGTAAGGCCTGGAAAAAAAACTGGGGAGAAAAAGAACTTTAGGAGCTTGAAGGGAGTTTGGTTAGCATTTGCCTTTCCCAAGGTTTCATGTAAGCTGAGTAGATTTCATTTTAGACATTATGTAATTACATGTAGAACTAATTTTAGAAGTTATTATTCATCAATCAATTAAATCAGGAAGTTACATAATATCCCCCACAAACAATTTTCTAGGTTTCCTGTTTCAGTCACTTTGCCATTGTAAGAAGGCAGGGGAGAATCTTCAATCTTGGCATGTGGGTCATGATATTCAGTATAAGCAACTGTCTGTTCGGCTCAGAATGAAAGAACACGAGTGACTCTGGGATTCCCATTTTCTTCCTCTGCTATGTTACATGTGTTTTTCATCAGAAAGTATCAATTTCGACAGAATGCGGGGGAGAGGAGACAAGATGGCTGACTGAAGCCAGCTTTCCACAGAGGCTCCCGTCCAGTAGGAGAGTTAAAGGACAAAAATTCAGCAAGTAACCTGGTAGATTTGAGTTGCACCAAGAGAGAAGGTTGAAGAACACACGTCAACCTCGCTGAGGTGAGCTGTGACCACAAGGATTCAAACAAAAGGTACAAAATCCATCACCAAGCAGATGGGAGTCCCCTCCCCCCTGAGAAAGGCTCAGAGTGCCCCACAAACAATCAGGCAGAGTTCAAAGGTCCTCCCACTACACTCCATGGGAGAGATCCTCTAAAAACTGGACCTACCTCCCATACTAGCGTGCCACAGCGTCCTCCTACCAGGCATAAAACTGTATAAACTGTATATAGTCTCTACCTGGAATTCTGAGCTCCCAGCGCTCCCCTTTACTCACACTGAGGTCTGGAGGCCAGTCCTGGTCGGCGGAGAGGGGACCGCACCAGAGTGGCAGTTCCCTGAGGTACAGTGCGACAGCCGTCTTTTGGTGACAATACGGCCAGGCATAAAACTGTGTAAAGCTGTGTGTGTTCTCTGCCCGCAACCCCAGGCTCCCAGCGCTCCCCACACTCCCCTCTGCTCTCGCTTCAAGGTCTGGAGGCCTGTCCCCCAGGGGTCCAGACTCTTGGGCGATTGCTCGAGGGGTGTAGACAGTGCTGGGCTGCAGCTGGTTGGTACAGACTCTGGGGTACAGGAGCAGAGAGAGGATGGTTGGCCGGAAGGGAGCTACACCAGAGCAGCAGTTGCTTGAGCCATAAAACAGAAGCCCTCTTTTGCTAGCAATACGGCTTGCTACCGAATATTCTGAAGCCACACCCCCTGTCTCCCTGGGCAACCAGAGACTCTGAGTATAGGATTTGCCTGAGGCTACTCCAACTTCCAAACCGGGGAAACTCCCAGGGCGGGGCTGACCCAGAGGTCTGCTTTACTAAACATAAGATGCACCTGGCCCTCAGGGGATCGTCAGCCTATAGACAATACAAGAGCAAAGACAAGCTGATTTGGAACTCAATTCAGCTTCTCTTCTGCAGGGGAACTTTAGAGTTGTTCTGTTCTATTCTGTCAGTAACATTAATCAGGGGCAAGACTGGACCTGAGTGAAAACCCCCCAACCTTCATCAAGCACCCGAGGTTGTCAGGCCTCACCTCCCCCTGCTAGAGAGAGGCAGAGCACAGCGGCCTAGCAGACTTCCTTGTGATTCAGGCAGGTGCAAACTCCTGGAGTACCGATTCACTACAGGCAACTGGGTCAGCCAACTGCAGGGCTATCAGTGACTGGGTGTGACAGTGGTGCAAGGTGGGGAAGGAGGCATCAACCTTCCCAGACTGATCTATTGGCTGGGTGGCTCCTTCTGACTTCACGCAGCAGTGGAGCAAGCCACACCAGAGTGGTCACCAGACCCCTGTGATCCAGTTCCCAGAGACCTCTTAAACTCTCTCACCCGAGACAGGTGCAGACTGAGACAATTGATTTGGACTTTTTGAAATGAACCAATGCCTGAGGGCAAATCAGGTGGTGCCCTGGGTGCACGGTGGTAGGAAGGTTTGATTTTTCTTTTCCAATTGTTTGCCGGTGGGGGGCGGGGTGACTTAATTGCTGATATTTCTCCACAGCTGAGACTTCAATCCAGAGTATCTGTTTCACTAGGGTGGAACAGAAACCAGCTGAAAACAAGACAGAAACATTTAGCCCCAACACACAAGACAGGGCCCCAGTTTCTCAGGCCACAACACTGTACAGGCCCTCAACAAAGCCCCAGGGGAAAAAAATCAGAGGGAGTAAAACAACCATGGGGCAGAATCAGCAGAAAAACTCTGGTAACATGAATAACCAGAATAGATCAACCCCCCCCAAGGAAAGATATGGCAGATGCAATTGAAGATCCCATTCATAAACAACTGGCTGAGATGTCAGAAATCAAATTCAGAATTTGGATTGCAGACAAGATTAACAAAATGGAATTAGGAATTCGAGGAGAAATTCAAAAGTTGTCTCAAGAATTTAACGAATTTAAAGACAAAACCACCAAAGACTTAGATACATTGAAGCAAGAATTTGCAGCCCTCAAAGATATGAAAAATATAGTAGAATCCCTCAGCAACAGAATGGAGCAAGCAGAAGAAAGGATTTCTGACATCGAAGATAAAGCCTTTGAACGCTCCCGAACTCTCAAAGAGGAAGAGATATGGAGAGCAAAAATGAATCATTCTCTCAGAGAGCTCTGGGATAATTCAAAGCAGGTGAATATCCGAATCATAGGAGTTCCAGAAACAGATGAAGTGGCCTTGCTGGGCACAGAGGCCCTTCTGCATGAAATTATGAAAGAGAATTTTCCAGATATGCCTAGAGATTCTGAAATTCAGACAGCGGATAGCTTCAGAACCTCAGCACGACTCAACCTCCGTAAGACATCCCCCAGGCATATCATAATTAACTTCACTAAAGTTAATATGAAGGAGAAAATACTCAAAGCTGCCAGGAGAAAGAAAACCATTACCTTCAAAGGGAAGAATATTAGAATGACTGCATATCTCTCTGCTGAAACTTTTCAAGCCAGAAGAGGGTGGTCACCGACTTTTAATCTCCTAAAGCAAAATAACTTTCAACCCCGGATCTTGTATCCAGCTTAACTGAGTTTCATTTATGATGGAGAAATTAAATACTTTAATGACATTCATATGTTCAAGAAATTTGCCATAACCAAACCAGCTCTTCAGGATAGTCTCAGACCTATCCTCCATAATGACCAACCCAATCCTATACCACAAAAGTAAACTCACTCAGAAACTTCGGATCAAACTCCAATTTCCACACTGGCGAAAGGATTAAAAAGGCCCACTGGACTTTTGAAAATGTCAATACCCAAAACTTCACCAGACTTATCAATATTCTCCATTAATGTGAACGGCTTAAACTGTCCTCTAAAGAGGCATAGGTTAGCTGCCTTGATACAAAAACTCAGGCCAGATATCTGTTGCATACAAGAGTCACATCTTAACTTAAAAGACAAATGCAGACTCAGTGTGAAAGGATGGTCATCCATATTTCAGGCAAATGGTAATCAGAAAAAAGCAGGTGTTGCAATTTTATTTGCAGATACAATAGGATTTAAACCAAAAAAGTAAGGAAGGACAAGAATGGTCACTTCATATTTGTTAAGGGTAATACTCAATATGATGAGATCTCAATTATTAATATCTATGCACCCAACCAGAATGCACCTCAATTTATAAGAGAAACTCTAACAGACGTGAGCAACTTGATTTCCTCCAGCTCCATAATCGTTGGAGATTTCAACACTCCTTTGGCAGTGTTGGATCGATCCTCCAACAAGAAGCTGAGCAAAGAAATCTTAGATTTAAACCTAACCATCCAACATTTGGATTTAGCAGACATCTACAGAACATTTCATCCCAACAAAACTGAATACACATACTTCTCATCAGCCCATGGAACTTATTCCAAAATCGATCACATCTTAGGTCACAAGTCTAACCTTAGTAAATTTAAAGGAATAGAAATTATTCCATGCATCTTCTCAGACCACCATGGAATAAAACTTGAGCTGAGTAACAACAGGAATCTGCATACTCATACAAAAACATGGAAGTTAAATAACCTTATGCTGAATGATAGCTGGGTCAGAGATGAGATTAAGAAAGAAATCGCCAACTTTTTGGAACAAAACAGCAATGAAGACATGAACTATCAGAACCTCTGGGACACCGCAAAGGCAGTTATAAGAGGGAAATTTATAGCACTGCAAGCCTTCCTCAAGAGAACGGAAAGAGAGGAAGTTAACAACTTAATGGGACATCTCAAGCAACTGGAAAAGGAAGAACATTCCAACCCAAAACCCAGTAGAAGAAAAGAAATAACCAAAATTAGAGCAGAATTAAATGAAATTGAAAACAAAAGAGTAATACAACAGATCAATAAATCAAAAAGCTGGTTTTTCAAAAAGGTCAATAAAACAGATAAACCTTTGGCCAACCTAATCAGGAAAAAAAGAGTAAAATCTCTAATCTCATCAATCTGAAACAACAAAGACTAAATAACAACAGACTCCTCAGAAATCCAAAAAATCCTTAATGAATATTACAAGAAACTTTATTCTCAGAAATATGAAAATCTGAAGGAAATTGACCAATACTTGGAAGCACATCACCTTTCAAGACTTAGCCAGAATCAAGTAGAAATGTTGAACAAGCCCATATCAAGTTCGGAAATAGCATCAACCATACAAAACCTCCCTAAAAAGAAAAGCCCGGGACCAGATGGTTTCATGTCAGAATTCTACCAAACTTTTAAAGAGTAATTAGTACCTATATTACTCAACCTGTTCCAAAAGATAGAAAAAGAAGGAAGACTACCTAACATGTTCTATGAAGCAAACATCACCCTGATCCCCAAACCAGGAAAAGACCCAACAAGAAAAGAAAATTATAGACCGATATCACTAATGAATATAGATGCAAAAATATTCAACAAGATCCTAACAAAAAGAATCCAGCAACACATCAAATAAATTATACATCATGACCAAGTTGGTTTTATCCCAGGGTCTCAAGGCTGGTTCAATATATGTAAATCTATAAATGTAATCCAGCACATAAACAAATTAAAAAACAAAGACCATATGATTCTCTCAATCGATGCAGAAAAAGCTTTTGATAATATCTAGCATCCCTTCATGATCAGAACACTTAAGAAAATCGGTATAGAAGGGACATTTCTTAAACTGATAGAGACCATCTACAGCAAACCCACAGCCAATATCATATTGAATGGAGTTAAATTGGAATCATTTCCACTCAGGAACCAGACAAGGCTGCCCATTGTCTCCATTGCTTTTTAACATTGTAATGGAAGTTTTAGCCACCGCAATTAGGGAAGAAAAGGCGATCAAGGGTATCCATATAGGGTCAGAAGAGATCAAACTTTTGCTCTTCGCAGATGATACGATTGTGTATCTGGAAAACACTAGGGACTCTACTACAAAACTCTTAGAAGTGATCAAGGAATACAGCAGCATCTCAGGTTACAAAATCAACATTCATAAATCGGTACCCTTTATATATACCAACAATAGTCAAGCTGAAAAAACAGTTAAGGACTCTATCCCATTCACAGGAGTGCCAAAGCAGATGAAATATTTGGGAATTTATCTAACAAAGGACGTGAAAGATCTATATAAAGAGAACTATGAAACTCTAAGAAAAGAAATAGCTGAAAATGTTAACAAATGGAAAAACATACCATGCTCATGGCTGGGAAGAATCAACATTGTTAAAATGTCCATACTACCCAAAACAATATATAATTTCAATGCAATCCCTATTAAAGCTCCACTGTCATACTTTAAAGATCTTGAAAAAATAATACTTCGTTTTATATGGAATCAGAAAAAAACCTCGAATAGCCAAGACATTACTCAGAAATAAAAACAAAGCAGGAGGAATTATGCTACCAGACCTCAGACTATACTATATATAGATAGTGATCAAAACAGCATGGTACTGGCACAAAAACAGAGAAGTAGATGTCTGGAACAGAATAGCGAACCAAGAGATGAACCCAGCTACTTACCGTTATTTAATCTTTGACAAGCCAATTAAAAACATTCAGTGGGGAAAAGATTCCCTATTTAACAAATGGTGCTGGGTGAACTGGCTAGCAACCTGTAGAAGACTGAAATTGGACCCACACCTTTCACCATTAACTAAGATAGACTCTCACTGGATCAAAGATTTAAACTTAACACATGAAACTATAAAGATACTAGAGGAGAGTGCAGGGAAAACCCTTGAAGAAATCGGTCTGGGCGAGTATTTTATGAGGAGTACCCCCCGGGCAATTGAAGCAGCTTCAAAAATACACTACTGGGACTTGATCAAACTAAAAAGCTTCTGCACAGCCAAGAGCACAGTAAGTAAAGCAAGCAAACGGCCCTCAGAATGGGAGAAGATATTTGCAGGTTATGTCTCCGACAAAGGTTTAATAACCAGAATCCACAGAGAACTCAAACACAGTAGCAAGAACAGAACAAGGGATCCCATTGCAGGCTGGGAAGGGATTTGAAGAGAAACTTCTTTGAAGAAGACAGGCACGCAGCCTTCAGACATATGAAAACATGCTCATCATCTTTAATCATCAGAGAAATGCAAATCAAAACTACTTTGAGATATCATCTAACTCCAGTGAGACTAGCCTATATCACAAAAACCCACGACCAGAGATGTTGGTGCAGATGTGGAGAAAAGGGAACACTTTTGCACTGCTGGTGGGAATGCAGATTAATACATTCCTTTTGGAAAGAGATATGGAGAACACTTAGAGATCTAAAAATAGATCTGCCATTCAGTCCTGTAATCCCTCTACTGGGCATATACCCAGAAGACCAAAAATCACATCATAACAAACATATTTGTACCAGAATGTTTATTGCAGCCCAATTCATAATTGCTAAGTCATGGAAGAAGCCCAAGTGCCCATTGATCCACGAATGGATTAATAAATTGTGGTATATGTACACCATGGAATATTATGCAGCCTTAAAGAAAGATGGAGACTTTACCTCTTTCATGTTTACATGGATGGAGCTGGAACATATTCTTCTTAGTAAATTATCTCAAGAATGGAAGAAAAAGTACCCAATGTACTCAGCCCTACTATGAAACTAATTTAGGGTTTTCACATGAAAGCTATAACCCAGTTATAACCTAAGAATAGGGGGAAGGGGAAAAGGGAGGGGAGGGAGGGGGGAGGTGGGTAGAGGGAAGGGGATTGGTGGGATTACACCAGCGGTGCATCTTACAAGGGTATATGTGAAACTTGGTAAACGGTCTGTGAAGTTAGTGAATGATGCCCCATGAATATATCAATGTACACAGCTATGATTTAATAAAAAAAAAAAAAGAAAGTATCAATTTCTTGCAGATACTTCTATGCCCCAAATCTGTTTTTTTTTATTATTTTTATTTATTTATTTTGAGACAGAGTCTTACTTTGCTGCCCAGACTAGAGTGCTATGGCATCAGTCTAGCTCAGAGCAACCTCAAAGTCCTGGACTCAAGTGATGCTCCTACCTCAGCCTCCCAGAGTGCTAGGATTACAGGTGTGAACCACCTTGCCTGGGTCTATTTTTATTATATTTTTTGATGTCAGGGGACCAGATAACCATCCATATCCTATGACTTTGCTTATATAATTTGTGGTAGTTCGTGTTGTTATTCAAAATATTTATTGTCTTTCCCTGAAATTTCCCTGTGGTGCTTATTCTGTTGGAGGGTTACATATATCCCTGCAGTGTGGAACTCAAATGTATTTGAATGACTTGCTTTGTTTAAAGAAATATGAGCCAAAGTGATCTGCAGCAAGGTCATAGACAGTCTGCTCTAACAGCCTGAGTCCCAGGGTGACGCTGACTTGCAGAAACACCAGAGCTGATCTGTGATGCACATGTGGTTTGAACAAGAAACAAACCAATGTACAACAACCTAACCTGACCTACAAGTAGGAAAAATATTTGGGCCCTACTTAGTGAAAATAATTTTTGCTCTCTATCTCGGTCTGATTTCTTCTTATAGGAGGCAAATTGCATTTGCAAGAACACTTTTCCAGACCAGTATGCTGGCTTAGAAAAAAGCTTTGGAGTAGATCACTGAAAAAATGAGGTTCCTACATCTTAATATGCTGTAGTTAATTTCTAGAAAAGAGTAGGCAGAGAATGGTTGCTCCACAAGGACCAGGATTAAGGTTGGTCTTGTTGCTGTATCTCTGGTACTTAGCAAAGTGCTGTGTCCTTAAGAGCTCAGTAACTATTTGTTGGATGAGTATTGAATAACTGAATAAACAAGAAATCAGACATCTATGTCCATTCTCAGAGGTGATGTGTAGCATTTTGGGATTTAAAAATATATAAATATTTTGACATGTCTGGGGTTTGACAAGCAAGTCAAGTCAAATAAAGAACTAAGAGGCAAAATATGATCTAAAGAGACCTTGAGGGCCCTACCCAGTATCATAACCCCAGAAAGCATGTGTGAGTTGGGCAGGCCAGGTCATTTCAGCACAAAAGTATGCTGTCTCTTTTTCTTGAAATGTGGCTTTTTTAGTCTGCTTTTCATTTCGTCACATTTTGGTAGAGATGTGTGCATGACGAACATTTTTCTCTCTAACATAACTATAAGAAAAACGAAAATGTGACTGCTCCTGGTCAGCCTTAGTTTGGGGGGACTAAAGTTGTAATCTGAAGAGCACATATCCTATCAAAAGGAGTCAGGTATTACTCAGATGCTCTTGAATATTTGTAATCTGGAGTTTGGTTTTGAATTTCCGAGTTTTTAAACGCCAGCAACTAAAAAACAGTATTAAGGTCAGCGTAGGTTAACATCATGCAGCTCACCAATATACCTTTGTAGGGCAGATTTGCAACCAGCTGCAACTTCTGACCTTGGTCATTTATTACAAGGATGACTTGTGGGGTAAAAGCTCTCGACTTTAATATTCAATTTGCATAGGTCTGTGTGATTTTTTGAAAACACCTGGAGGAAGGGGTGTTTTGAAAGCCACCAGCTAAATTGGGGTTCCAGTACCAGAGTGGCTAGCAGCCTTGCCCTAACAGGAACTGACAGGGAGCTGGGTGTGGTGCTTACAGCGTGTTTTTCATGTGATACTCTTTCCATATGGTGGATGGCCTGAAGTCTAGTTAATCAGCCTGCAACCAGGGGGCCTCTTACATGGTAAATTTATGTATACTGGCAGACGTCCTTGAGGTTTGTGTTTGACCCATGTCCAGTATATGCCTGCCTGACCATTGCTCCGGCCCTGGGAGCCTAAATTTGTGTCCTCCCAAGTATTTGTTCTGGGATGGAGGAGGAACCTAGCTTGGGGCAGTATCTGGTTCTTGCAAAGGAAGGTGCAAATTCAATACACCACCAGCATAGGAAACAAGTTCAAGGACTTTTACTTATAGATCCTGGGCAAAGAAGGTGTAATGAGTTGGAACGGTAGTTCTCTGTCCCAAACAGGCAAAGTAGGAGTGGAGAGCAGGGTAGAAAGAGGGAGAGGATGTGTGACAACTAGAAGTTTATGTAAGAGAATGGGACTTGGGTCACTTTAAATTCAAGGGCAAATGCCTAAATTTAAAAGCAACAGCAGGGAGGAAAGTGGGGAGCCTAGTCTGCTAATCAGCAGCCAGGACAAAGCTCTTAGTTCTTATCTCTGGCTACTGGCTTGAGCCATTTGGGTGTAGTGTGGAGCTGAAAACTATGTGAAGGGTGCCTGAGCCCAGCTTGATAGGACAATGTTAAGCCTGTATTCCCAATGAATGCTGCGGCAACATAAAATTCTAAAAATTTACAAGGGCTGATGGCAGTTTTCATTACCCCAAACCACAGATTGTTGACTTATCACCCAAGCTGCCACAAAGACAGTGGGAGGCTGGTGTATACTTCCTTTTTGAGTCTCTCCTTGATTCAGGCCAAAGTCTTTGACCTTGAGTATTTCTAAGATTAAATTAGATGTGTGGGCACTAAATTATATATTTACAGTGTCCATGCTGAAATAAACAGTTCTAATTTTGTACAAGTTATGTTTATTTATTTCTTGTTTCTTTCTCTCAGATAATATTAGGAAATGTCTAATCTCCTCCAAAGCAATTGGCCTGGATGAAAATGCAAAGGGGTTGTAGTCCCAGCATGAGGGAGGTTGAAGAAGGGAATGCAGCCCCCAAACAAGGGAGGTTCTAGAATCTAAAAGTGTGTGTGGTCACAGAACGAGGGAGTTTCTAGAAAGGGAGACAAAGGCCTATGTGTGAGGAGGTGTCCTTGTTTTTAGTTTTTCTTAGGTTGGAAAGGTGTGTACCACAGTGGTAGCTGTTGCTTGAAAATGTCTACAATTTTTTGAGGATGTATCCAATTGATGGAGTTTAAAGAGGACAATTGTTGTATTTGTTGCCACCTGGAATCACTGGAATGACTTTCTTATATTTTGGAATTCTCCTTCATTTTAAATCCTGCCTCCTGAAGAAGACAGAGCTCACTTTCCTGGTCTCTCTTACAGAAGATTCTCAGAGCGAGGCTCTAGGGGATGGGTTCCTTCTGTTTGTCCTTCTAGATTTACTCTCTATCCTTCCCTTCCTGCCCTGTTGCCATGAGGCTAACTCAGATGAAGATCTCACCAAGATTTCCTTGCCTCTTGCTTCTGGTTGGGTTTAGCCAATGGAAGGCAATGGCAGGAGGTTGGAGAGAGTTAGCAGAGAGCAGTGGAGACACTAATCCACCAGATCTGTCTATGACAGAAAGTGTTCGGACTCTTGCTACATGTCTGTATACCTAAGAGCACAGCTTATGAAGGGAAGATCTCACCAGCTTCCAGGAGTATCCTTTCCCTTGGCCCTTAATATCCTGGTATAATAATGGTTTTCCCCTGGTACTAGTCCTTGGGTACTTTGTCATCCCTTTCTACACCATTGTAGACAGTCCCCCTGACACTCTTTCTCCAATTATCTTTCAGAGTGAGCCATATCTTTTCTGCCTGTACCCTCTCTGATTTCCTCTGTCAATTAGACATACCTTTGGCTGAAAGGATGTGATGGTTGATTTGATGTACAACGTGGCTGAGCCATTGTATCTACATATTTGGTTAAACATTATTCTGGATGTTTCTGTGAATGTCTTTCTGGAAGAGATTGACATTTAAATTGGTGTATTTTTTGTTTGTTTGTTTTTTCTGAGACAGAGTCTCACTTTGCTGCCCTTGGTAGAGTGCCATGGCATCTTAGCTCACAACAGCCTCAAATTCTTGAGCTCAAGCAATTCTCTTGCCTCAGTCTCCCAAGTAGCTGGGACTACAGGCATCTGCCACAATGCCTGGCTAGTTTTTTAGAGACGAGGTCACTAAAAAACTCACTCTGACTCAGGCTGGTCTTGAACCTGTGAACTCAGGCAATCCACCTGCCTTGGCCTCCCGAGTGCTAGGATTACAGGCATGAGCCACCGTGCCGGCCAAATTGGTGGATTTTGAGTAAAGCAGATTGCTTTTCATAGTATGAATGGGCCTGGTCCAGTCTGGTGAAGGCCCAAGTGTAGCAAACCACTGACCTCCCCTCAAGCAAGAGGAAATTTCACTAGCAGATGGCCTTTGAATTCCATCTACAACACTGGCTGTTCTCTGGATCTCAAGCAGATTTCCTTTTCACTTAAACTACAACTCCTCCTGGCTGGTCCACCATATCTGAGTTTGTACTTACCAAGCCTCCACATTCATGTTAATTT
Source organism: Nycticebus coucang (assembly GCF_027406575.1). Lineage (NCBI taxonomy): Eukaryota > Metazoa > Chordata > Mammalia > Primates > Lorisidae > Nycticebus > Nycticebus coucang. Next base: position 75,586,706 of record NC_069787.1, on the reverse strand, counting down.
CTTAAAATAAATCTCTCTCTCTCTCTTTTTTGAAGGTTAAGGCTGTGACCTGGCATGGATGTCACAGTAGTACAATCTCATGATTTTTGTTTGGTGGCAATGGTTTTGGGGATTATTCCTGAGATCTCATCTCAAGCCTGGTTTTCTAGAGGATTTTGTGAACTTCTTAACATCTTGTGAATAATCTCATTCTATCAGAGTCTAGCTTCTGTTAACCATGACAGAAGCATGGACCAAGTATCATTGGAATAAGGTCAGATCATAAAAAAGTTTTATTTTTATGTTGTTGACTTAATATTTATCAAATGTAGTTTCATGGCATTAAAATAATTCCTTTTTTCTTGCAATAAGCAATAAACATACTGTCATTCAGCTGTACTATTATTTCTTCCTTTGGGGTGTAATATGCTTTTCCAGACTGGCACAAATAAAATTACTCAAGCATATTGTTATCATTTCCTCATTTAATTTCACTTCTGAATGTCCCTGCAGTCTTGATTTAGCATGAAGAAGCAAATGCAATTGTGTGTGCAAGAAAATGCATTCTAAGATGGTCTGTGCATGTTAGCCTGTGTTCCTTTTTTTCCTTCTGTTTATGTAAATTTAAGTTAGCTTGCAGTTTCTGTGATGTTTATAGAAGGATTAATTTCTACAAAACAAAAGATTTAAAAACCTGCCTAAGGAATAGTTCTACTTGCTGGGTAATTCAACAAATGTTTTCATTTTTGATATAATGTCTTAACTTTTTTGCCTCCCACGGGAATGCATGAAAGGATGAAATTTGTGAGAAATTGACGGTTCTCATCTTCTTATGTGGATCACTAAGCCAATACCTCTATCTTTAAATTGAACATCTTTTATAAAATATTTTTTTCTAAGTTAAACTTAACTTTTTATAGCAGTTTCAGGTTCACAGAAAAATCTATTAGAGAAAAATCTATTGGAAAAATCTGTTCTCATATACACCCTGCCCCTACGATCAGCATCCTCCACCAGAGTAGTACATCTGTTAAAATCAGTTAACTAACATTGACACATCATAAAGCAAAGTCCATAGTTTGCATCAAGGTTCACTCTTGGGGTTGTACATTCTATGGGTTTTGACAAATGTATGATGACACGTATCCACCATGACAGTATCATACAGAACAGTTTTACTGCCCTAAAAGTCCTCTATACTTTGCCTGTTCATCCCTCGCACACCCAAGCCCTTTGAAACCACTGTTCTTTTTATGTCTCTATAGTCTTGCCTTTTTAAGGACGTCATGTAGTCAGAATGATACAGTATGTAGTCTTTTCAGATTGGCTCCTTTTCTTTAGCAGTGTGCATTTAAGATTCATCCATAGCTTTTTGTGGCTTGTTAATTTCTTTTTAATGCTGAGCAATATTCCATTACATAGATACGTACTAGAGTTGACTTATCCATTCACCAATTGAAGAACATTGATGGTGGTTTTTCTTTTTAATTTTTAAATGAAAAAGCTGTGAGGTAGAATTTCTGGCATGGATGTGGTTGTGGTATGAACTGCATGATTATTGCCTGATGGCAGTGGTGGTGGTTAAAATTTTCCTGTTCAAACAGGGTTCACATGTGATTTTAGTAGCTGTGTATCATGTTAAGGATAAATGGCACCATTAAGAGCAGGACAAGATATAAGCAAATTCACAAATTTAAACTTCTGTTTTCTTTTGTCTTTTCTGCTGCAATGATAAACTTGATCCCTTGGCTGCTGCTCAAAGCACAATTTCTGGATATATTCTCTAATTGTGTTAATAAGAACTCTTTGGGCTGCTTGTGCGTGGTACTACTGGAGACTACATACAAGGCCCCTGTTCTACCCATTGTCCTAGACATGATCTAACAGGAGAATAGAGACCTTTCAGATTGAATAGAGGTGGATTTAATAAAGGGAACTAGTTGAAAAAGTCTTTGAAGTGCTGGAGAAGCAACAGAATGAAGTTAGTGTTGCTTAGAAGTCAGGAATCTGCCCCTCAGCAAAGGACATATTCTGAAGAGACAAAGCAACTGGAGAATGAGATTCAGGTATTAGAAGAAATTTTGGAATTACTGCACCCGGAATTTAAAGTAACTATAATTAACATGCTAAGGATACTAATGGAAAAGACGGATAACATATAACAACAAATGGATAATGTAAGCAGAATATGAAAACTCTTAAGAAAGCATTAAATGAAATGCTAGAAATCAAAAACTTGGGAAGAAGAATGAGGAATGGCTTTGATGTGTTCATCAGTAAACTGGACGTGGCTGAGGACAGAATTGTAAGCTTGAAGATGTGTCAATGGAAACTGTCTGAACTGGAAAGCAAAGAGAAAGAAGAATGAAAAACTGGAACAGAATATTTAAGAACTGTGGGGCAATTACAAAAGCTGTAACATGCCTGTAATGGGAATACCAGAGGGGAAAAAAGGAGAAGGGAACAGAAGAAATATCTAAAAGTAATAATGGCTGAACATTTTCCAAAATTAATAATAGACACCAAATCCAGGAAGTCTAGAGAACATGAAGTAGAATAAATAATAAAATAATCTAGAACTAAGTATGTCATATTTGAATTGCAAAATATCAAAGACAGAAAATATTGAAAGAAGTCAGAGAAAGAAAACCACCTTACATAGAGAGACAGGAATAAAAATTGGACTTCAGAAATGATACAAGTAAGAAGAAAGTAAAATATTTAAAGTATTGAAATAAAAAGACTCACCCACCTAGAATTCTGTGCCCAGCAAAATTATCCCTTAAAAGGTGAAGAAGAAATGCTTCTATAGGTCAACAAAAATTGAAGGAATTTGTTGCTTATAGACCTGCCTTGTAAAAATTATTAAATTAAATATTTCTTCAGAGAGAAGGAAATAATATAGGTCAGAAACATAAAGAAAGGAAGAATGTTAGAGAAGAAATTATGAAAATATAAATGAATCTTTTCTTATCCTTTTTAAATTTCAAAATACTAAGGGGGTACAAATGTTTTGGTTACTTGGATCACTTTTGTAATATTTGAGTCATGGCTATAAATGTGTCCCTCACTCAAATAGTGCTCATCACACTCATTAGGTAGGTTTCTGTCACTCCCTTCCCCCTTCTTCACCCTCTTATTCTTAATTTATGTCACAGATAACTTCAAAATAATATATTGGATAATGTAGCTTATGGATAAATGATGTTATGGCAGCAATTTTATAAGAAATGGGAGGGACATATATTAGAGAAATGCAAATCAAAACCACTCTGAGATACCATCTAACCCCAGTGAGAATGGCCCACATCACAGAATCTCAAAACTGCAGATGCTGGCGTGGATGTGGAGAGAAGGGAACACTTTTACACTGCTGGTGGGACTGCAAATTAGTACAACCTTTCTGGAAGGAAGTATGGAGAAACCTCAAAGCACTCAAGCTAGACCTCCCATTTGATCCTGCAGTCCCATTACTGGGCATCTACCCAGAAGGAAACAAATCCTTTTATCATAAGGACACTTGTACTAGACTGTTTATTGCAGCTCAATTTACAATCGCAACAGCCTAAATGCCCACCAACCCAGGAATGGATTAACAAGCTGTGGTATAGGTATACCATGGAATGCTATTCAGCTATTAAAAAAAATGGAGACTTTACATCCTTTGTATTAACCTGGATGGAAGTGGAAGACATTATTCTTAGTAAAGCATCACAAGAATGGAGAAGCATGAATCCTATGTACTCAATTTTGATATGAGGACAATTAATGACAATTAAGGTTGGGGGCGGAAGGAAAAGCAGAGAGAGGGAAGGAGGGAGAGGGGTGGGGTCTTGGTGTGTGCCACACCTTCTGGAGGCAAGACGTGATTGCAAGAGGGACTTTACCTAACAAATGCAATCAGTGTAACCTGGCTTATTGTACCTCCAGTGAATCCCCAACAATAAAAAAAAAAAAAAAGGAAAAAAAAAAAAAAAAGAAAAGAAATGGGAGGGAGAAACTGAGAATACTGAAAGGTATTTGTACTGCATAAACTTAGATTAGTTGTAAATGTATATTGTAAACTCTAAGGCATCCAGTAAAAAAAAATTAAGAAGAAGTATAGTTGGCTGCTAAGAAAGGAGAGAAAATGGAGTTATATAAATTGCTCAATTAAAACCAGAGAAGACAGAAAAAGAGGGAATAAAAAAAAGGCACAAAGGCAACAAATACAAAACAGTTACAAATATGGTAGATATTAATCCAAATACTTCCAAGTCACTTTAGATATGAATGGTCTAAATACAACCAATTAAAGGGCAGAGACTGTCAGAGTGGATGAAAAAATAAGACTCAACTTTTTATTTTATTACAAAACTCACTTTAAATATTAAGACACAGATATACTAAAAATAAAAAAGATGAACCTAGAAAAATAGATAAATTTATAAACACATGAAACCTACCAAAATTGAACCAAGAAGATATCTAAAATCTGAGCAAACCAATAACAAATAACAAGATAGAAACATTAATAAAAAGTCTTCCATCAAAGAAAAACCCAGGACCCTATGGCTTCACTGCTGAATTCTACCAAAGAAGCATTCAAAGAAGAACTAATAACCAGAATATATAAGAAGCTTCAAAAAACTCAATAGGAAAAAATCAGATAATCCAATTTTAAAAAAGGGCAAAGGATCTGAATAGACATTTCTAAAAAGAAAACACACAAATAGCTAACAGGTATATGAAAAAATACTCAATATCATATCAGAGAAATGGAAATAAAAAACAAAATGAGATATCATCTTATCTTGTTAAAATGGCTTTCATCAAAAAGACAGGCAATGATGAATGCTGTAAGGATGTGGAGAATGGGGAACCCTCATATGCTGTTTGTTGGTGGGAATGTTAATCAGTACAACCACTATGAAGAATAGCAGGGTGATTCCTCAAAAACCTGAAAATAGAACTACCCTATGACCCAGCAACCCCACTGCTAGGTATATATATATAAAAAAAGAGGAATTCAAATATTGAAAAGTTACTTCCATTCCCATAGTTATTGCAGCACTGTTGAAAAATAGTCAACATTTGGAATCAGCCTAAATGTCCATCAGCGGATGAATGGATAATGCAAAATGTGGTACAGAAACACAATGGAATATTATATAGCCACGAAACGAATGAAATTCTGTCATTTATAACAACATGGACAGAACTGGAGAACATTATGTTAAGTGAAATAAGCCAAGCACAGAAAGATAAATCTCACATGTTCTCATATGTGGGAGCTAAATATTAAGAAACAACGGATCTCATGGAGCAGATAGTAGAATGGTGATAACCAGAGGCTGGGAAGGGTGGGGTGGAGGGGAGGATAAAGTGGGGATGGTTAATGTGTACACAAATATAGTTAGTTATAAGGAACAATAGTTGATAGCACAATGGAGTGGCTATAATCACGTATACTATGTATTTTCAAATATCCAAAAGAGTGGAATTGGAATGTTCCTAACACAGAGAAATGACAAATGCTTGAGGTGATGGGTAGTCCAAATACCCTCACTTGATAAGTTCACATTGTATGCCTGTATCAAAACATCAATGTACTCTATAAAGATATACAAACTGTTTTGTACCCATAATAATTAAAAGGCATGCCATACTAACACTAATCCAGAGAATGCTGGCGTAGTTGTATTAATTTCAAACAAAGCAGACTTCAGAACAGGGAAAATTATCAGGGATCAAGAGGATATTGCATAATCTCTCTAATCTTCTCTAAGAAAACAGCAATTCTTAACATATGTGCACCTAACAAAACACCTTCAAAACATGTGAGGCAGAAACTGAAAATTTGTGGCATTAAATGTATATAGTATTAAAAAAGAAGAAAATCCAGACAGCTCTTAGGGAAACTGTTTAAAATAAAAAAAGAAATCTATCTTAAATATTTCATAAAAGAAGAACAAAACAAATTCAAAGAAAGCTGAAGGGAGTAAATAAAGATATAAACACAATTCAATGAAATAGAAACAGAAAAATAGGGGGAAATCAATGAAAGAGAAATCTCTTTGAAAAGACCAATAAAATTCATATACCTCCAGCAATACTCTCTAGGAAGAAAAGGGAGAAGTCACAAAATTACCAATATTAGGAATAAAATAGGAATTTACCATAGACTCTGTATACTTTAAAGCATAATAAGAAAAAAACTACAAATAACTGCACACATAAATTCAACAACATACATGACATGGATTAATTCCTTGAAAGAAAAGAATTAGCAAAATTTATTTAAGAAGAAGTTGAAAACCTGAATAGTTCTCTAGCTATTAAAGAGATTGAATCCATATTTAGAAACCTTATTTAAAAAACTCCAGACCCAAGATTCTTTTTTTTTGAGACAGAATCTCACACTGTCTCCTTGGTATCAAAATTATTTACTGATGGATTCTGTCAAACATTTAATGAGGAAATAACACTATTACTACAAAATCTCTTCTATAAACTAGATAGGGAGGAGATACTTTCCAACTCATATTATGAAACTGTCATGACTGTGATATAAAAAACAAAGATATCTGGTTTATTATACCCTCAATGAATCCCCAACAATAAAAAACAAAAACAAACAAACAAACAAAAAAAGATAGTACAAGAAGAGAAAACAAAGATCACTGACACAAATAAAAACCTCTTCAACTGTGTGATGCCAAGGCACTCTACCGAGGGCCATAAAGTGAGACTCTGTCTCTACAAAAAAAAAAAAAAAAAAACAGAAAAAAACCTCTTCAACAAAATATCACCAAATTGAATTCAGCAGTGTATAAAAAGAATAATGCAGTTCAACAAAGTGAAATCTATCCCAAGAATGCAAGGATGGCTCAGTATTTGAAAATCAATCAATATAACCTACCATATTGATACATCATAGGAAAAAAAGCCTATGAATTGGCTAGGAAGTTCTGGTCAGGGCTAGACTACCTCTTATGTTACAATCAGCAGTGTGTTGGGTGGGCAGCTCTGCTGATGTCACGTGGTCTCTCATGTGCTTGAAGTTGGCCCTGGTGAAGGGTCTAGATACAGTGGTTCTCAACCTTCCTAATGCCGTGACCCTTTTGTTGCTACAGCAAGGAAAATAATTTTGTGGTTGGGGGTCACCACAACATGAGGAACTATATTAAAGGGTCGCAGCATTAGGAAGGTTGAGAACCACTGATCTAGAATGATGGTGAGGATGACTGAAATGACTGCTCTTTTTCACCTGGCTCCTCTCAGTCTGCAGCAGGGCTTTTTTTTTTTGTGGCACTGGTGGGGATTCAAAAAATGGGACAGAATTGTGCATCTCTTGAGACCCAGACTGGAATTCATTCATTATCACTTCTATTGTATCCTATTGCCAAAGGAATTGCCAGCTCAGATTCAAAGAGCATGGAAATAGACATTTGATTGCATGGCCTACAAAATCACATTGCAAAGGGGCATAGATACAGGGAAAGATGAAGAATTGGGCCCATTTTTGGCAAATCGATACACGCATAGGGATTCATTTAGGTATTTTCAAGAAAATGGTGTTCATTGTGCAAAGCAATAGCTAGATATTATAAAGTACACCCAGACCTAGAACCTAGAAACTCTACTTCTCTCTCTCTGTCCTGCTAATTGATATGTCTTTTTTTTTTTTTTTTTTTTACTATCACAACTGTGCAGACCTCTGGTACTAATTCCTGAGTGAGACCCTCATGGGCTCAGGTATCATGGACTACCCACTAAATTGTAGATTGACTACTGAGTCCCATCCATATCCCCTCTGCCCTCACTGTTTCAGTAATTGTCAATATTGTGCTACTCTAAGTATCTGTGACTCTGCCCGAGGCCTTGCTGTAGTCCCAAGTCTATGGACTAGGGTGGCAGTACTGGAGAACTGTTCTAAATCAATGGCGGATGGTGGACATGGCAGGTTGTTTGCACTGATGTACCAATTATTTGACTCTCTCTAACTCCATGCCCTTGCCTTATGACTTTGCAGTTTTCTTTCACTAAAGAGAGAGTATCTGTTTCCCCATGACTTAAATCTGGGCTTCATGTGATTTTCATTGGTCTAGGGGATATTAGCTGAGTTAGGGTAAATGGAAGCTTGTGAAAGTCTCTGTGCATTTCTGCTTTCTCCCCTATTCCTTTGTGATTGCCCTGAGAACCTGGACAGGTTAGTCTGCCAGAGAATGAGACCCACGGAGCAGCCATGACTGTTGTAGGAGAGAGAGTAGTCACATGACCCTCATATGACTAGTCATATGACTAGTACAATCAGCTGTGTGTTGGGTGGGCAGCCCTGCTGTTACATAGTCATATGACTAGTTATATGGGCATGTGAGAGACGGCCAAGCTAAAATAAGCAGACCAAAGTAGCCTGTCCACAGCTGGACTGCAGATGCATGAGTGAGCTTAGCCAAAATCAAAAGAAACTGCCCAGCTGACCTGAAGATTCATGAACAGAATAAGTGCTTATTATTTTAAGCTTCTGAATTCTCTTTGAACTATGAGCCTGGTGGTTTAGTAATTCAGGCAGCAAAGGTTAGGTTCTTGACTTCTTTAGCAAGAGATAGGTTCAAGCATTAGGCATTGTAGAAAAGGGAGATATATCTAAATTCCTTTAGGTATCTTTTAACATAGCTAAAGTTAGTCTTCCTGGACTTTCTCTTATTTATTAAAGAAAGAAATACTTATCCCCATTTAGATGCCATAAAACTGAAATTGGGAAGGAGACTAAGACACAAGACACTTGTTCTAAGAACAAAACACTTGTTCTTTCTGGTGAGATGTTTGAGGGGTGATGAGGACTCAGAGGAAGAGAAAAGGGAGCCTTTTCGGAACATGTCAGTCCTGATATTCTCTCTCATGATGATGAGGCACACCATCAGAGGAGACTGTGTCAGTCTGGGGACCCCAATATGTCATTGGATGAGGACACTTGAACACCCTCTTTCTTATATCCAACTGCCATTTGGTGAAGGAATGTTTGTGCATATGGGTGCTGGATGTGTGTGTGTGTGGGGGGGGTGGGGATTAGGTAATGCTATAAATAGCAAAGACCGAGCAGGATGGTAGTTACTCCTAGGGGGAGAGAATGGATTGTGATCAGGAAAAAACATGGGAGATTTCTATTCCTAGACTGAGTGGTTTTCACAGAGGTGCCCATGGCCATCTTGCTCTAAAAGTTACAAAGTAGCTGCTGCACCTCCATGTAGCATATCTGTGCTGCACACAAGATACAGCTGAATATTTTCAAGGACTTGACTGTAAGTCTTACTCAGAAAATTTCATTTATATCTCACCTGGCCACATCCCATTGTAAAAGAAGGTATGGAGGTTGCTATTTTTAATTGGCCATATTGTCAACCTAAACAAAAATAAGGTTTCATTAGAGAGAAGGAGTGAATGCATTTTAGGTAGATGCATAAATTTTGGTACTATTAACTGCTTTAACAATGAAACTCCAAAGTTTCAATGCCTTGCTACAACAGAATTTTTTTTCTAGGCTGCTGAAAGTCCAAGGTGGTGTTCTTGGTCAGTGGTCAACCTTCAACATGTCGCTCTGGCTTTCCCTAGGGCAATGGAATCCTGTTCATTTGTGGGGCAGGTGGGAAGAGAGTGTAGAGACAGCACACAGTGGCTTAGACATATCATTTCTTTTTACATTCCACTGGGGAGAACCACCCACACAGCACTGTCTAGAAGCAAGTGGTTCTGAGAATGAAGTTCCTGCCTGGGCAGCTGCTTCCAGGGGCAACACTGTACCTGAAAAGGAATATAAGTTTTTTCTTAGTTTATTCTTTTTATTGCTTATATTGTATAGACTGGATAACTTAAAAAAAACAACTTTCAATTGAAATATAATATACAATCAGAAAAGTGCTTGTATTTTAAATGGATAGCTCAACACACTTTCACAAACATACCTGTGTGACTAATATCCAGATCTACCAATAGAAAATAACCAGCACCCCACAATCCCCTTTGGAAAGGAGGATACATTTTTGTTTTAATTTTAATTTCAATTAATTTTTTTTAAGAGACAGGCTATGTTTTGCAGGTTGTATTCAAAATCCTGGGCTCTAAGGATCCTCCCGCCTCACTCTTCAGAGTATCTAGGACTACAGGCATGTACCACCATGCTCGGCAAGGATAAATTTTTGATGTATAGTTAGCTATTGACACAGTAGCCAATCAGCAGTGTTTGCCACGGTCACTAACAGCAGGAAATTTATTTTTCCAATTTATCTATGCTGCTTATTAAGTGCCATATCAATCACCAGTGCAATTTGGTGGCTGAGTCTAATAGGGGTGTAAGCAAACAACTGCATGTGTGACTGGCCATAGGTCAGGGTACTGCTGCATCCTGGCTGCTTGGATTTCTCGTGGTCTGTTACATATTCACAGCGGTATAGATAATGGAAATGGCCCTTGCAGATAAACAATGTTGTGAGATTATTTTCAGTTTTGCCTGGTGCATAAGGATGTTTTTAGTTCTGAGAGATACTGGTGAGATTCAGTTTAATGGATACTGAAAACACCCAAAGCAAAATATTTCTCCTTAAAATATAGCTGAAATTAGGAGTACATTTGTGCTGTAGAGTCTACAGAAATGTGAATGAGCAGACGAGTACGCAGAAGCTAGTCAAGTGTTTCACATGCTTGTGTTAGTCTGATGAGGTGTTTATTACGGTTTCATTTGATAAGGCCTAGTTTTAAGAAGCTCCTCTCATAGGCAAAGGGCCCATTTTTGTTTTTGCTGTGGTGGCCTTTGAGCGCTAAGTGCTGTGACAGCTGCCGTGAGATAGATGCAGAGTAGCAGCTCTGAGCATTGGCTTTAGCATCAGAAACATCTGGATTGAAAACTGGCTTTGCTATTCCTTGGCTACATTTACTGGGCAAGGGACCTAACCTATTTTAACTTCCTCCTCTCTCCTAAGATTGTTATGATGCTTGTTATTGTAGCTCAGACATTAATTGGGGTTATACTAGACATTGTTCTTTAAGAATTGAAGGAAATTTGCTTCAACTATATTTAACAGTGTGTGGAATGTCTAACACCCCACCTTAAAAACTCTGACCCTCCCCTCTTGCCACCTTTGCCCGTGTACCATTCTACACATGCAACCCACGTATGCTGCCCTCTGCACGCCATCTCACGTGTGTGCCCCACACAGGTCACCCTATTCATTTCAACCCAAAGCTTTCAGGTGTAGACTCTGCTAAAGGTTGAGAGGCAGGGCCATGTTCATTTCATTAATGGAAACAACTAAAAATTGAATATTAGACATCCCTGGGTTTAGAGCTTTGTTTATTTCTACATCTCAAGTTCCAGCTGTTATAAAAATTGCTTGGTAAGGCCCCCTGAATGGTTGTGTAGTTTGTGCACTGCACAAGAACCTGGCCAAGGAAGGGGAATGAGGATGAAATTCAGCCTGCGATCTGCTTGTCATGCTGGGAGCCTTAGTGAAGGGCTGTGTTTTCTCAGAGGTGGTCCTTTTCTCTAATCAGTCCACCCCAGATGGGACATTTTTGTCTACGTCACACAAGGGCCATGTTCTTTGGTAGTTTTACTCTCTCTTCTATTTCTTTATTCTCTCTGGTGTTTATATCCAAGGAGCAGTAAAATAAACTCCTTCTGTAAGTCCATATTTCCTTAGGCTAAACCCTTGGGGCCACACATTTGTTTTCTGAATTCAGAAATTTCCAGAATGTAGAAAGGTTCACATACCTTATATTATGTAGCAACTACAGCAGGGTCTGGAAAAGCACTCTGTAATCAAATGTGTTAATACTTTTCTGGCAAAACAGATGAATATTCACTCTAAGTGTGATGAAGAAAGACTATAAATAGTTGGGTCTAGCTACCAAGTGAGTTCAAGTCAGGTCAGGGATTTTTGCTGTTGAGTTTTGAAAACCTTTCAGTTTTTAGAGCCTTTAGGGTTTCAGATTATGGGATTATGAACTTGTATTTTCTTATGCAGAGCAACTGGGGTCTCTCCAACTCACATACAAACTTGGCTTTCTGTCTATCCAAAACTGTTGTAAATTTGAAACAAACTCATATCACAGTCTAACCAACTGGATTCGGTTTTCAACCAGTGAGTCCCAAACTTCGTTGTTCTTAAAAATTCTGGTCCCTAGGCCTACCCCATATCCATTAAATTAGAATGCCTGGAGCATAGCAGCCATTTTTCAAAGATCTGTAAGTGATTCCAGTGTGAAGCAGAGTTAGGGAAATTCTGGCTTTGGGGAAAATAGGAAATCATTTGGAAGGATGCTGGGGCATATCTTTTTACTCTTGAGAAAGCTAAACTGATGTTGGAGCAAGGGACTTAACAATCACCTCTTTCATCCGCTCTTCAGTCTGAAGGTAAGTCAGGAGTTAGGTAGGACTGCCCTTAGCTTGCTGCCCTGGGGCAGAGTACCTGGGCCTCCTGGTGGGGCAGTAGGTTACTCTAGCAAAGTGGCCTGGAACACTACAAAATGAGACCCTGATGACCAAGGGGGAACTAGCCAGGAACACAAACTGCATCTCCTTGCCTTTCTGAGCTCCATCGTGTGTCAGGGTCAACTCATCTCCTTAGCGCTGAGGCTCATCTCTTGCTGTCATGTCTGTTGGGCTCCTTTGGCCTGGAAGATGGAATTGGGCTTCCTTACATCACTCTGGCCACTCCTCACACCAGGGTTTATGCCCATGCTCTTTCCACCTTCAGTTCCATATGGTACTTATCCCCCCGATCAAATTTTGGCTTCTGTGTCTCCACTGCAGCACTGTCATTTTGACCGACATCCAAAAAGGCCCCTGAAAGTTAGAACAGGTAGAACACAAGCAGTCAAAACCATCCAGGTTGTTTGATGGGACCCCAAAATATACAGTGCAAGGAGAAGCAGTGGGACAGATGTATGATATAGTTTGAATTATCGCTTAGCAAGTATTCAGTAACCTCTCTCTCCATTTCCTACCCTATTGATGTTGAGCTTGGCTATGACTTTCTTTGGCCAGTAGAACATTGGCAGATATAACAGAAACAGAGAACCCCAAACTCTCTTCTGCCCCAGTGATGTATTAGAAGGAAAGAATGCCTAAACATCTGCTGCCTCTCCTGCCTGGGGTTCAGCCTGAAGAGACATGTGGAAGGGAACTGAATGTAACACATAGCCTGAGCCAAGATAGTCGATCAGCAGCTTCTCAGCAGATCCAGAACTGTGAGTGAGTTTCGAGGTACTTTGTTATGTGGCATCAGGTGGCAATAGCTGACTAGTACAGAAAGAAATTAAAGGAAGATTCAAAAGCCATTCTTATTAAAGCAAGGAATTTTTTTTTGCATTTAAGTCTGAGTTTTGGGCTGAGAATTGGTAGAGACAGGCAGCCGAGCTGCACTTCGTTGCTAATAAGTAGGTTAGTTAGCCCAAGATGAGATGGGAGGTGAAAAGGTGAGGACTGCAGTTGTCCCTGTATCAAGAGGGACTGGTCCCAGGACTGCCTTGGATACCAAAATTGACACATGCTCAAGTCATGAAGTTGGGCCTGTGGAACTCACATGGATAAAAAGCCAGCCTTCTGTATCTGTAGGTTTTGCATGTCACAAATACTATATTGATGTGAAGAGTCTGAGCCCACAGACAGGGAGGGCCGACTGTACTTACTGAAAAAACCCTCATGTAAGAGGACCCATGCAGTTCAAACCTGTGTAGTTCAGGGGTCAACTGTAATTCTGTTTCACGATTAGAATTTGTTTTAAATAGAAATGAATCTGGGTAAGCACCTCAGTAGCTCCACTTTATAAAAGAGTTAGATCTTGTCCTAAACCACAGCAAGAAAATAAGCTGGACCAGAAATCAAAAATCATTCTCTTCTCAGAAACACTCCCAGTTCCCTGCCCTCCTCACAACTGTCCTCTGTCTTTCCAGGGTTGCTTTGGAGTGTCAGAGACTGACCTAGAGTAAAAAACGTACCTTTTATGTTAGTCTTTATAGAAAAGCGCGCCTGACTTTGGCTTCCAGGCACAACAACAATAAATAAAAAAAGATTTAAATCAAACAGAACCTCATAGACACTCCAATCCAGTTTATTTTTTTTTTTTCCAGTCCTTCTAAGAAGAAATCACCTTCCTTCCACACAGGGAAAGAGATGCACTATTATTTAATCCAACATTAAAATAGCAAATAAGCAGTTTTCCCTAATTCAATTGCACTATGTTATATGATGAAGGAAAAATGTAGATTATATAAGATGTAAGTATTGGAGAATATCAGGATTCTATGGCTAAAGAAGTTAGGGAAATGTGTTAAACGATATTTAGCAGCTTTCTTTACTGCAGTACTTTTCAGAACCTTTGCCAAGCCAGTGGACATTTTTGAATGTCTAAGAATAAAGGATTTCCAAAATTTAGTTGAAAATAAAGATTGGTTGTTTTATTGTTTGTTTGTTTGTTTTTAACCTTTCCAGGATCATCTCTTGGGAATGGTGTGGAAAGTGTTCTAGGGGATGTCGTATTAGATCAATGTCTGGGCTTGTAATAGTCTCTTCTGTGATTGCCAAAGATTATCCCTGAAGCAATAATAAAGATGGGTTCCTTCCCTGATTCATTCCCATTTCACACAGCAGAGATCTTGGTTGGACTCTGCCTGGTTTCCTAGATCTATGGCCACCTCATGATCAAGGACCATGTTTATCTTTTCTTTCCTGGGACTAGTCTTTAGAATGCATGGAATGAATCCGGCAAGGTTGTTAATGTCTAGAGATTTATAAATATGTAAGTATTTCATCTCTGCTGCTTTCTTCTGTACACCTGTGAAGGTATTCATACAGACAGAGCTCAAATCTGCTGGCATCCCCCATCTGCCACCATCTTCCTCCTGAATTACTCTGGGAGAGACTCTAAGAGTTCATGTTCCTAATGACTGATTTTTCCCTGAGGTTGAAAACAAAATGGGCTTCTAAGCTGAAGCCCCTCATGAAAGTCTGCCATGCCCTACATCTCACCCCAGTGGAGTACCAGGATTCCGGTTGGTTCTCAGTAATAGCACATCAGAGCCTGGGTGATTTTAAATTGGGTCTCCCTACACTGATGTTCCTTCAAATACCAGGACGGTGTTCTTTCTTCTTTTCTTAAGATAGGAAAGCTTTCTGGGGTTGGGGAAGAGGGCTTATTAGTATGGGAGATAACAGAAAAATTGTAGAAAAAATTTTCCCATCAAAAATTAGATATTTTCTAAGGTAAAACAAACACCAAATTCTCTGGTTTCCTCATCTCTCTCTTCCATAGTCATCCTTGATAGTTCCAGGTACTTAGTACTTTTTAATGCATGTCGAGACCAGGGAGCTTAAAAATGAGAATTCTCAGTAGCTTTGAGAGAAAATGATTAGGAAAAAGAAAAAAATCACTCATCTAACTCTGAAGAATACACTCTTAGTTATACACTCTTTTTTTACTATAGGTTAGAGTGTTTCACGGTTTTGGTCCCAACATCAGAAGTAGGTTTGTACTGATGAAATTTCCACATTTTGCATTTAGTTTTCTCTGCTTTAAAATGAAGGTACTTGTGTTGAATTTGGCATTTTGAGTTTCGTTTTATTCTATGAGAACCCTCATAGAATCCCCGTTAGAGTGGATTATTAGAATGGAAATTACCTGATGGCTTGGAATCTTATGTAGTATGAGACTGCCTCACATGTTCAGAAACAACTACCTTTCCCCTGATAATATTCCTTGATATAAATGGGTCTCCTCACAGTAGCTTTAGCTTTTTAAATCTATGCAAGAGACCCATTTTCTGCTTGTCACTATGTTTAATCATTGCAGGTAGCTTCCTTACCACAATTCTGAATAACCATTGAACTTAACTTTGATTTGCATTGTTCTCATTTTTTTCATTTATTAGCAAGCATATTGGCTCTGCCAGAGTCAGGTAATTATCCTTGTTTCTGCCAGATTAGGGCATATGGTATCTTATTTTGGGAAGGCAGATAGTGCTCCCATTTGGAGCAGTATCCAGGCAGTCAGAAATGCCTTAGAAAAAAAGATTTCTGTATAAATTATTTTCCCTTTTCAAGTGTGTAATGACAGTATATTAATTTTTTGCTCTTTGAGACATGCAGACTTAACATGGAGAGGATTTTATAATGGTCTCCCATGATACCATTGGTTTGGCAATTTAAATATCTTAGCCTGGAGTTTTTTTTCTTTCTTTCTTTTTTTTTTTTTTTGTTTAAGAAAGTAAGCTGGCAATCTGGTATCCTTCTTAAAAAAGGCCACCGAATCAACAGTACTGGGCCTAAAGAGAACTAAGAGGGCTGTCAGATGTTTTCCACCACTTTCAGAATATCAGACGCCTTGTCTAAGAAGGGGACACTGTCCACCAGAGGTAAAGACTTCAAAGCATCTGTCGGTGGCTGCAGCTGGGTCTTTCCTACAGAGTCTAATTGGAGTCATGCGGCTAAATCCCTGCCTAGTGCTTTGTAAACTCAGGGTTATATTCTGAAGACATTTAAACTTGAAAAAAAGGTCATGGGCAATATTTTTAAGGGAAAAATGGAATTTTTTTCTTATTCTTTGCTCATTAAAGTGCTGTAGTTAAAAGAAAAAGGTCCTAGCTCTAAAGGTAACCAACGCTGGGCACAGTGGTATCCATCTGTACTCTTAGCTACTCCAGAGGAGGGGGAGATTGCAGGATCGCTTGAGCTTGGGAGTTTGAGACCAAGCTAGGCAACATAGTGAGATCCTATCTCTTAAAAAAAAAAAAAAAAAAAAAAGCAACCAGCCTGCAAAGTTGACCTACTTTCTTAGGTTTTCCTTGTAAGGCTTTTGTCTCTCAGCTTAAGGAACCCTGAGTTCATCAGGTGCTGATGGTTTTTGAGGATGACCTTCACCCCCACATCCACTGAGGGTCACAGAGCAGCAGTCTTGCAGAGCAGTGGTTCTCAAACTTTGGCCTGGATCAGAATCACCAGAGGGCTTGTGCAAACAAGTAACTGGGTTGCAGTCCTAGAGCTTCTGATTCTGTTGGTCTGGACTGGGGTCTGAAATGCATTTCTTCTAAGTTTACCGGTGATGCTGACATGTGTGAACTGGAGACCATCCTTTGAGAACTATTGGTGTAAGTAGAAGTTAAGCAAGTAGACTCTGAAGTTGAACTGCTTGCATTCATGTACAGATAGTGGCTGATTTTCAAGATACTGTGTTGCCAGAAATGTGTGCCTATCAGGCCCGCGCCCTTGCTTTACTTGATTTCAATAGGCCAGAGTTTCAGTTAACATGGTATCATGCACGACGAGGACTTTCTGTGATCTTTAAGCTCTCTGTGCTTTAGTTTCCTCCTCTGAAAATGGGAATAATACCTACCTAATACAATACTTGGAAAATACATAGAACAGTGCCTAACACATAGTAAGCACAATATATGAATAGCTTGTCATATTTTTCTTAGAGTAATACTTAGAATTACAGATTTTAGACATTTGCCTAAAGGGACTGCAGAGATAATTTAGTCTTACTCTTCACTCTACCCTCTTTTATACAGGGTCACAGAGAAGTGGGATAACCTGCCCGCAGTCCTATAGATGACTAAAAGACACACCTGGTGACAGAACAGTCCTCTCTTAACTTCCAACTCAGTACTTTCTCCCAAACATCGTATTGATTGCTCTGCTCTTAAAGATTGATCCAGAAATGATTATTTAATTTATATTAAGGATATACTGCCCTTGTTTAACTAATTTTAAGACCAGAGAGACGTGGGAAATGTAGGAACAATGTTGTGATAGGAATTTCGTGTCTGGCTTGAGAACAAGCTCCTTGTGCTCAGCATCTCCTGAGCTCACAGGGACTTCAGGGTGAGTGTGTTTGGTAAAGAGGCTCTGCAGTTCACTCTGGAGCTGATCATTCCAAAGGCTTGGGAATAATAATTTTATTTTTGTTTCATTTGGTGATTGGGTTTGTGTGGGGCAAAGTCACAAAGGAAAATAGGAAAGAACAATGGATTTTTCCTTTGACCCACAGGAAGTGGATCTTTTAGAATTATTCTTTCATTTGCCATTGGACATAGCCTCCTACTCCCATTATTCTGATTGGGGAAGAAGCCTTGATGTGTCCACTCATTCACTCAACTAACATTTACTAAGCACCTACTGTACATTAGGTACTGTTGGGTAATGTGAAGGGCCAAAGACATTTGCATGCAGGTAGTTTGTGGTCCTAGGCTTGATTTATTTCATTTTTGGTTCCATTTGCTTTTATTCTTTTCTGATTGTTTAGGAACCAATTGGCAATAGGCCAGGGTTATCAGGTTCAACTTAGGTATTCAATAAATAGTTATTGAAAAAAGATAAAAGATGGCAAGAAAGTAACTGCACAGGAGAGTCTGAATTCTTGTCCTCAGCATAGCCTCAAGTCCCAACTTCCCAATTTTGGATCAGGGGATTTGACATTATTTATTACCTCCACTCTCACCTGATCACCACCAACCCACTGGCTTATTTGCCCAGGGATCTTTTCCACATATTCATCAATTTTAAAAGTTGAGTAAATCACCAGGGCCAGCCTACAAGCTTTCCTGAAAATGACACTGTTGGATATTCAAACTGTTACAATAATAGTCAACCACTATACATAGATTTACTGTCCACAAATTGTTGTCACATCTGTTTGAGGGCTTGGAAGATAGTTACTATTGGACTCTGGGTATTTGAATAGGGGCTGAGTCATCAATACGTAGCTGAAGGCCATTAGCTATGGATGACATTAGCCTGGGCAGTGAATGATTCCTTAAAAACAACGAAAAAGTCTCTATTCATACAACTATTAATTTCCTACAGTTAGGCTGATTTATTGCATATTTCTCTGTAGAAAGATTTCTGAAATAACTCTTTGGTCATTAGACTTGATGTTTACTTGTTTTTTGGAAATAAACCTTTTGTTTTAGAATGGTACAGATTCACAGAGAAGTGACAAAGATAGCAGAGAGGGGTCTCATACATCCACACTGTTATCTTATGTTACCATAGTGCTTATGTCATAAGTAGGGAATCAACACTGGAACATTACTATTAATTAAACTCTATACCTTATTCATATATTATCAGTTTTTCTTCAATGTCCTTTCTCTGCCCCAGGAAACTATCTAGGGTACCATTTATATTTACTTGTTCTGTCTCCTTAGCCTTCGGTCTGTGACAGTTTTCTCCGATGTTCCTTGCTTTTGATGACCTCAACAATTTCAAGGAGTATTGGTCTGGTATTTTGTAGCATGCCCCTTAATTTCAGTTTATATTACTTTTCTTTTTCATGATTCAATGGTAGTTATGGGTTTTGGGGGAACAGACCGAGGTATAAAGTGCCATTCTTCCAGCACATTATTTAAAGGCCACATGTTAGTGACATGACTTATCTTTGATGTTGTTAAAATTGTTCACCTGACCAAAGCAACATTAGCCAGTTTCTCTGCTATGAAGCTTTTTTCTCCCTTTACATACTTTCCTGTTTGACAGCAATTTACTAAATACAGCCCACCATCAAAGACTGGGGAGTTAAGTATTACTTTCTTGAGGGAGGAATAGCTAAACAAATTATTTGGAATTCTTCTGTATGGGAGATGAACTTTTCTCCCCCATTTTTTAATTTGATAATTTATATCAGTATGGGCTCATGGATATTTATTTTACGCTTTAGATTTTCATCCAATACCACATTGTTTGTTTTGCTCCTCAAATTATTCCAGGTTTGGCCATGAGAGACCTTTCAGTTTGGTTCCTGTGTTCCTTTTATACCCTTATCATTTTATTTTAAGCACTTTCTTACTTTCTGATACTACAGAATGCTCATCTAGTACATTTCCCATCCCAGTCCTAGAATCAACTATTTTCCCAAGGATCCCTGGTGTCTTTTATTGGAAAATGGTATGAGAAACCAAGATCTTTGCACTGGGTGACTTGATGATGCTTTTTAGACAATTTCACCTAGGGAATGACCAATCATCTATGGAATTAATTAATAGTTCCATGGGGCTGTTACAAGGTTCATTGGATCAATATAAGGAGATTTAGAACATGCAAAGAATGGGCTTCTCTTTAAGAGTAAGTTTTTTGGATATGAAGGTAAAGGGTAGCTACTTGTTTTATAGAATAGAAATTGTCCTTACTTAAAGCAGTATTTTATTTATTTATTTTTTTATTTCAGGTTAATATGAGGGTACATCTGATTAGGTTACATTGCATTTGTAAGGTAAAATCTGAGTTGCAGTTCAGTCCTCCACCCAGGGAGTGTGCCATGTACCCCTACATTGTGCCCATTGAGTGAGAACTTACTAAATCTCCTCACCTGGCCCCCTCCTCCCCCTTCTTGAATTTAATTGTGTTTTTCTCTCATGTGGACCTATAGTTGTTTATTTACTAGTTTCAATGTAGTATCTGTAGTTTCAATGGGATGCTTTGCTTTCCCATTCTTGAGATACTTAAGAGAATGTTCTCCAAATCCATCCAGGTAAATATAAAAGATACAAAGTCTCCATATTTTTTTGCGGTTGATAGTATTCCATGGTATACATACGCCACAGTTTATTAACCCATTCATAAGTTGATGAGCACTTGGATTATTTCCACATCTTTGTGACTGAGCAGCTATAAACATTTCAAATGTCCTTATGATACAATGATTTTTTTTCTTCTGGGTAGACACCTAGCAATGGGGGTGTGAAAGCCAATGGCAGGTCTATTTTTAGTTCTTTGAGGATTCTCCATACTTCTTTCCAAAAGGCTGTATTAGTTTGCGATACCACTAACTGTGCATAAGTGTTCCCTTCTCTTCACACCCACACCAGCATCTGCAACTCTGGGACCTTGTGAAGTGGGTTATTCTCACTGGGGTTAGGTGATGTTTCAGGGTGATTTTGATATACATTTCTCTGATGATTAGAGATGATGAGCATTCATCTGTCCTCTTGGGAAAAGATTCTGTTCATGTCTCTTGTCCAATAATTAATGGGGTTGTTTGCTCTTTTCTTGTTGATTTGTTAAAGCAATATTTTTAAAGAGATAATGCTAATTTCTTTTTAATGTTTTAAGGTCCTGACTGCAATTGTCATGATAGTCTACCTCATTCTGCTATCTCTTTGTACCCATACCTGGTGGGCATTTTATCTTGGAATTTAAAGCAAATTACAGAAGAATTAGTTTGGGAGTGACTATTTATAATTCTAATTATATGGGCTAGGGGGTCATGAAATTTCATTGCTTACTTCTCAGAAAGGCTCCCGTGGGTAGTTCTTAGTGCCTAGGGTTGCCTTTCCTGGTCCCAGGTGTCTCTGCTAAACTCACCAAACTGCTTAGACTTGTGATTGGTGCCTCAGACAAAGGCTCATGCGTGGACGCTTCCCAGTAATTAACTCCCATTACCTAAGGCTATATTACTCATACCCATGGGGTCTAAGGTGAGCTAGAACAATTGTTTAACTTTAAAAATTTTGGAGAAAACTAATATGTTCTTTGAAATATCTTTACATTGAGGTCAACACAAACATATGCAAAATTGGGATAAATTTAAGGTAAATATTGAGACCAGATTTTTTAAAAAATTTGCTAAACAGGGGCGGCGCCTGTGGCTCAGTGAGTAGGGTGCTGGCCCCATATGCCGAGGGTGGCCGGTTCGGACCCAGCCCCGGCCAAACTGCAACAGAAAAATAGCTGGGCGTTGTGGCGGGCGCCTGTAGTCCCAGCTGCTCGGGAGGCTGAGGCAAGAGAATCGCGTAAGCCCAAGAGTTAGAGGTTGTTGTGAGCCGTGTGACGCCATGGCACTCTATCCGAGGGCGGTACAGTGAGACTCTGTCTCCACTAAAAAAAAAAAAAGAAAAAAAAATTTGCTAAACAATGAAAAGGGTTATGGTTCTGTACAATGAAAATAGTTCATCAGTAAAAAGAATTGAATACAGGTATACGCTACAATATAGATAAACCTCAAAGAGATTGTACCCAGTGGAAAAAAGCTGGATGAAAAAGTACCATATATTGTATGATTCCAATTATATAAAATGTTCAAAGTAGGGAAATCTATAGCGATAGAAGCTGATCAGTGATTGCCTGGGGCTGGTAGTGGAAATGGAGATTAACTGTAAATAGGCATGAGGGATCATATTGGATGATGGAAATGTTCTCAAATTGGATTATGGTGCTGGTTGTACAACTCTGTCCATTTATTAAAAGTCATTGAGTTGTAAATTTAACAGGTGAATCTTACAGTATAAAAATTACACTTCAGCAAAACTGTTTGCAAAAGGAGAGAGAGAGAGAGGATGAGGAAGAGAAAGAGAAAGGTTATGGCTCCTAGAGCCTGTGAAGGTGTATGCATTCAGCTGTTAGGGGTACTTGGTGGAAAAGTTTCAAAAACATAGCTTTAAAGTAACTTGGGAGTGCCCAGTCCCTGCAACCTAACTTAGCAATATGTGTACAAAAAGCATCATTTATTTAAAATAATTTTGAATTCTATATAATAGGTTTTTTGCAATTTTTAATAATTTTTTGTTTTTATTAAATCATAACTGTGTACATTGATGCATTTATGGGGTTCAGTGTACTGATTTGATGTACAACGTGAAATGCGTACATTGAACTGATTAACACATCCATCACAATTATACTCTTTTCCTAATAGTTTTGAAATGTACCATTGCATCATGCACATTAGGTGAGGTCCCCCCAAATACCCTCCCTTCTCTCATCTCCCCCCTCCCCATCCATCTCTCTCCTCTTCCCTTCTACTTTCTGGACTATAGTTCTGTTTTACCATTTGTATGAATATGCAGGTGATTATATATTGATTTCATAGTAGTAATGAGTACATTGGATGCTTTTTTACCCATTCTTGAGATACTTTACTAAGAAGAAAATGTTCCAGCTCCATCCAGGTAAACATAAAAGATGTAAAGTCTCCATCTTTTCATGGCTGCATAGTATTCCATGGTGTACATATGCCACAATTTGTTAATCCAGTCATGGGTTGATGGGCAGTTGTGTTGTTTCCATGTCTTGGCAATTATGAATTGGGCTGCAATAAACATTCTGGTGCAAATGTCTTTGTTGTAAAATAATTTTTGATCATCTGGGTATATACCTAGTAGACAAATTACAGGATCAAACAGTTAGGTCTACTTTTAGTTCCTTAAGTATTCTCCAAACTTCTTTCCAAAAAGGTTGTATTAGCTTGCTATATAATAGATTTTGATATCAATTTCCAGTATATTTGAATGAAGGAACTGGTAACAAATCTTAACCAGATAAGATTAAGATTATCTGCCCTCTGAACAGGACTTGAGTAGTGCTTTTCAAACTTGCCTCTTTCTAAAATGCAGTTTCTGATTCAGTAGGCCTGGGGTGTCACCTCAGCATTCTGCATTTTAACAAGCTTCCAGGTGAAGTGTATGCTGCTGCTGTGGGTCTGTGGAGGCACAAGCTGACAAGCAAGGAACTAGATTATAGTGGTCAAGGCTCAAGGATTTGCGGTCAGGTGGAGACAGATTCAAATCTAGACTCTGTATTCACTTGCAGCGTGATTTTATGTTGCTTGAGGTCTCAATGCATTAGTTTTATCGAGTGCCAAATGGGAACTAAAAATAGTACTAGCTCTTAGGGCTATTGTAAGGATTGCCTAGAGATAAAGTGCTGAGGAATAGGTCTGGGCACACAGTAGGTGCTCAAGGTAGTTGTCACAGTTTCTATTGTTATTCCAATATTGGCCACTATCTTTTTGTTCTGTTTGTTTAATATCCTGCTTGCCAGGCCCCCTTTGCTCTGTTGTGGTCTAATGTTAAGATTATTTCATTTCTTCTGTCTCTCTCTGTTAACTATCAAAACATTTACTTGAAAAAATTTACAGAAAGTTGTTAGAGTCCATATATGTGCTTTTAAAGGGCTCACTTTTAAGAACTCACTCTTTGCTGAAGAGGTTTGCTTCCTTTCTATGTCATCTGCAAACTGCTGGTCCTAAATCATTCCTTACGCAGAAATGGCTTTTCTCAGGGTGGAGTTCAGAATCTTCCCTGCCCTCTGACTGAGCTAACCCCTCAGTTCTGTTTTGTATTTTCTGAAAAGCTGTGGAGTAGGGGGAAGTTTTTGACCTGTTGCCCCAGTTTTTAAGGAAGAATCATTTCCTGATTAGGGTTTGAGCTGAAAATGGAATTTTCCCTTTATTGGGTAGACCGTTGCTGTAAAACATTAAACATCTCCCAGACTTCTCCTTCATCATCCTTCCTGTAACAGTTTAGAGGATGTTTTCATTTATTAGTTTCATTTTTATTTTTTTTAATAGTTTCATTTTTATTATTGTCTCATGTGCAAGAGAATTTTTATAGAAAGGTCAAGATTTTATCCTGATGAAATTGTTCTACAAACTATATCTTGCACATATCTCCAGGTCACATAAAGAATTTATTATTAAATAGTTTTGCTTTCTATAAGATATTTAGGTGAACCATCTCTGAGATGAGTATGTATGTTTGTGTGTGTTTGTGTATGTTTTATCCAAAAGCACCCACCGGAGACCAGACACTACAAGAAACAAAGGGAGGCAAATCTCCAAGCAGGGGAAATCCAAATTTGGAATGCAAAATCCTGGGTCATGCTAGTGAAATCTCTGTGGTCTTATTTTAGATTCCAAAATGATTAACGCTTTGATAAAAGTGCTACCAGGAGATATTTTTTAAAAATCCATTTCATCGAGGGATCACTATAAATCACTAAATATACCCATTTTATGTGTACAATTCATGAATTTTGACAAATGTGTGCATTCATGTAATCAACAGGACAGTGGGATATAGAGCATTTCCATCATTGCTAGGGGATTCTTAATTCTGATAAAGTCCTCTGCAGGGGAAGGTAAGACTTACCTGTGTGGGTAGGAATTGAATTCTCCTTAAGGGGAAAAGAGACTCATATTCTAAAGGACTAATTGGGACAGATTTCATCATCCAGAAGAGGATGTGACAGTAGTTGACCACAGGAGAAGGATGTGAGCCAAGAACAAAGTTTTCCATGAGAGGACCTCAAGTGAAGGCATTTCCCCCCACCCCCTGTTTTACTCTGAGTCATATTTATTTAGTGTTCTGTTAAGTGTAACCAAATGGTTTTCAATGGCACAGACTGTAGATTATTAACAGGGCCAAGGGGCACGACAGCAAAGGGAACCTCCACCGGCTCAACACCACCCCCTGCTTGAGGCCAGCAAGTCAATGGCTGTAGCTGTTCCAGTGGCCAGGCATAGAGAAATAAATGATTGCTCAAGATGGAGCCAAGAGCAACGGAGGGAGAGGGAGATGGGAAGAACCACAGCAATTGCAGCGTGGATTAACTCAGAAGCAGCTCTAAGATGAGTGTAGCCAGGGGTAACTCTTAAAATAGATTCAGCAAATAAAAATACAGAATGCCCAGTTAAATGTGAGTTTCCGATAAGCAATGAATACTTTTTAGGATGTCTCATGCAATATTTGGGATGTATTATACTTATACTAAAAAATTTTGCTGTGTATCTGAAATTCAAATTTCACTTGGCATCTTGTATTTTCTTTGGCAACCTTATCTCAAAAGAAAGAAAGACCGAATACTGGGTTGCGATGTTTATACTGAATCAAAATGATCAAAAGTAAAAATAAGAAAAGTAAGACTGTACAACTTAGGGAGATTCCAATAAAAAGTGGTGTGTGTATGTGTGTGTACTAAAATGATCAAAGTGGATCAAAACTGAAAGGCCAATATATATATTTTTTGACTTGAGCCCAAAGTAAACCTGATATTTTATTTATTTGATTTGCATCTTTGTTTTCTAGCGAACAGAGTTTATTCTGATGTTTAGTTTCAAACTGGCTTAGCCTTTGAAAAGAACATGAACAGTGTTAAAACCCTTAGGTCAAAAAAAAATGGCCCTCTGTTTCAACTTTCTTCATTCCCTAGCTCCAGGCCCCAGAAACAAATACTTTCAATTCTTTTTAGAAATTATTTCAGCATGTATCTCCACATTTCCAGTGATATTCTTTTGTTATTTCTTTATGTTACTTTTTAATTTTAGTTGAGAATTTCACTGCTGTCTACAATTCTCTCTTCTTCCCATCTCTACCATCTACCCAATCTATCACCATTTTTGTTTTGGTCAAGAGTTGGTGTTTACATTGTTTCAATCTACAAATGTCATTCACTGCTGAGAGAAGTATTAAACAGTACATTATGATTTCATTTTTATATGATCTTTACTTCATTTGCAGTTAATAGTCACATTTTTTTCACAAGGAAGGTGAGGGTTTTTTTTGGGGGGGCATGTTACATGTATCAAAAGCTGTGGCTCCTGTCTGTACTGTTTCCTTTTCCAGAGAAGAATCCAGCATCCATGCTGGGGAGAAGCAATAAGTTGTCTGGCTACTGTCATTTAGGGGCAGGTGGAGGAAGGAGGCTGAAGTCTCTGCAATTCAGAATGTGGATTTTTACTTGATTGCTTTTCCCAGTTGCACCTTTCACCCAATTCCTTTGCTCTTTCCTCTTCTATTTCAATCTTTGTTTTTTAACGAACAGAGTTTGTCCTGGTCTAGCACATTGCAAAAAAATTCCATTGCTGGAATTTCAGTGGGATTTGGCAAGGAAAGGGAGAAGACTTTCTACTTAAACTAAAATATTTTGCTGTGTATCTGAAATTCAAATATCAATGATGTATAAGACCTTATACTTATACTTACAGATTTTGCTGTGTATCTGAAATTTAAATTTCAGAAGTCCACACCAATTACTTTTTACAAATAATTTTTATCAGCCAAGTCCCTTTAATTGCCATCTAAATAGACTGCTTTGACTTTATGGAGTGGAACATTATTCTCTCCTTTCCAACCAGGAGCTGAACTGAGTGGTATGTTGTTCTTTGCAGGACCTTGGCCTTGTTGAGGACGGTTTCTAATTCCTGTGCTTAGGTCATCCCTTGCTTGTTGCAAACTCGCTGATTTTAATGCATGGGAAGAAATAGACCAACCTGGAAGCAGCTCAAAATGTAGGTGCTGGGAAGTGGGATGATGAACCACATGTGAACACAATTGAGTGTTCAGATTCCTGTTGAGTGTAAATAAGAGATTCTTTCACATTGGGTCCTTTAATTAAGATTTTTTTTTTTAAAGTTCTGCTGAAGTGAACATGTACCTTAGTTACTGGGCGCTGGGATAGCATTTGAAGTACAATTATGGAAGCAGTGAAATAACTTCCAAGAATCCATGAAGCAGCTATAAGTCTATTACCACCCATGATGGACATGAATACAAAGAATTTGATTGAAGTTTTTTTTGACATCTGTGATTTCTAAGTCTATTTATGATAGCTAATGACATTCCTTGGTTATTACTGAGAATATTCCTAGTCCTCCCCAGGGGGAAGAGAGATTCTTAAGGATGCCTTGATGTATAATTAGGTGGGAATGCAGTTACATTTCCCTTTGAAGGTTCGGAGGATAATCCTCTAGCTTGCTAACTGACCTTATTTTAAAGCTATTATACTCATGGAAATGAGTGGAGCTTTTATGATCTCCTATGAGTATGGAAAAAGCAATAAGTGGGAAAATATTCCATTAGTTTTGTGCAGTAATTTTGTAATGCTTGATTAGGTTAGAAAAAATAACATTTATTGAGTGCCTACTATATGTTAGGCATTGTGTTAAGAATTTTAAATGCCTATTGTTATTTAAATATTTGGAATAACTCCATAAGGTAGACACTCTGATTAAGTACATTATACAAGAAAGAAGATCAAGATCACACACAGAGTAAGTGGTGAATCCCTGTTTTCTTTTCTTTTTTTTTTTTTGAGACAGAGTGTCACTATGTCACCCTTGGTAGAGTGCTGTGGCGTCACAGCTCACAGCAACCTCAAACTCTTGGACTTAAGCGATTCTCTTGTCTCAGTCTCCAAAGTAGCTGGGACTACAGGTGCCCCCCACAACTCCCAGCTATTTTTTGGTTGCAGTTGTCAGTTGTTTAGCAGGCCCAGGCTGGGCTTGAACCCACCAGGTCCAGTTTATGTGGCTGGTGCCCTACTCACTGAGCTACAGGTGCCACCCAGAACCCTATTTTGAAACTAGGTATTTCAGTTAGGATGCATAGTGGACAATATTGGTGCTCTGTCAGACTTCCTGGGATCTGCTTTTACTCATGTGTGCACATGCGTTTTAGCGTCCTTTTGCTTCCAATAGTTAACACCTATGGCTCTTTTTTTTGAGGATTGTACTCAGGATACTGGAACTTACTTTTTCTGGGATGGCCTTTCATCAATGACTGTCAGTTGTGATGCCATGAAGGCTCAGCTTCCTTACCTCAAATTGATACATGTTGTAGGTATTAAGTTAAATATCCTTTTCTTGGGAGTTCCCTCCAGAGCTGTGGCTCCTATCACTGGAACTCTGCCTGACATGGCTCCCTTTCCCAGTTTCCTCACCTTCTCTAACATACTTCCCCACTTTCCCTCAGTGGTTTATTCTGGGCACACTTCCTTAACAAATTATTTGCACATGAATCCTTGTTTTGGGGTCTTCTTCTAGGAAACTTGGTATGATACAGGACAGAATAATTTTTGTAATGTAACTAGGTGTGAGATTCGCACTCACCCAGCTGCTACATAATGAGGTGGGGGTAGGATAGACAACTGGGGAGGGGGAAACATCAATGACCACTTTCCTAACTCTGTCTGGCTGTGACAACCACACAATATATACCCTTAGAAATTTAAACTCTTGACGCTGGTCTTTGAGAACACACATGATCTAGATTCAGCCTGTTACTCCAAATTCATCTCTGATCATTCCCCCTTCTCACTCCTCCAGGCATATGAACTTCTTTTAGTCCCTTGAAAACCCTCAAACTCATCACCTCCCTCAGGGTCTTTGTACTGTTCCCGTTCTCATCATTTAGATCTTAGTTCAATAACATTATCGCAGAAAAATCTCATCCCACTACTCTGTCTAAAGTAACATCTTATTCTCACGTCATTAAAAACAATGACCTTATTCTGTTTTGTTTTCTTCCTAGTCCTGATTAACACTTGAAATTATCTCATTCATTTGTTTACTCCCTTATCATCTCTTCTCCTCACTGAAATGTTACTTGCATGAGATGGAGACAGGATCTGTGCTGTTCCGTGGCGTCCCCTAATTCAGGGCCTGCCTCACACTGTGCCCCAAAGGGATGTGCAGTGTAGTGACTATATTGCCTGCCCAGACGGGCCAAGTGAGGTCCTTCTCCTAGCTGCGCTTTTCCTCTCCATTATGTTGTTTGTCAAGAATATCAGATTAATAGAGATGGAAATAGAAATCTATGATCTATCAGATTTGAAATACATAGCAAGAAGGAGCATGTTGCAGGATACAGACAACCCAGATGGCCATCTGGTGTGTTAATGATGTTTGATTTGTGTTCAAAGCAAGTTTATGTTGCCCTTTCTGAGGCTTGGTTCTAAAATTTCTGACTGAAAGCTTTTCTGCTAGCCTACCTCTTCTTCCTCCAATGATATTTTTTTTATCTGCTCTGTTGTTCTATAGACTGTAAATACTAACTTCTTTCTTTTTTTTAATTTATTGTTGGGGATTCACTGAAGACTAACTTCTATTCCCTATATCCTCACTCTTCCTCTGACCCCATCCTGAGAGGGGCTTCAATAACATTTTCATATTTTTCAAGTAGATATTTTGGTTAGAAAGTGATAAGCCTCCACTTGGACACTTGAACTGCCTGAAAGGGACCAACTGCCTAATTGGTCCTTGTTCACAGTTCATAGTTTTCAGGAGAAATTATGGCACCTGACTCACAAAACTATGTGTGGAAAGATGGAAAATATTGACTGCTAACCCCCAGCTTAATTGGTTTATTTTAAAATGAAATGTAATACTTTTTGGCTGGATTTGCATGACTGCGCATGTGTATCTGGCATTTTACAATTGCCATTGTCTCTCTGTTTATCAATGTCATTGTTGTGTTTATGTCATTAGCTCCTTTCTTCTGGAGACTTTGGGGAGGATTGACATGAGGCCTGGAGTGTACAGGACTATCTAGAGAGGGGGCTAAGTTACAAGACCTTGACTGTAAGTAGAGAGGAAGGAAAGAGGAAATAGAGAAGTAAACGCAGGTTATCCAAATCGAGTTGTCAAGCCAGTGATAGGACCACAAGGAAATAGCTTGTTGTTTACCTGAGACTGACAAGACACGAAAGAAAGCCCCACTTGTCCATATCAATATAAAAAAAAATGACAAAAGCCACCTTTACTATTCAACATAGTGCTGGAAGTTCTAGCCAATACAATTAGGCAAGACAAGGAAATAAAGGGAATCCAAATGGGAGCAGAGGAGGTCAAACTCTCCCTCTTTGCTGACGACATGATCTTATACTTAGAGAATCCCAAAGACTCAACCACAAGACTCCTAGAAGTCATCAAAAAATACAGTAATGTTTCAGGATATAAAATCAATGTCCACAAGTCAGTAGCCTTTGTATACACCAATAACAGTGAAGACGAGAAGCTAATTAAGGACACAACTCCCTTCACCATAGCTTCAAAGAAAATGAAAATACGTAGGAATATACGTAAAGAAGGAGATGAAGGACCTCTATAATGAAAATTATGAAATCCTCAGAAAGGAAATAGCAGAGGATATTAACAAATGGAAGAACATACCATGCTCATGGATCGGCAGAATTAACATTGTTAAAATGTCTATACTTCCGAAAGCAATCTACCTATTCAATGCCATTCCTATCAAAATACCAACATCATACTTTCAAGATTTGGAAAAAATGATTCTGCGTTTTGTATGGAACCAGAAAAAAACCCGTATAGCTAAGGCAGTTCTTAGTAATAAAAATAAAGTTGGGGGCATCAGCATACCAGATTTTAGTCTGTACTACAAAGCCAGCATGGTACTGGCACAAAAATAGAGACATAGACACTTGGAATCGAATAGAAAACCAAGAAATGAAACTAACATCTTACAACCACCTAATCTTCGATAAACCAAACAAGAACATACCCTGGGGGAAAGACTCCCTATTCAATAAATGGTGTTGGGAGAACTGGATATCCACATGTAAAAGACTGAAACTGGACCCACACCTTTCCCCACTCACAAAAATTGATTCAAGATGGATAAAGGACTTAAATTTAAGGCATGAAACAATAAAAATCCTCCAAGAAAGCATAGGAAAAACACTGGAAGATATTGGCCTGGGGAAAGACTTCATGAAGAAGACTGCCATGGCAATTGCAACAACAACAAAAATAAACAAATGGGACTTCATTAAACTGAAAAGCTTCTGTACAGCTAAGGAGACAACCACCAAAGCAAAGAGACAACCTACACAATGGGAAAGGATATTTGCATATTTTCAATCAGACAAAAGCTTGATAACTAGGATCTATAGAGGACTCAAATTAATCCACATGAAAAAAGCCAACAATCCCATATATCAATGGGCAAGAGACATGAATAGAACCTTCTCTAAAGAAGACAGATGAATGGCTAACAAACGTATGAAAAAATGTTCATCATCCCTATATATTAGAGAAATGCAAATCAAAACCACTCTGAGATACCATCTAACCCCAGTGAGAATGGCCCACATCACAGAATCTCAAAACTGCAGATGCTGGCGTGGATGTGGAGAGAAGGGAACACTTTTACACTGCTGGTGGGACTGCAAACTAGTACAACCTTTCTGGAAGGAAGTATGGAGAAACCTCAAAGCGCTCAAGCTAGACCTCCTATTTGATCCTGCAATCCCATTAGTGGGCATCTACCCAGAAGGAAAAAAATCCTTTTATCATAAGGACACTTGTACTAGACTGTTTATTGCATCTCAATTTACAATCGCCAAAAATGTGGAAACAGCCTAAATGCCCACCAACCCAGGAATGGATTAACAAGCTGTGGTATATGTATACCATGGAATACTATTCAGCCATTAAAAAAAATGGAGACTTTACATCCTTCGTACTAACTTGGATGGTAGTGGAAGACATTATTCTTAGTAAAGCATCACAAGAATGGAGAAGCATGAATCCTATGTACTCAATTTTGATATGAGGACAATTAATGACAATTAAGGTCATGGTGGGGGGGGGAAGGAAAAGCAGAGAGAGGGAAGGAGGGAGAGGGGTGGGGCCTTGGTGTGTGCCACACCTTCTAGGGGCAAGACATGATTGCAAGAGGGACTTTACCTAATAAATGCTATCAGTGTAACCTGGGTTATTGTACCCTCAATGAATCCCCAACAGTAAAAAAAAAAAAAAAAAAAGACAAAAGAAAAAGTATACTGAGGACTTTGATAAATGGGTAGGACATTGTGCTTTTTATTCATGGATTTATCCCACTGTATGTGTATCCATTTGTCAGGTATTTATTGAGCCCTTACCTTATTTCATTTGGTCTAATGAGAACTTGCTTGTGTGTTACAACATTTGTATCTAGTTCACCTGCTTTCTTTAAAAGATACAGGCAGTTGAGGCATTTTGCAATCTAAAAATTTCTCTACTAGACAATCTTCTTAACCTTCTAACTTCCTTTTACTGGTTTTTGATCTCTAGTGGAGGAGCTGAAGCAGAAGTGGCAGTGAGAAAAGAAAAAGATGTGGTGTTTGTGGCTACAGTGGAGTTGGGGTATAAATGGACTGGACACTGGACAGGATGGTGGGAGAAGAGGAAGTGTCTCTGTTGATTAACTCTAACAAGAACTCAGGTGAGCCTAGCAAAGGGAAGATTTATATCCTATGGTCTCTGCATAGAGTTAGCAGCATATTCTCTTCGATTATTAGCAGGGCTGGCCAAAGGTAAGGTTGTTCTGAGGGTCTTCGGTGCCTTTTACTTACTCTTTCCACCTGCTCTCTAAGTATATAATAGAATTGTATTTCTTGGCCCTCTTTTGGTTGTGGGGGCCATATGGCTAATTCTGGTCAGTGAACTAAGATGATAAATGACAAATGTCTTTTCTGAGATGAAGCATTTAATTGCAGGTATGGGGCCTTTCAGAGCACTCTTTTCCCTGACATTGGCAACTGACAACACTTGATGGTTGCTCTGTGAATCTGGATCCTGTGGTGAGGAGGTCTAGGGAGCAGCACACCCTCATCTGACCTGTGATACACAGGGAATGTGAGCAAACTGCTTTGTTGTAACAAGCTACTAATATTCTAATACTTCCTTACTTTTTTTTTTTTTGACGTGGAGGTTACCCCAGCTAAAGGGCAGTGGCGTCATAATAGCCACTGCCACATCAAATTCCTGGGTCCAAGTGATCCTTCTACCTCAGCCTTGTGAATAGCTGGGGCTCCAGTTGTGTGTCGCCATGTCTGGTTAATTTTTCTATTTTTTTGTAAAGATGGGGTCTCACTCTTGCTCAGGCTTGTCTCAAACTCATGGCTTCAAGGGATCCTCAACCTTAGCTTTCCAGAGTGCTAGGTTTATAGACTTGAGTCACTGCCTGGGCTCTAACCCTATTGCAGTCTTAAAAGAGGTGATATTACTTCCAAGAGGACAAAACTAGCTTTCTTGGGATAAGAGAAATAAAATATAATAGATACATACTGTAATAAACAGATATTTAGCACATCTGTTATATTCAAACAGCATGGGGGGAGCGAATGGGAAGATGTTAGTCACAGAGCACATTTTTTTAGGCAGAACTCACTTTGTCTTTCTGCTTGAGGTCAATGGTATAGCAGAATCCTCAAAATCCTGGGCTCAAACAATCCTCTTGCCTCAGCCTCCCAAGGAGCTGGTACTACAAGATCCAGCCACAATGCCTGACTATTTTTTTA
Source organism: Nycticebus coucang (assembly GCF_027406575.1). Taxonomy (NCBI): domain Eukaryota; kingdom Metazoa; phylum Chordata; class Mammalia; order Primates; family Lorisidae; genus Nycticebus; species Nycticebus coucang. Next base: position 75,552,898 of record NC_069787.1, on the reverse strand, counting down.
AAGACAAGTTCTCACTGTTGCTTAGGCTGGTCTTGAACTCCTGAGCTCTGGCTGTCCACCTTGAGCCACTGGTCCTGGCTACAAACTTTAATTTAGATAGGAGAAATAAGTTCTGGAAATCTGTTATACAGCATGGAAACAATAATGCTTTTGTATATTGGAAAATTATTAAGAGAATAGACTTAAAATCTCAATAAAAAATGATAAGTAGGAGATCCAAGGCGATGGATAATTTTAAGTCATTTGATTTAATTGTTTCATAATGTTGTCTACCAAAACATTACATCGCACCCCATAAATATAAATAATTTTTATTGATCAATTAAAAAATAAAAAAAAACAAGGTATCATGAGGTGGGGGATTAAGAACAAACATCTAAAGAAAGACTCCTTAGGGAGATGATAGAGAAACATGAGTTGAGACACACCGACCCTGGCTTCACCGACTTTGAATGATGTGACTCTGAAGCACACAGTCCTTATATTTTTCTCTGTCGCTGTCCGTATCCTTTTTTCTTGTCTATGTCACTTCCAGAACACTTTCAGCTACCCAGTGCCAAGATCAATGTGTGTTTGTAACATTTTAGGACAACCTTATTTTTAAATTTTTGTTCCTTTGTTCCTATATGTACTTTCTAATTTTTCAGGTGTGTTCTTCGTTTTTTGGCTGGAAAAACATGTTCAATTTGACCAGGCCTTTGTGCTCTCTTGATTTCCCTTGAATATAGGGGTTCTTAAAGTTTTCTTAATGTTTTTCTGTAGAGGATGAAGAAAGGAGGGTCATGCTGTCTGTGGGGAATTTCCAGAAGTTTGTCTTGCCTTGAGGTATAGTAAAGAGAGAAGTACTTCTAATTTTTTTGTTAAAACATTGAGACTGTTTGGGCTTAGAGTATGCAGCAAATCAGAAAAAGCTTTTCTGTCAATGGGGCTTGGGTAAAAGAATACTTTTGAGTTGAGGGAAGGAATGCTGAACGTTAGCTCTGTAGTAGACAGAGGAGGGAGGTGTCCTCTGGGGCACCCATGGACAACCTGTCTTCCCCAACTGGAAATCATTGTCTTTTGCAAGATTAAGCAATTGAACCAAATGTAAATGAGCCCCTGCCATTCAAAGCTATTAAACAGCCCAATGAGAAGTAGCACCCCAATTTCAAGGTAATGTTCTGGAGATGAGTCTGATGGATAGAGGAAGCAGTGAGGACACCTGAGGAGGGTAAGTCCAGCAGGGTGTGGTAACTGGACACTGCCCTTCTGCTTGTTCGGTTGCTTCTTTGACTTCAGTTGGCCCCCTTGGCAGGTGTTCATCGCTTACTAAATGTTTATTAAATAAATGTGCGCCTGAGGGGATAGCTGTCATCAGTCATAAGGATTCCGGGGAAAACACTTGGAGTAGGAAGATGTCCTGCCCTGGAAGGGTCCGGGTGGGAGTAGGCAGCCTGTGCTTCCTTCTTTTTCTCTCAATTTATTTGCTGCCCCCAGTAAGTGGATATCTGTTTTTTTTTCTTCTTTACCATGCCTGGTGTTGAAAGCTTGGTTTGTACAGTCCCTATGGGTGGCAATTTCTTCAGCTAATTTGGGAGGCCTTCTGAAACAGCTCCTCTAGCCTATCCTGTAATACAACACATCTTTTTTACTCAACTGATGGCCTATCTGTGAGCTAACACAATCAGCCTCACTTAGAGCTTGTTAGAAATGCAGAATCTCAACCTGGTCCCAGACTACTGCATCTGAATCTGCATTTTATCAAGATCCCCAGGTAATTCATAGCCACATTAAAGTTTAAGAGGCCCTGCGGTGAATGATTATGAAGACAATGTATTACTTCTTACAAGTAATAAAACCCGAAGAGAAAGAGTGTGTAAATAAGTAATTGTTCCAATTTATGAGCCAGAACAGGAAAGTATGGTGTGGAGGGGTGCCCCAGAGACCCCTGCCTCCTTCATCTATTGAGCCAGCCCTTGGCTTTTCCCCACTGGGGAGGGATGTCCCCATGTGGCATGCTTTTCAGAATGCTGTAAGAGGAGGACTTGACCTTTGTGTGATTTTAAATCCACTGCCCCAGCATACCTGTTGATTTTGAAAAAATTAAAGACAAACCTGATAGTCAGAATCTTTCTTAAGAAGAATTAAAGACTCCTAAATATAAAGATACATATATTTTATTTGGAATCAATTTTATGATGAGAATATTTCCTTAATTGAATAATTCATTGCTTACCTGAGCATAATAAGCATTACCTGGTGTCTTTTTTTTTTTTTTTTTTGTAGTTTTTGGTCAGGGCTGGGTTTGAACCCACCACCTCTGGCATATGGGGCCGGAGCCCTACTCCTTTGAGCCACAGGCACACCCTACCTGGTGTCTTCTTACAGGAATCCTAAATGCTCCCTGTGAAGCCCTGAACTGCTATATTCCACAGCAGTGTTTTTCAACCCTTTTTATCTCATGGCACACTTGAACCTGTAGGTAAACTTCTGTGGCACACTTAAATTACGTTGATCAAAAAAAACCCCCAAAGAGTTAAAAAGTATACTTACGATGCCTTGAACTCCTTTCAAAAATAATTAATGATCTTTAAACAGTTTTTCAGCATATTCAAGATCCTTTCACAGCAAACCAGTGTGCCATGGCTGAAAATCACTGCTGTAGAGCATGATGGTTCTTGGACTTGAACATGTATCAGTGTCACTGGAAGGGCTTGTTAAAACATAGCTGAATGGCCTCCATCTCCAGTGTTTCCCATTCAGCAAGTCTAGGTGGGACCCACGGATGTGCATCTCTAACAATTCCCAAGTGGGGCTGATGTCTGATGTTGTTGGTCTGATATAGCTTGAGAACCACTATTATGCAGAATCTTCTAGGAAAATACGAGGCCTTGTTCCCTGAGTGAGAGACCTCTGTCTAGCTTATGGGTCAGTTTTGGTTTTCAGATTGATTTCATTTAGATTGTTACATTATTGTTTGTTATTGCAACCTAGGCCTAGAAAATAAAATTTCTCTTGGGAGGGGGTTCTGATAAAGACTATAAGTTGTCCCTCAAAATCTCTTCTTCCTTTGTTCTATAGTAGCAAAAGCCTTAATCTTTATGAGCATATGACTTCCTATAAAAGTGACTACATTTTCTAGCCTTTGCTTCTCCTAGATGTGTCCATGTAACCAAGTTGTAGTCAATTAGATGTGGGCATAAGTGATAGAACAATTCCTGGGTCATGACTTTGAAGGGAAAGAACATCCTCCATCCTCCTGTCTCCATTTTCCTGCCTTGAATGAGGATGTGGTGGGTAGCTTCTTAGACCAAGAGGAAAAGCTAACCAGATATGCTGGAGTATGAAGCTAGAAGGAGACTTGCTGCCTGACATTATGGAGCTGCCATGCCACTCTGCCTGTTGGCTGAGTTGTTAGGTTAGAAATAATCACTTTTTTTTTTTTTTTTACTAAGGCCACCATTATTTTGGATCTATGCTACTGAAGTCCAGCTGATATTCTAACTCTAAAACCAGAGGATGTTACAACTATTCTATTTATTGGAGAGAGCCTCTGTTCTGAAGAATATTTTAGGATAAAGAACCAATAAAAATCTTGGCAAGCAGCAGAGACAAGTTATTCTGTTTCGTTTTTTCATTTTTATATGTTCAGAAAAGAAATGTACCTATCCACTTTAAAAAATAATTATGAAAAAGAGTCGGATGAAGCTGATGGAGAAGAAGGTCTTAAAAGGCTTAATGTTAACACAGAACAGATCTCACAGAAACAGGATCTAAGCCCCCAAAATCTCTTATCCATACTCTTTTCAGGCCAAGAGTGATGTGTACAGGGTAAACCTATAGAACTGTCGAAGGAGAGAAATCTCATAGTCCCAGTATATCTTGGCTTGAGCAAGAAATCTGAAATTGTCTCTCATGATATCTTTGTGGATAAGATAGAGAAATAAGGGTTGTAGTTCACTATAGTCAGACAGGATTATGTCTGGTTGACAACTACACATGAATTTTTTTTTTTTTTTTGAGACAGAGTCTCATTATGTCACCCTTGGTAGAGTGCTATGGTATCATGGCTCAAAGCAACCTCCTGCTATTGGGCTTAAGTGATTCTCTTGTGTCAGCCTCTCCAACTAGCTGGGACTACAGGCACCTGCCACAATGCCTGGCTGCTTTTTGTTGCAGTTGTCATTGTTGTTTCGCTGGCCTGGGCTGGGTTCGAACCCTCCAGCCTTGGTTTATGTGGCTGACGCTGTAACCACTGTACTACGGGTGCTGAGCCTACACTTGGACTGTTGATTGTGGTCCCGTCTTAACTAATTATATTGCTGAAGATGTATTTGACTATAAATCCTAGAAAAGCCATGTAATAGTGGTTTAGGCAATAAAGACACATTTATTTCTCATAACAAGAACTGCAGAAAAAGGTACAACAGGTTGGTGCAGAAGCTCTTTCATCGTATGGATCCTGCCTTCATGCTGTTACCTCATGATCATAAGATGGCTGCTGTAGTTCCAGGCATTACAACCATGTTCAAAGGTAGAAGTAATGGAATACAGCATTAAGAGAGAATGTCTTAAGTTGTTGATCTTGCTTTTGCTTTTATTTATTTATTTTTTATTTTTATTTTTTAGAGACAGAGTCTCACTTTGTTGCCCTCAGTAGAGTGATATGGTGTCACAGCTCACAGCAACCTCCAGCTCTTGGGCTTAGGCGATTCGCTTGCCTCAGCCTCCCGAGTAGCTGGGACTACACATGCCCGCCACAATGCCCAGCTATTTTTTTGTTGTTGTTGTTGCAGTTTGGCAGGGGTCAGGTTCAAACCCGCCACCCTTGATATACGGGGCTGGCACCCTACTCACTGAGCCACAGGCGTTGCCTTTTGCTTTTAAATGAGGGCAAAATATTTCCCCACATCCCTCCTCGTAGGTGTCCCTTTGTGTCTCACTAACCACCAGCTGCAAGAGAAGGTGGCAAAGTGAGTTTCTGGCACTTTTTAGACTTTATAACTGAAAAGAGAGCAAGGGATAAAAGGGCTGTGGGAAATGGCTATTGGATAAATTGACCAATTAGTCTTGCCCACACTGGGAAAGAGTGGTATGTTATGAGATTTTGTGGTGCTAGCATGAGACGTCCATTTATTAACAACTTGAAAAAGCTATGAAAGTCATGATTACAATATTTTCAATGGACACCTGAAAAGGACAGTTAATATCTTGACTTGCAGAATTATTCAGTTTCATAAATTCTATTTTCTCTCAAAGGTAAAACCTTTACATTTAGATGAAACACAAATTACCTAAGCACAGAGGTATACCTGATATGATATTAGTCAATTTGAAAAAGCCATTAGGGTCTAAGTTGGCCACTAACTCCAAAGAGAGTAAGAGAGATAGTATTTGACCAAATTCACAAATATAAAAATACACAAATTGTGAGTGATTGGGTTAGAAATAATCTTTCTCTCCATTTTGGTGATTTTGTCTCTCTTTCTAGCTCTCATTTATTAATCCATCCAAGACAGCCTTCCCCTATATATCTTACCAGTAGGACATAGCGCAAGGCACTGGGGAAACCAGCAATACAAAACGCAGAAAACTACTAAATATGTATAGTGAACATTTAATTTAAAAGTGTGATAAACCCTGCAAAAGCAGAAAACAAAGGACATCATGAAACTGGATATGTGGCTTTGGGGATGCAAAGATTTCTCTGATAAACTAGCATTTCTGCTGAGACCTGCGGAATGGGAGAAAACTGGCTGAGCAGGTTCAAGAGGAGAAGCAGCTCTGGGCCTAGAGGAAGCAGCACTTTTGAAGGTGCTGCGGTAAGGAGGTGTGGGGTAAGCTTGAGAAAATGGAAGACCTGTGTTGTTTTCGGAGCAGAACTGGGAGAGGACACAGGACGTAGGAAGAGATCTAGAAAAGAGCCTGCAGAAGTGTACCAAGATAAATCTTTCACAACTCTAAGGGCCATAATAAGGATGTTTATCTTCAACTTGAAAGCATTAGAATGTGTTGAATAATTCTCCCCAGGAGCAAGGCACGAGCAGCTTCCTCCTGTGGAAAGATCCCCCTGGCTGGTGGTTCAGAGTGGCCTGAAGGGAGCAAAAGCAGATGGAGAGAAACTGGATCGTAAGTTATTGCCGTTTGGGTCACAGAGATGCTGGCAGCTTGGGTTTGGAGATAGAGATTTTAGGATTTGGAGGTGGATTAGACATGGGAGAGGGAGTTTCAAGAGTGACTCTTACTTTTCTGACTTTTGCAATCGAGTGGGTGGATTTGCTTTGACTGAGAAAGGAACATTAGAAGAATGGGTGGAGGTCAGCTAGGGACACACTGAGTTGCCTGTGAGACATCCCAGGGGCACAGTCAGCGGGCAGCTGGATGTAAGGCCTGGAGCTCTGAAGAGAGCTCGGCCTGGAGGGATGGAGATCAGCTGTGTCACCACTAGCTGAGAGATGGTGGGAATCTAGGCTGTGGGTGAGGCTGTCTAGGTCCAAGCCCTGAAGAACCAACAGTCAAGTTTGAGAAGAGTGGGAAGACCTGGCAAATGATGTGGAGGATTGGGAAGGTGGGAGGTAGGAGGAACCCCAGGGAGCCTGGCATCACAGGAGCCAGAGGAAGAGAGCATGGCAGGAGCCTTAGGGTGGCTGGGTAGAGCTCACTGGCTCATAAAGTTTGGTGGAGAAGGGAGTGAAAAACTTCCTTACCTATTCCTTATTTGAAATCGAAATGCATTGCCACAAATTGGATATATTTAATGAATAATGTTGAAAATTCCCTATTCTCAACATTTAAATTGTGTGAGTTTAACCTTTGATCTTTCTCACTTTGTAAATCACTCAACCTAAATTACATTTTGGTGATAATTTTTTCCCCTCTGTGAGCCTGTGGCCCAGAATAGAAAACAAGTTTCCCCCTGGGCTCTAGAGGTTTGCATTTCAAAAGACCCTTCAGCAACCAGCTGAAACATTCTGCAGTGGATTTGCAGCTGGTCCTTCTTTTCGCTTCCTCTACCAGAAGAGCACAGCCTGGCAGCTCACTAAATGAGGACAGGTGTTGACCTTGTGTTGGCCCCAATCCACTGTGCATTTCAAAGCAGATTAGGAGACACTTTGAACAAGCCCTTGCTACATGTCAGGTGTCCTTCCAAATGCCTTAGGTGGAACTAGAGATGAGTTCCATGAATTGTTAATGCTGATCCGAAACTTGGCTTTCAATAATTCCTGCCCTCATTTCTTCCTTGGGTGAAAATCACATTCCGAAGGAGGGCAAAAGGCTGTCCTCAAGAGAGGCCCCAGAAGTGACCACTGACAAATCAGAGCAGTGAGAAATTCAGGTATAAAATACAAGTTTGTTTGGTTATTTTTCTTGGTTGCTAATTTTTCATTCTGATTGGGTGCATATAAACCTTGCCTGAAACTTCTCTGCTTTTCTGGTGGCTGGGATGATTTGTTACGAGGATTTGGACTGGCGTCATTAGTATTTTTAATTGCTGTGGTCAAAGAGCTTTGGTTGGGTAGTGTAAAATCTTGTGTCCTAAAATACTTTAAACACACACACGGACACTCATGCAAGCACACAACAGTGGTTTAGTAGGTTTTTATTTTTAATCTCAAATGCTTGCTTTGTGTTGCGGACTTGTCACGCACCCTCCCTTGCACCCCACACGCTCTCCCAGGCCCACCAGCCAGCATCTCTGGCATGCTGCCTCCTCCCTTCCCAGCGAAAGTGAATTCTCTCCAGGCACGGTGAAAGAAGAAATAATCAGGTGCAGTGAATTCTCTCCAGGCAGTGAAAGAAGAAATAATCAGGTGCAGCTGAGAAATATTCCCCAGTGATATTTGCAGCACTAAAATTTCAGCCTCGTGTTATGAAGAGGAGTGAATGGACTCCTGACAGAAAGAAGTTTCTCTTTCCAATCTGAAAAAATATATATAGAGAGTATACAAAACAGGGTGGGGAAAAACATTAACTATTAAAGCTTTCTTAATATTATTAGCACAGGAATCACAAAGTCATAGGGTTTAAAAGGATCTTCAGGGGCCATTTAGTTCAATCCTCTGCCTCCAGGCAGGATGGGACCTGAATTCTTTAGATAAGTGGTTGTTCATATCTCATTTTAAATGGCCTCTGGGAAAAAAATGCCACAGCTTCCCTTGGTAAGCAGTTTCAGTCCATAATAATAGTGATGGAAATGCAGATGGTTTACTCTGAGCTGTCTGACAGCATTACTGTCAATTAATGTGGAACCTATGGGCAGGACCGGACTGTTATGCATATGGGTTTTTCTAAGTTTACTCCTCTTTTCTAACCTCATTTTAGCCACCATTTTACAATCTTAACAGTCCAAAGACTCTTTCTCTTCCTTGCTGCTAACTCAGTATTCCTGCTATACGTTCAACCAGTTTCTTTTTGTTTGAATTTTGGGGAAGAGGAGGGCAGCTGGCCCCTGTGTGCTCAAGATTATCTTTCATAGGCTAAGACATTGTTATTATTATTTCTGATCTGTCTAAAGTTTGCCCAGATGTAAGTGGTCTCTGTATGCTCTCTGTTGCATACCAAATACAATTGGCAATATTCAAGGCAATCAAAATAAAAAATTAAGACAAAGCGACTCATAACCTTGCCACATGAATGACTTAAACATCTCTATATATGTGTGTGTGTATTTCTCTCTCTCTATATATATTTTCATAGTTTTCATTAAGTGTAACTTCATGTGCTGTTTTTAAAATTAAACATTGCGTGTTAAAGATTTTGTGTTTTCCTTAGAATTGCTTTATAAATCACTGCATACATTTCCACACTGAGTTTTCCCCTAAATTATATAATCATTCTCTTCTTGTCAGGCATTTAAATAATTTCTGATTTAAAAAAGTAAAATAAAGAAATCTGTGTTAGAGCAAATAGAACTCACTGGCAACCCAAAAAGTTAATAGCCCCACTCAGAGGTCCAAAGCAGAGAGGTCTCACTGATGCTCAGATCCAAAGTCCTGCTAAAGGGATTGATCCTATCCTTAAAGCTTTTGAACTCAGACTCACTAAGTGAGAGACTGACAGAGCCCAAACTCAGCTCACCTGTGGATTGGACTGACTCCCCCAAATCCCCTCTCCCACTGCCCACCCACACCACACTAGCAACCCAATGGAGGAAGGGGCATGTTTTTTTCTGAGAGTAAGTATTATTTACTGTAGTCTCTACCATTCCTTTGCACACAATTTCTGGCACACAGTTGAAAAAAACCAAACAGGCTAACTGAGATTATATAAAGAGACTACAAAAAGAAAATAAGAATGTAAAAATAAAAAGAACACCTGAGACCTTAGGGGACAATATCAAATAATTAAATGTAAGTATAATAAGAGTTCTAGAAAGAGAGGAGAGAAACAATGGGGCTGAATAATATTTGAAGGATTTCCCAAGACTGATGAAATATAGCAAATCACAGATCCAAGTGGGATAAATTCAAAATAAAGTACAGGCAGATTGTAGTTAATTTCCAAAAACCAAAGACATAAAGTAAAATCGTAGACTAGCCTGAAGAAAAGACACATTACTTACAGAATAATGGCAGACTTCGCACTAGAAATAATGTATACAATCTGCTTACCTCTACACACATAGATGTTTAAATCTTTAAAGTATCATTGACCATTTAAAATAAAGTACTAACAACTTACTGAGGGATTATAACATATGTGGAAGTACTTTACATGACAAGTGCCAAAAGAGTAGGAGAGAGGCTAAATACGATCATACTATTGAAAGTTTCCTTAATTATTCATAAAGTAGTTAAGTATCATTAACTGGGGTAACAGATTAGAATTTTAATCTCCAGATCAATTACTAAATGATAATATAAAACGCTAAAAATAATAAGAAAATATAATAAAACAAAACCTAATTAATGCCAAAGAAGATAGGTAATTAGGAAAACAGGGAGGCCTACCATATTAATAATGACACTGACTGCCAATAGACTAAGCATTTCATAGAAAGGCTGAAGAGTCGCCAGTGAGAAGAAAAAGCAATATCCAATATTTGCCATTTATAGAAAACAAATTTTATCAACAAAAGACAGGTGAATACTAGGTGGGCAAGATACACAGTGCAAGCATTAAGCAAAAGAAAGCTTAGTGGTTTGTTTTTACTAATATAAAAAAATAGTCCCCAAGAGAAAAAGTACTACCGGAGATGAAGAGGGTGACTTCATAGCGATGATGAAAGGGTCAATTTATTAGGAAGACAGAGTGACCTTAACTATGTGTGCATCGAATGTCAGGGCGCCTCATACTGGGAGCAAAATTGATGGAACTAAAGGGAGAAATAGACAAATTTGCCATCACATAGATTATTAGAAATTCTGTAAGGTCTGTTGTATTGTATTTTCTTATGCAAACATATACATGTGGGCACTGGCATGTTGACCAAAATAGACTGGGGTGGAGGTGCTGTGGGAAGGGAGATCCTGGGGACCTTTGTAGTCAGGATCACACCTGTAGGACGAGAGAACAGGAGTAGATAGTGCTTTAGTTCTGAGTATTCTGTTGGCCAGCAAGCCTGGAAGGGCCCCAAAGTGTGGATGTGGGCCAACCCCAGCAGCAGACCTGTACCAGGCCATGCCCAGTTAGGAACTGGCCACACAGCAGAAGGTGAGCAGCAGTGAGCTACGAAGCTTCACCTGTATTTACAGTTACTCCCCATCCCCAGCATCACTACCCAAGGTCCACCTCCTTCTCCCTCTGGCAGTGAAATACTGTCTTTCATGAAACTGGTCCTTGGTGCCGAAAAGGTTGGGGACTACTGCTCTAAGCCATGAAGGGCCTCTCCCTGCCCCCAGTGATGATGATTGACTGATGTGACACGATGCAGAAAATATGGGAAAGCTCTGTTTTGTTATTTTGTTCCCTCCTGTCTCTCCCTGACTTTGTTCCCGTTGCCAGGCCCTAGCTTGTGTTCTGAGCAGAGTACTCTACAAGGCACCCTGCTGGGGCCAGGAGGGCTCTGGCACCCTGGGGCTGTGCCCTCTATGACTGTTGCCATGGAGATCCTGGCAATGGCTACAAGGCCTGGAAATGCCATGCAGGGCTGAGCACCCTGCCTGGAGGTGTGGTATGAGTCCAGGTCCAGCCCTCAGTGGCACTGCTCAGGAGTTAGTGATATGGCTTTTTAATACACAAACGGCAACTTTTAAACACAAGGAGTAAGAGCTTGGCATAACTCTTTTTGCTCTAGGTAAAAAAAAAAAAAAAAAAAAAGTAGAATTTCTGAGCTCAGCAATGTTAAGAGAGATTACAGAGCACTGGAGTTCTTTCTAATGGAAGGCAGCCTTCAGTCCAAGTTAGCAGGAATGCTGAGCCTGGGGCAAATAATAAAAAAGCTGAAAATGTCCTTGAGGTTAAAATAGACTTGTCAGTAAAAAGGGAAGGGAGATCTAGATGTCCAGACTGAGAGTCAATGAGGGTTCACATCAAAAGGATGCACAGTTCACCAGAAGACAAATCAGAAGCCATTTCATCCCACACGGCTGAAGCTACAACAGCCTTAAAGTCATGTTCGAAGAGTGAAGAACAACTAATGTTAACAGTATAGAAAGGTGTGGGTGAATATACCCATCTCTGGAAAGCATAAAACTACTTAAGAGGCTGGAGGATGGAAAGAGAGAAAAACTTGATGAACAAAAAAAAAAAAAATGGTTGAGGACTCTAAAGCAGCAGTTCTTTAACATTTTGGCATCAAGGTCCCTCTACAATCTAAAACATTATTGAGGACCCCCAAATGCTTTTGTGTATGTGGGTTATATCTATTGATAGCTATGGTATTAGAAATTAAACTGGAGAAATTTTGAGAAAAATATTCATTATTGTATTTATACCATAATTATATAATTATTCATATTGACTATTATAGACTCATTACATTTAAAATACATAACAGATTGTAACAAAACATTACCAAAATTTCCCCAAACAACAAAATTTGTGAGAAGAATAGAGTTTTTCTACAGAGTTGCAAATTTATTAAAAGTCTGGCTTAATAGAAGAGAGCTGGATCCTTATATCTGCTTTTATATTCAATACACTGCACTATATTGTTTTAGTTCCAATGTACAAAGAAAATCCTGTCTTACACAAATATGTGGTTGGAAAAGGGGAGAGAACGGTAACAGGTTTGTAAGATAATTCTCAGTATTCTTTGTTGCTACTGAAACGTGACAATTGTTTATCAAAGGGTGGTTGCAATGTGGAATCTGACATCATATCAAGGCATTTTTCATGCTTTATTACATTAAAATTCATTGGTCTGTCTTGCACTTTCAATGGATTCTTCACCTATTGGGTGGATTGATACATGATTTTGTAACACCATGTTTTGGCCACTTGGAAAATATTAGACCATTGAGTTATTTTAATCTTCCAAATATGGATGTTTTATTATAAAATATCAAAATATTAAATTTGTTAAAAGCACCACTGATTTAATCAGCAAAATTTTTAAATATTGGGAAGCTATCAAGCTCATGGTGACAGATCTGTTTTTTAATATTCACTTGAAGAGTTGAATTTTATCATTGGCAAAGAACACTGTGGTTTTCCTACAAGTGACAGGCTCAGTTTATTTCCATGAAAATGTCTGCCAATTCTTAACTCTACATAGTTTAGAGTCAGTTTTTCTTTCAGGAGATAATAGTTTCTGTGAAAAAAAAAATAGCTAGTTTAGCTCACAACTCAACCAACGGCACACATCATACCTGAGTTGAAGCAAAAGTATTTTATGTGTACTTCCCATTGTGTTGCTCAAGATACTAGAACAACTAGTATCAAGGGGTCAAGGTTAAACAAAATTAGTTTTCTCCTGCTTCATCAAGCACCTTCTTAAGTGAAGCTGGTTTTTTCTTTTTCTTTCTTTTTTAAGCTGAGATTACAAGGAAAAGAAGAATATAATGACTGCCAGTCTAGTTTGGTGCCTCTGCCTTGATTCACACCACAGTGTCGCTAGTTTTCCCAGCACTGTTTATGCACCATCAGTGTAAACATCAACAGTGACAAAAAGGAAATACTGTCTTAGTACCATCGTGGACAATGTAATAACAGAATGCTATGAGTTACTTGCCTTTGGAAAGCCAGATCATTGCTCTTGATAACAGCTCTTGAGCTGCAGATGATAGTTAAGGGCTGGCCAAAGAAATCTCTATGACTTAGGAGAAGAGAATGCAAATTTATTTGAAGTCGATGTTAAATTTGAGATTTTAGAAAAGGGTCCTCAAGGTCTCTGTAATCCAAGTGCAGCATTTGGAAGAGAGGCCTGGGAGAGCCAGGCAATTTGCTGCATTATCAGCCCTCGAGAAAGGAGGTCTATCCGGCTGGGATGATTTGGGTGTTTAGGATTCAGTGTTGCTCTGCATCACCAGATGTCACCGAATGTCATCTCCCTGGGCTCTAGAGCCCAGTATGATATGGTGCCTACCAACCGTATCCTGATCCAGCTCTTCCTCTACATGCACGAGATGGAGTTTACCTCTCTGCTTCAGCCACTAGCCCTCTTTCTGCATCAGCAAGATTCACAGGATTTGGTGGGACTGCTTTTAAGGAACACCTGGTCCACAGGTTAAAAAATGGAGTCTGCTGGGATGTATTGTGGAGATGCTTTTGGTCATTTAGGTCCCCCCTGATCAATTTCTGCTACCTAAAAGTGATGCTGATGTAGGCTTCAGTCCTCAACCACGTACATCATTCAGTGGAAATTTCACTCAGGAAATGGACCCATGGGGGTATTTTATGAGAGAAGAATCTTTTCTATCTCTTTCTCCTTTACAATCTGTATGAAGTCCTGAGATTAATTCCTGCCAGGCATTTTCCTGGTCCTTTCATCGTGCATTGGTGCTGAGGGACAGCTGTCCATCAGGGAGTTTCCTTGTGACTCTTGCCCAAGAGCTGAATTTTACCCCTACTACCAAGCAGTGAGTTCCCTAGGGCTGAGTCAGCCTTCAGGAGGGCCTCCTTCCAAAGGTTTGAGTCAGAGCAATAATGTCTCTGTCATTCTTCTACATTTATTTTGAATTCTTTTTTAGTTTAGCAGCTGTTGTTTAAGTGATTATACATTTGTTCAAATTGAAGCTTGATAGAATTATAATTCTTATGGTAGTATTTTGTAAGTGGTGTTGATTTATAAAACTAGACTTTTATAAATGAATAATTTCCATTTTATTCTACTCTCTAGGTAGTAGAAGACTTACACTTTGATTTGATTAACCAATCTACCACAACATAAGTTATAACAGGCAATTTGCAAAATCAGCTACACTTATTTAAGACCTTAAAAATCTTTTTTTTTTTTTTTTTTTGCTAAGAACTATGCTTTTCTGTTATAATATTGAAGAAATTGTGAAAGTTATTGGGAATTTATGGAAATAAATTTGCATTGGTTTTTAAAAATAGTAAATAAGTGAGTAAAGTGATGTCACAGAATGTCTTTGCATTGCAGAGCTGCAGCTGAGAGGAAAGAGTAAATGTCAACCAGGGGTGGCGGCTCACACCTGTAAACCCAGCATTCTGGGAGGCTGAGATGAGAGGTCTGCTTGAGGCCAAGAGTTTAAGGCCAGCCTGAGCAACATAGTAAGACCTCCCTCCTCTACAAAAAATAGAATAATTTAGTTTAGCATGGTGATGCATGCCTATAGTCCTAGATATTTGGGAGGCTAAGTCAGGAGCAAACCCGGAAGTTTGAGGTTATAGTGAGCTGTGAAGACACCCTGCACTGTAGTCTGGGCAACAGGGTGAGAAGCTGTCTCAAACATAAAAAAGAGTAAGCGCTCATGCATTTAAAGAGAGGAGCCAGATCATCCATGTGGCCCTTGCTAAGGGACCTTCAAAAAGCCAGTTCTCTTTCACAGCCACAGCTCATTACCTCCCTATATTTTATGTATGTGGGAAGGTGGGAGAGATTGGGGTATACAATAGGGAGAATCTCTTTGGGGAGGCTGAAGGAGTGTTGTGTTCACTCCCCTCACACTTAAACTGAGTGAGGAAGGTCTTCCAAGAATTCTAAAGAGAGTGTGGTCAGGACAAAAATGAAGAGGTGGTTAAAGTTCCTCTGAAGTGTAGAGCCTCGGGAGGGCGGGAGCAATAGCAAGGACGACTTCCCCCCCATTTTTTTTGGAGACAGGGTCTTAGTGTCACCCAGGCTGGCGTGCAGAGGAGGACAAAGCTCACTGCAGCCTCAATCTCTTGGGCTTAAGTGAAGCTTTTGCCCGTGCCATCCTCCTGAGGAGCTCAAGCTGCAGGTGAGTGCCACCACACCTGGCTAATTTTTGTAAACCTCAAACAATCCTCTCACCATGGATTCCCAAAAGACTACAGGTGAGCCACTGCACTGGCCCCAAGGAGTACTTTAAGCTGTGATGGGGCAAAGGTGGTCTTTGGGAGATAAGTGGGGGCTGTGTTGAGTTTAAAGCACTCTGCCCAAAAGGTCTGCCTGTGCCAATGAGATAAATTAAAAGTGAGAGTCTTTCCTTCACTGGAACAATGTAGTGGAAGGTCCCCAAGTGGAGAGTTCTCAAAAAAATGAACCAAAGAGAAAGGCCTAGCATTTAGTTATTTGCCCCCCACCCAAAGCTCTAACCCCAGATTAACGTCAGCCAAGAAAGAATTTTCACCCCTCTACCTTTCTTCTTTTTCTCTGCCTCCATTTAGAGCAAGGAAGGGAGGAAGGAAGTAAAACAAAACAAGAATAGAAAGAGTTCTCTCCCTGCCCCTCCCTGCCTGCCTCCCAGTCAGGTTTCCAGGCTCAGATCAGACTAAGTTGTTTTAAATTAAATGCAATTGATTCAGATTTCATTAAGCATTTTAATAACCTAGAATGAGACAGTTATTTATTTTTAATACCTTAAAGTGACTGAAAAGGCTGCAGGATCTGCTTCAAATAGCATCCAATTGAGAGACAAAAATTAAGGAAAGGAAGATATTTCCATATTTTACCATACTTGGTGTGGATTATCAAACATACTCATTATGGCAGTGGCAAATATTTTTGTGTATAGACCTTTATTCTTCTTTAACGTAATTTTTTAAATTAAATGCCCAGATGTGGAAAAATTACTTGAAGTTTCCACATCATTATGGCTTCAGATAAGAAATGCTAAACTGACAACCATCGATTTACCAATACGAACTGCCTCTGGCAATACCCATAAAAGTCAGTTTCCTGCCAAATCTCACCGTACCGTTGTCAGCCTCGTAAGACAACAAATATCCTGAGTCAGGGTTATAACAACACGGTGTAGAAAGTAGAACAGGATTCCGAATTCCTAGTTTTCTCTTTGCACTAATGACTAGATGATTATATATTCAGAAAAAATTATAAAAATTCATGTGGCTTTTCTTTTGCAAACACAAAAATAGGATTGTATAGTATATATTTGTATTAATTCTATTGTGAGTATCTCCCCATATCAATACACAAAGATCTGCTTTATTTTGTTCACGGATATCCCAATTTCTTTAAATTAAAAACAATAAGTTAAAAACGTAATATTAGGGAGAAGTCATGTTAAATTTCTCATATTCATTAATCGATTTTTACGGGCACTGTTGTCTTTGTTTCTTTCTCCCTCTTCCCATCCTTTTTTCATGATTGCCTCTTATAGTGTACATTACTTTCCGAGCATTGCACTGTACTGTTTAGCATTTACTCATTTAATACACAGGTACAATCTGCACAGGCGTGGATGATACAAACATGGCATCTGGCCTCAGAGTCTCCATCCTGATGGATCTCTCTCATTTTCTGCTTTGTCTTCTAAAGGTAAACTGAATACTTAAGCTCAAAATGCTTATCAGATTCTATGTGATTTGCTAAAGACTGGTCACTAATTAATGGTGATCTTTCTAGTAGCCAACAAAAAGTGGGAAATATGACCAGATACATATGTTACAGTTGCTAAGAAAATGCACAGCTAATCCCAACTCTGGGGATGGAAAGAATTTTTCTTTAAAGATTGTGTTGTTATTTAATTAATTAATTTATTTCTAAAATTTCAAATTAATATAAGGGTACATACATAAGGATACATTGTTTGTGTTTGTTAGGTAAAGTCCGAGTTGTAGTTGTATCCTTCACGCAGGAAGTTGTGCCAAATACCCATACACTGTACCTGTTAGGTGAGAACTTACTCAGCCCCCTCTCCCCCTTCTTGAATTCATTTTGCTGAATTGTGTTTTTCTCTCATGCGGGCCTATAGGATGGAGACACTTTTTCCTGTGCATTTTCATTAATGAGATACCTTATGATGTAGACAAGTATGTTCTCAACATTATCTTGAGAGCACAAATTGGATTTCATAGCATTGTTCTTCAAAATAGGCCAATGATCTAATGCCAAATGCAATTCAGAGAAAAGAATTCTCTCAGGAGTGCAAAGCTTCCTGACTCGGCATACAGCTTTCTTTAACCCAGTGATATCATTTAGAGGGTCTAGAGTATAGCTTTCAGACAGTAGAGAATATGTGGAATAGATACGTCTTATGGAATTTTCCACCAATAACATAGTATGTAACATAACTCCTGATGAAAATAGAGCAGCAAGGAGTTTGAGAGTGTGCTTCATAATAGGTGCAGATATCCCATGCCACTTATTTACAGCATATATGGATACTTTAATAAGCTATAATGTGGTAAACATCATGCTAAAAACTGGGTGTAGAGAGCTGACTCCAATATATCCCTATCCTACAATGGTCACGTTCTCAAAGCAAACCACAAGACTTGTATGGAAACAACTCTAGGAAGAGATACCAAATGCCAAGGAAGGACCATAAAAAAGAGTCTATGTAATGTACAATTCCTTTATTCAATAAACACTTATTGAGAACTTAGTATTTGCCAGGTACTATGCTAAGTTTTGATGGTGTAGGGTGCCTTATAGAAAGCACGTTACCAATAAAATTTCAGAAAATGAAAAATTGCCATATAAAGAACACTAAAAAGAATTAAGTACTCTAGAGTAAATGTAATGAAAGATGTGAAAGATCTTCACAAACATTGCAAAGAGAAATTTGAAAAGACATAAATAAGCAGAAAAATATACTATGCTCATGGATTAGAAGACTTAATATTATTATGGTGTTATACTCTGTATTCTCAATGCAAATTAAACTGTAGGTTTAATGCAATTCTAATAAAAATTAAATTAGAAACTTTTTAATGGCAATTGATAAACTTATTATAAAATGTCTATAAAAATACAACAGACCTAGAAGAGCTATAGTAGGCAGAAGTGACCCTCAAAATATTCAGACCTTAATCTCTGGAGCCTGTGAATATGTTATGTTACATGGCAAAAGGTCTTTGCAGGTATAATTAAGGTTGTGGACTTTAAACTAAGGAGATTATTTTTATTTACCTGGATAGGCCCATTCTAATCATGTGGGCCCTTAAAAGCAGAGCACTTTCTTTGACTGGAGACATAAGACATACAGCAAGGAAGTCAGAGAAATTTGAAGCAGTCTAAGGACTCGGTGTGCCATTGCTTCTTAGTTGGTGGAGGGAGCAACATGACAGGGATACAGGTGGCCTTAGAGCTGCCAGAGGATAGCCAGTAAGTAAATGGGGAACTCAGCCTTATAGCTGCAAAGAACTGAATTCAGTCAACAACTTCAATGAGGTTAAAAGAAGATTCTCCCTGAGAGGCTTCAAATAAAAGACCAGGCTAGCTGATATTTTGGTTTTAGTCTTGTGAGACCCAGAGTAGAGAAACCAGCTGAGCCCATCCAGACCTCTTATGTACAAAACTGTGAGAAAATAAATTTGTGTTGTTTTATGCAGCTAAGTTGGTAGTAGATTGTTACAGCAGCCATAGAAAACTAATGCCATACTGAAGGCAATTTTCAGAACAAAATGGGAGTAAGTTATGTTCTTTGTTTCTATGGGTCATTTCTCCTTCCACCATGTAGCTCTAGATCAGTGTTTTTCAACCTTTTTTTTTTTCTTTAATCTCATGGCACACTTGAACCTATAGTTAAACTTCTGCGGCACAACAAATTATGTTGATCAAAAAAAAAAAAAAGACTAGAAAAGGCTTACCGTGCTTTGAACTACTTTTGAAAATAATTTAATTAATGATCTTTACAAATTTTCATGGTACACCTAAGATCCTCTCACAGCACATGATTGAAAATCAGTGCCCTAGATGAAAGAATGGCTTCTGAGGCCATGTTGGCACCATATGACCCTTTCTCTCTCTGGCTATAAGTGATTGGACTAACCGATTGGACTTGGATGGATCTGGGATGATTGGATTCTCTGGAGAACTTGAACTAAATACTACAGAGACAGGGTGTGGTAGTCCATTATTTAGTGTCCTCCAAAGTACCTCACCTCCTAAACAAGTGGAGTATTCATGCTTTTGTGCAGTTCCATTCCTTTCAGTCTGAGCTCTAACCAAAAGAATGCTAAGTGTCACTGTGTTAGTTTTACTACCATGATCATTTGTTCATGTTCATAGTTAGAAAAGACATTAGAATGGAGCTAATGGGATCATAGGGTTGATGTGAGAATTAAACGAGCTTGTATTCACGTATTGCCATGCCTGATGCTTGCCACATGCCCAACACTTAATAGGGGCGTAAGTAAATGTGAGTTGCATTTCCAAGTCAAAAGTTGGAGACTGGTTGATTTCTGAATTTTTCTTCAGATAGTGATGGTTATTGAATGCTCAATTCCTTTAGACTAAATATAGCCATGTGCATAACTGCTGATCGGAAATTTGATGTACTCTGTGGCCCCAGAGCAGTAGAGAAAATAAAGCTCAAAAGATCAAAGCCTAGGCTATATGAGTAAAGTGAACCAACTGAGCTAACCAGTTTACATCTCATGAGTCAATCCATGGTAAACTTCAGAGGCTGCTTGCAGAAACTCTTTGCTTTTCTTGCTACCACTGAGAGAATAGGTCTTGTTTTCTTAAGTGCCAACCCTGCGGCCAAAACACAACTCTTCAATCTTGTTGTGCGCCCTGTACTACCTGGTGGAGTTACGTCTCACACGATACTAATGCCTCACATGTAACTGGGGACTCACCATGAGCCAGATTCCATTCTAACTACTTGATGTGTATTAACCCCTTCCATCCTCCCAATATCCCTCTATCCCTCGTGAAATGGATACTAACAGTGTTCTCATTTACAGATGAGGAAATGGAGTTAGGAGAGGTTAAATTACTTTAAACAATTAATTGGTAGCAGAACTTGGATTTGACTCAGGCCGTCTAAACCAGAATTTGTGTTTCTAACCACAGTGTTGTACTGATTCACTATAGGATGAGATATCTCAGCATTAGAAGTATTTTGATTTCACAAATCATAGGTACACAGAAAAATCAGAGAATTCAGGTTTATTGAACTCAAAGATAAGGGTTATTTCTCTCTGACAAAAATTTTGTTATTTAGCTGGTTACACTTATGATAGGATCGTTCTCTTTTTACTTCTATTCTGCTATTTTCCAGGCCGCTAAAAAGAACTATGTCCATGGACATTCCTCCCCTCAATCTGTGGTGATTCTCTGCTTTCTGGAACATGAACATTAAGGATGTGGTGGGACATTTTCCAAGTATACTCTTGGGCCCACAGTGGTTTTTCTAGGAAGTTTTCCAGGCCCCCAAGTGGTGCTTTTGCCTTTGGGTTCCTGCACGCAAATCTCCTTTCTGTAATTTCTCCTCCTGGGTGGACAGCCATAGTGACTGCTGCAAACTGCTTTCTTTAGCTCCTATTCTGATTAGTTAAAATACAGGTATTGTTTTGTCTCTTAATTTTTTTCATTCATATTCTTTCCTCTACAACCTTGCTTTCCTATTTTTTTCTGTTTCTATTGGTCAATTTCTGAAAAAAAATTTTTTTTTGAGTCATATTCTCACTCTGTTGCCTGAGTTAGACTGCTATGGCATCAGCCTACTTCACAGCAACCTCAAACTCCTGGGTTCAAGAGATCCTCCTGCCTCAGCCTCCCAAGTAGCTGGGACTACAGATGCCCACCATAACATCTGGTTAATTTTTCTATTTGTAGCAGAGACAAGGTCTCTCTCTTGCTTAGGTTGGTCTCAAACTCGTAAGCTCAAGTGATCCTCCTGCCTTGGCCTCCCAGAGTGGTAGTGGAAACAATGTTCTCATTTACAGATGAGGAAACTGAGTTAGGAAAGGTTAAATCACTTTACTTTAAACAATTAATTGGTAGCAGAACTTGGATTTGACCCAGGCAGTCTAAGCCAGAATTTGTGTTTTTAGCTTTGAAAGAAAAGTTTTTTTTTTTTGGCAGTTTTTGGCCGGGGCTGGGTTTGAACCTGCCGCCTCCAGTATATGGTGCTGGTGCCCTACTCCTTTGAGCCACAGGCGCCACCCTAAAAAACAAGTTTTTAAATTTTGAAAATTGATGTTTACACTGCCCAATTTATGTTTAATTTCTATAAAATGGCCCTTGTCACATACACTTGAAGAAGTAGGCTATTTGTTACATGCCACTTACCAAGGTTTTATTTTTCCGACAATTACCTGCACCTGATAGGACAATTCTTTACAACAGAGAGTGGATTTCTTTTAAAATATTAAAATCCGAAGACTTCCATTGAACTGTTTCCCAGTTCATGCTTCCTGGAGTCCTCTGAAATTTTCCAAATGTTACTCAGGTGAGCCATTAACCAGCAGCATTGGCAGCGCCTGGGGGAGGAGTGCAGCAGGTGTTAGAGGGTGTCCACATGGATCACACACAGAGTCTACTGCAATAGGTGAGAGCACAATGATTATTTAGAGGTCAAACAAAACTAGTTTTTCCCAGTATACAAGATTTTCTTTGTGCCAGGCTTTGGCTGGAGCTTCATTCTACAAATGTTTCTATTGCAGTTAAGAGTGCTGATTGTAATAACAGGTAATCCTAATAATACTGACTTAAAAAAAAAATAAGGATTTCTTTTTCCTTTGCAGCCTGAGAGTGAACATTACCATCAGGGCATAGGCTCTTCATGACTTCTCTGCCATCCTTAGTATGTTTGGTTCATCCTCAATTATCTCATGATGGTCCCCTACTATCTGTCGTATCCTAGGCCTTATCCATGGTTCAGGAAGGAAGAATTAAGAAAGGACGTGTTGGCACCAACAGACTTCCACTCTGGCTTCATAGGACATAATGATGTCACATGCCTACCTCTAGCTGCAGAAGAAGCTGAGAAATCTAGCTTTTGGCTTTTATAACTTCCACAAGAGATGGGCATAAGGTAATGAGGCTGGGAATGGAAGTTGGGCCGGTTCTCCTGCAGTATCTGCTATAAAGTCTTTATTTTTCAGCATTATTTTCTGAAGAGTTATTTACTGACAACTAAGGGCGTGCTAGTTTCTTCAAGGAGGAACAAGACAATCTAGAGGGTTTTGGGAGCTTGCCACCTAGGGGAAGTAGACCAATAACTCAACCTCTACTCAGTGTGACAAAGGCTATGAGAAAGGATGGCTTTCCCATGCTGTCCTATATGATAGGGGACACTGGGGATAAATTTGGTCAGCCTGAGAGAAGGTGGTTGGTTGAGACATGTTGGGAACAAGGTCTCTAGGTGTCTAATGTGATTGTAGATGAGAAATAGACAGGAATTGAAGATATGTCCCGGAGAATGATGAGTGGTTAGATACTGAATATGATTTTGGACACACGGAGTCTGGAGTGCTCCTGTGGAGCATTTGGGAGGAGCTGTCCAGTATGCAGCTGTAAGAATAATGATTAGCACTAACTTGGCCCTCTTTGTGTGCCAAGCTCTTTGTATGGACAAGCTCTCTTAACTTTCAATTCACAACTTGTGCCCATTACAATCAACCCCATTTTACAGAAGAGAAAACAGGCTTATGAAGGTTAACTAACTCATCTAAGGTCACACAGTGAACCGTGGCACTCAGATTTAAGCCCAAATAGTTTGACTTTAATCTCTGCTTTTAGCCATTTATTCAATTAATATATATTTACTGAGCATCTATGATGAGCCCAGCACTAAGTGCAGGGCTCACAGTGGTGCAAGAAAGACGTTGTTCTTACCTTCATGGAGCTTCCATTTTATTGTAAAGAAACAAACCGTAATGTTACACAATAGGTGAATGTGATTATAACATATACAATAAAAAGTTATTTTTACAATATATAACTATTTTATAAATAACATACAGTAATGATGTAATTATATATAAGAATAATCATTTAATTTTAGTAGTGATACCATTTCCACTATACAGTACTGCCTCCTGGTGGAACTGGAATCCAGAGTGAGCAGAGCTGGGGTGGGGAGGTCAAGAGCCAATTCAAGTGTGGGTAGATGACACTGCTGCTGATGGGACTATGGAGTGGGCTTCTGCTAGAGCCAAGTTTCAAGAAGGGAAACCTGGCTGATGGGGCTGGCTGTGACTAGTGCTTCATCAAGAGTCATTAGAGGTAAGTAAAAGTGTACTTGGCACAACCGAGCCGCAGTGGATCCAGGGCAGTGGCCTGGCCAAGGCTTAATTCCAGGGTCAGATAGCACTGAGAGTACTGGCGGAATTGGGACTAAGCTCAAGTCTTTCATTCTGTAAGTTTGGCATATAGTTGAAGGTATGCTGGGTGGGCCTGCGTTGGCCTTCAGCCACTTCTTGCGGTCAGAGACAGGAATTCATCTGGGAGGCTCTGTTTTGTTAATTGCCAGGGATTGGATCTCAGTTTAGATTTCAGAAACCCAGGCCCTTAGTTAGAGTCACATAGAGAAGGGTCATGTATTTCAGTGAATACCGTAAACGTGGAGAAGGACTTTTATTACACAGGGATGGGGCATGTTCTTGGGCTGAAGAAAAGAAATAATTCAAGAAATAACTCAATTATTGCACATCCAGAGAAGATAATCATAAAGGCCTATGCTCACAACACTTTGTGTTCAGTGATCAAGTTTACTCAGGAAATGAAGCAGGAACTGAATTCATTTAAATTATATGATGATCTTTCTATCAAAAGAGAAGAAAGCAGAAGAATGAAAGAAAAATAAAGGAAAATGGCTGATTGAGGGGGGAGAAGAAAGACTTTTTATTTTACGGTAATGCCTGAAGTCTTAGCCCACAGTCTGGATGGATATGAAAGGACAAGAGATCTTGGGGGCCAATTAAATATATCTGAGACTGGCGGGAGAAGCACATCCATATCACTGCTCCTACTAATGAAGGGATTTCTATACAATTGCTCTAAGATCAGATAGGGTAAATGATCTTAGGGAGGAGCTGAGAGTCATTTCCCAGTGTTCCTGAAATTAGGAAGCTATGCAGGGATAGCGCCATGAAATTGCAGATAGATCTTCCCTAATAAGAACAATTGGGTAAGCACTCCATGAGGACTGATACAGCCATGTGCAATATTTGGACAGATGTGAATGAAGAAGCCTGAAGAGCTGGGATAAAATACTGAAGGTGTCGAGTCATAAATCGGAAAATGGTACAGTTATCACAGACAGGGAAGCAGGAGTTGCCTGTGCCTTGAGGAAACCTGCCAGGGAAATTTATGGAATTAGGATCTCCCCTGGGGGAATGTCTAGGGCAAATAAGACATACTACTAGAGATCTGGGCAAGATAACAATAAACGGAGGTCAGTCTTCAGTTGGATATTGATCTGATGAGACGATGAGAGTGGGATTAAATAACTCAGGGAAGTCAAGGTAAACAAGATTTGTGTGAAAATTGTATGCTTTGGAAAACTGCTCATTCCTTGACGTGGTGTCAGATACTCTGGAGAATCCCCAAAGAAAAAAATCTACAGGAATAAGTTAGAAAGACAAATATCTGGTCCAGGAAAGCAAATAGAAGGGAAGTAGCATTCCAGCTAGCAGTTTGCATCCTGCTCTCAGTAGGGACTGATAGGGATCCACTAGGAAACAGCCGACACTGCTGAAATCTCACCTGAGAATTCAGATGGGGAGAGAGGGACACAGAGCACTGGAAGCCTATCACACCTGCTGTGGTTTGAATGTTTGTCCCTCCAAAACTCACATTGAAACTTAACCCCCAACTAGCAGTATTGAGAGGTGGGGTCTTTACAAGGCGATTGGGCTGTGAGAATCCTGCCTTCATGAATGGGCTACTCCATTCATGGATGAATGGATCATTAACCAGGTATTATGTGAGTAGAAAATTGGTGGCTTTAGAAGAACGGGAAGAGAGACCCAAGCTGGCACATTCAGTCCCTTCTTCTGTAATGTCTGTGCTGGCTCCGAATTCTGCAGAGTTCCCACCGGAAGAAGACCCTCATCGGAATTAACCCCTCTACCTCAGACTTCCCAGCCACCAGAACTGTAAGAAATAAATTCTGCTTTTAATATATTATCCCATTTTGGATTTTCAATAATAAGCAATGGAAAATGGATTAAGACTCAGGGAGAAAATAGATGGAACAGAAGAAAATGTTCAAAGGTCTGGAACTTTCAAAAGCAGAAGAAAGATGGTGTCTCCAGGAGCATAAAACAGAGGTATGCTCTCTCTAGGACCCTCAGCACAGGCTTCAGGACCATCCTTGAGAGGAGTCATGAAGATGCTGAAGATGAAAGTGGCAGAAGCCATTGTGCCAATGAAATTGTTGAAATAAACAGAGAATCAGCAAGGGGAGTTCACTACCGTCAGTTGCGTTTGACATAAAGTTTAAGGCAAGCAGGGCATGGAAGAGCATTATAACTAAAAAATGAGAAAGGCCCCAGATGTGCCTGGACGGGAGCCTGTAGGCAAGGGAATCTGGAGGGAGACTAAGCAAAAGTGGAGCATCTTTATGTGTTCGCTTTGGGGATGAATTGAGCTTTCAGGCTGGTTTCAGGTTGGTCCTGAGTTGGAACCCAGGGCAAAAAGATTGAGAATGCCATTGTGGATCAAGTCCTAAGTGTTCTGGACTAGTTTCTGCATAAATTATGGGTCAGAATTCTATTGCTGTTTATTATCTGGTCGTTGTTCATTTGTATACTCATTTTTCTCAAGAGTGAATCTGATTCAGAGAGCAGGTTTCATGGGCCTGTGCATTTCCACAGCAGGAATCCTGTGGCATGAATTGTAAATGGCTGATCACAAAAGAAAAAAAAAAAAGTGGAAGTGATGCCTTTTTCCAAGAACTCATTCTCAATACATTCCCGGGGTGCCAGGGACAAACATTTTGGAGGGAATGGAAAAGATGAAGTTTTGAATATGCAAGAAGAGAAAATGAGTCACCTCCAGTCACTGGTGTTTGGGGAAGTGTCCAGAAGGACAGTAAGGTTAGAATCATTAGATTCATTTTTTCTCCCTTAGACAAATACAGTGCCCCAATTAACCTCTCTGTGTGTGATTTTGCCCATTTGACTGTGGGATCACAAATTGTGGATTCTGGACAAGTGCTGTAGAATAATTCTCATTCAAGCAAGCCCAATACCAAGAGGTCTGTCTTTCTCACCCTCCCTTCCTCCTTTCCTTCTTCCCTCTTCCCCTTCCTTCCTTTCTTTTTGCCCCAGCTACCTTAACCTCAGAAGATGTTGAGGTTGTGCTTTGGACTTTTTATTAAAAAAAGTAAAGATTAGATTAAACATTGACTTTTGAGAACGCCATTGTGGATAGGATAATTTCTCTAGAGTGGAGACTTTGCTGTGTTTCTAGATTTTGGGATACGTGACTATTGCTGAGATAGTCATACTCAATTAGTCCTTAGGATTCTTTAGAGCACAGGTACATGAAAGATTTGTATTCTGAAACCAGGCAAGGTGGCATATGCTTGTAGTACTCAGGAGGCTGAGGCAGGAGGATCACTTGAGCCCAAAAGTTTAAGACCAGGTTGGGCAACCTAGCCAGACCCTTCTCTAAAATAAAATTAAAAAATTTGCTTCTGGTTTTGTAATAAAGCTTTGAAGTCTGACAGGAGCTACTCCCGTTCCAGTGGACAATGACCCTCTGACAATGAATCTCTGATTGAGATTAAGCTGAAAAATAACCCTAGGAAAT
Source organism: Nycticebus coucang (assembly GCF_027406575.1). NCBI lineage: Eukaryota > Metazoa > Chordata > Mammalia > Primates > Lorisidae > Nycticebus > Nycticebus coucang. The sequence continues at coordinate 75,525,936 of NC_069787.1, read as the reverse complement.
TTGATTTGGAGATTTTAATTCTTTTGAATTTTTATGAAGAATTTTTTATTTATGTTCTTTGGACTTTAATTTCATTTGGAAAATGTAATAACGGAGAATGGTTACATCCAAATTGGAACATTATTATGCTGTTGATATTATATTATAAAGTATTATTATATTGTCATTTGATTTTATAACTCTTGGTATTCTACAGTAGAAACATGGGAAAGTAATTTTCTGTCCTTACCTATTTCAATGTCTTTTCAGGTAAAAACTAAACTGTCATGGAGTAGTCCTAGAAGACTGTACAGAGAGGCATGGTTTGATGTTGGGGGAGTATTTTTGTGCAGGTAACAGCAGAATGAACCTCAGGTCTCCTTAAGCATTGTTGTGGAGAGATGGGGAAAGGGACCACACTAACAGTTCTTAGTCCGGAAATGTTTACCTCGGAACTAGCAAAAATTGATAATGCTATCTTTTAAAGTTCTGTTTCGGGAACACTCCATTTTGTCGAGAATGTAAGTGCTTCCAAAACCAGTCAGTCACAATGCTTAGCCTGGGATCCTCCAATAGCAGGCCCTGAAACAAAGATTTGGGCGTAAGTGATTTATTTGGGTGATGGTTCTAGGAATCAGGTGAGGGAGTGTGGAAGTGACCTTCCTTCTTTCCTTTCTTCTTTTTCTTTCATTGAATTTTTTAACTCCAGAATTTCTATTTGGTTATTTTTAATGATTTTTGTCTCTACTGATACTCTGTTTACTGAGACATTATTTTTATACTTTCCTTTATTTCTTTTAGTTCTTTAAACATAGTTTTAAAAGCAGATTTAAAATCTTCGTTTGCTAAGTACTATGTCTGGGTTTCCTCAGGAATGTTTTTTTTTTTTTTGTAGACAGAGTCACACTTTATGGCCCTCGGTGGAGTGTCGTGGCCTCACACAGCTCACAGCAACCTCCAACTCCTGGGCTTAAGCAATTCTCCTGCCTCAGCCTCCCGAGTAGCTGGGACTACAGGCGCCCGCCACAATGCCCGGCTATTTTTTGGTTGCAGTTCGGCCAGGGCCGGGTTTGAACCTGCCACCCTCGGTATATGGGGCTGGCGCCTTACTGACTGAGCCACAGGCACCACCCCCCAGGAATGTTTTCTTAAATTAACTTTAAAGTTTTCTTTTCCTACAGGATCATACTTTCATCATCTTGCATATGCTGTAATGTTTTTGTTGTTGACACTGGATGTTTTAAATTTGTATGTCAATTCTGGAAATCAGATCCCCCTTCTTTCCCTGTGTTTGTAGTTGTTGTGTTATTGTGAAAGCTATTAGTTTAGTGACTTTCCTGAATTAATTAGGCGAAGTCAGTATTCTTTGTTGTATGTGGCCACTGAAGTCTCTGTTCAGTTATCTTAGAGGTTAGCTAATGATTTCACACAGACATCCTTCAATATTTTGAACCAGTCAGTGTCCAGCCTTTGCAGAGAGCCTCTGCATGCATCCCGGGGCCTCTGCATGCATCTCAGGGCCTCTACATGCATCCTGGGGCCTCTGCATGCATCACAGGGCCTCTACATGCATCCTGGGGCCTCTGCATGCATCTGAGGGCCTTTGCATGCATCCTGGGGCCTCTGCATGCATCCCAGGGCCTCTGCATGCATCCTGGGGCCTCCGCATGCATCCCAGGGCCTCTGCATGCATCCTGGGGCCTCCGCATGCATCTCATGGCCTCTATATGCATCCGGGGGCCTCTGCATGCATCCTGGGGCCTCCGCATGCATCCCAGGGCCTCTGCATGCATCCTGGCACCTCTGCATGCATACAGGGGCATGCATGCTTTTCGTGCTCAAGCAGGCAGTTGACCACTTTGACTTAGTCTTTATTTCATGCTTGAACTGAACTTCAAGGTAAGCCAGAGGTAAAAGTTTGGGGCCTTCTCAGGTTTTTTTCCTGGCTGTGTAACCAGTCCTGGGCATGTGCATAGCCCTGCATATATGAATGGCCATCTAGATTTTCAGGACTACATCTGAGTTTTTCAAAGCTCCTTAGGTATTTTGCATTTCTTTTTAAGTTTCTTGGTTAGTTTGTTGATTACTCCAATGTTATTCCCCTCTTAAGCGGCTGTGATATGAAACAATTGCTGCTGCTTGTTTTTGACAAATGTTCTCAAGAGAAAAGGGTTTTCACACCGAATGATCTCTGAGTCAGGTCCCATAAAGACCTGCTAGTGAGAGTTTCTAGGGAACTGCCAGAGAGGTCAAATCATGACAATTCTCTGGAGTGGAGACTTTGGGGAGCTTCCTGCCTGTTGCTCTCTCCAGTGAACGCCAGACTGCTAGATTTCACCGTGACTACAGAATGTTGGTATTCAAGGCTACCGTGGAGCTAGGAGAGCAGGATAAAAATAGGGTGAGTTAAATACTATAAAGCTGGCTGTCCTTCCTGAGATTCAGCTTTTTTTTCTCAAATGAACACATCTTAGATTGCTGTGTGCCTTTGGTTAATTTCCAGAGTTCTGAGAAAGTTGCTTTTTACCTTTTACTAGTGTTCTTATTGCTTTAAGGAGAAGTGGATCTTCAGAGGTTCTTATTCCACCATTTCCACTGGCATCCCTCTATGTATGGGGGTCTTTGATTCTGCTTCTGCAGTGTTTGCTGGAATGTATGTGCTAGTATCTCTTCCTCAAACCCTTTGTCACAAGTGTGCCAGGGTTGTTTTTGCAATTTCTGGACCATGTGGCTAAACCCTTAGCCACTGCTTAAGAATCAGGGTAGATTTATCCCTCTCTCCCAATCTCTGTCCAGGCAAGGTGGATAATCAAATGTGCTAAAGTTTTGTCCAGAGCAGGATCCCTTAATACTTTTCACTAACCTTTCAGAGTGAGTTAGCAGTATTTCTTTCTGGCTTGTGCTAGAATAGTGTATACACCATTTGTAAACCCGTCAGTTAATCTTCCTCAGTCCAGTGGTCACAGGAAGCCTCCATGAGGCTGTAGGTATGAACTAAGCATAAATGTCAGTGCAGCAAGGGAGGTTACTGTGGGAGTCTGGGCAAATACAACTTGTGCCTTCAGGACCTAGTTGAGCCTGACCTTGGATTAATCACTTTCATTTGAAGATGGAGTGCTGCTGTGTACACCCAGGTTGATGGCGGGTGGGTCAGATAATGATGGGAAGTGAATGGTGTGTCGGTTAGACAACATGGTCATCGGATACCTCCTGGTTAGACGTTCAGTCTGTACCAGGGCATAGGGGTGAGCCAAAAGCTATTTCCCCAAATTAGAATGTTTATTGACTGAAGAAGGCACGGAAGTATTCCAAACTCTATGAGTATGCACTTAAATTCTCCTATCAGCATTTACCAGAAGTTCCACTAAGTGTCCCTGTTTATTGTAGCACTTTGGGTACCCTTATAACTGCTGGACCAGGAGGCCCAATGCAGAACAGTTTGCATTATAGCCTGGACTTACTATATGGCCTTTTCTGGCTCTAGACCCTGATAATATCGGCAACTTTATGTGTTATTTGATAAATGGGACACACTATATATTGCTTCTAAAATATAAAGAGGCCCAACAATTGTTGTGTCTCCTTAATAGTGGGTTGCACCAAGTGTAACAATTCATCTTTCACTTTAAAGTAAATATGCCACCATGCTCCAGGCCACTGCACTCCAAGAGACACCACTGAAGAAAAGGCCCCTAGCTCGGCAGGGTTTATCTTTTCTCCTCTGACATGCCTGTGTCTTACTTACGAACTTCCTGAATAGAAAAAAACACTTCTTATTTTCTAGGTTCAGTTGGCAAGGCATCATCAGCGTAGAGGACCACTGTGATACTCTAGGATGTCAGGATGATGAAGGTCCTTCAGCCTAGATGATGAACAGGGGAGCTGACCCAGAGTGTGTCCTGCTGTGCACCCTGCACATGGGTACCAGTATGCTATCTCTTCTCAACCACTTTTAAAATCTAAATCTACGAATGGATTATTTTGAATAGGTAATAGGTATACAGCAAAAATTAAACACGGACAAACATATTTATAGTTGAAAGTCCGTTTCCCTGCTACTCTATCCCCGAGTCACTCAGTTCTCCTTCCTAGGGATGATCATTATTTTCAATTTCTTGTCTATAAAGAAAATATATATACATATACATTCACCCAGATACATGCAGATACATGTACATATGAATACACACACATACATACTCTTCTTTATATTACAAATAATGGCATATTCTTTATAATTTTACACTTTATCTTTTATTGAACACCATAGCTTAGAGCTCATTCCACACAACTTCCTGTAAAATTCTTTAGAGTGGCTGAAAAGTATCCCTTTTGTAGCTATGCTTTAATTTATTTAATCATCTCCCAATTGATTTATATCATTTCCATTTTTGTTTGCCATTAAAAGTAGCGATGGAATGAATATCCTCTGTATATGTCTTTGTGGACATACATACTTCTATCTGGAGGGTAAATTCCTACAAGTTCATTCATTTATTTTTAATTTAATTTGAACACTTATTGAATATGTAAAGTTCTGTAAACATAAATGATTGTATCTACAGGGTAAATTCCTACAAGTTCATTTCTTTATTATGTATTTAATTTCAATTCATATTGCATATCCTTCAAACTTATTTGTGACGTTATGGGGTATAAACAAATAAGTAAAATATAAAGAATATATCAGTGAAGTAAGTTCCTTATCTATAATACATATGACACGTATAAAGTTCCTTATATATGATAAATTACACTTATATTTTCTGTATAGATGACATTGTAGATACTACTTCTGTAATATATGCTGAACTGTTTGCCTGTTTCCAATAAAGTTACCTTACCACAAGGTCAATTGTGATGTCAACATGGTAAACGTTTATGTTAGGCCAATAAAGCAAGTTGCTGAGTGTCTTTTATTAACCCCACTAGATCTTTTCTCCACATTTTCTACTTGCTCTGTGGCCTGGGAGGCTGACCCATATGTGGTCTATACCAGAAAGTGGCAAACTATATGGCCTTCAGGCCAAATCTGACAAGGTCAAATCCAGTCACATTCATGTAAGGATTGTCTCTGGCTGTTTTGATGTTACGCCAGCAGATCTGACTTTTTGTGACAGAGCCTATATGGCCCATAGCCTAAACGATTGGTTATCTGACCCTTTACAGGAAGGGTTTGCCAACCCTGGTCCATGTCACGGCCCCCTTGCCCTCTGGGTTCTGGTTAGGTTTATCACTTAGGAACATGGCAGGAGATTGGAGGGAGGAATAAAGGAATGTTAGGATTTTATTAACCTAGTTGCCTTCCTGTGTAGTTGCCACGTGGCTGCTTTGTTTCTGGACTGAAAATCTCAGCTCTTCTCTTGAGCTTCTTTCCAATCTGCCCTCTCTGCCTTGAGGTTCTGTTAAACTCATCTCAACCTACCCCTTCAGGCCCAGGGATAGGGGCTTCTTTTCTGTCATTGGCCCCGAACCATCCCCTGTGGTTTTCTACACCTTGCCCATATCTATACAAATAGCCCCTTATTAAGCTATCTTTAATTTATCTTAATTTAAGAATACCTGTGTTCCTGCTGGGACTACCATTCAGCAGGTTACAATTTTACATATATATTGTTACCTGAATTTCATAGTAAAAAAGGAAAATGCTGAAAATAATTTCTCCAAAATGGTAACAGTGGTTATCTGTGCACAGTGATATTATCAATGACTTTTATTATATTCTTCCTGCTTTCTGTTGAATTTGTACGATGAAGATATACTATGTTTGTTCTAAAGAAAAAGCTGAACAAATAATATAATAAAGAAACAAAAAAAAGCCTAGCACCCTTGGTTTTGTGGTTAATTGGGCCAAAACTAGCTATGTCCTAAAACTCAGTAAGAAAGTTGCCTTTCCAGGAAAGTAGTGTACGGAGCAGAGAGGGCACTGTCTTTAACCCAGCTGATCTGCTCTGTCACTCAGAGTGTGGTGCTGAGAACAGACAGAAGACCCACACATGCACACGTGTGTGTGTGTGTGTGTGTGTGTGTGTGGCGTGTACATGTTTTCAACCAACCACATACAGAATTGGAAAGTCGTGCCAGCCCTTCGCACCTTTGCTTCAGCTGTTGAACATGCAAGTGTTTTGGCTGCTGAGGTGGTGCCCGTGCCCAGTAAAGCTGCCCAAGGGCAGAGCATATGTCTGCTTGGGCTCTAAGGTTCCAGGTCTCCTGTTCTTGCTTGCTCAGCCATTGTCTCCAAAGCATGCCCGTCTTTCATCTGTTTGGGTACTGAGGGACTTGCAATGTTGGCCATGTACTATTTCAAATTCAGCCCTCTCCTAAGACCCTCTGACACCTGGTTTGAGCTCAGATCACCAGCCTAGACTCCCAGAACCCCATGCCTCTACTCCTGTCAGGATCCCTTTTGGAGTTCTCATGGCCATTTATACTTGCAGATCTTAGTCAGGACCACACTGATCCATCTTGACAGGCTTACTTAACTTCAGATCCTGAGGAGCAGTGGTGGAGATCTGTTTCTCTTTGTTTCATGAAGACTAAGAGCTCATGTAAATTGATCTGTGGTGACCAGTGCTGAATATAAGAGGCCTTCATTTGTTAGGCCACAAACAGCTCTATTATGACCTTTTTCCAGGTCAGTGATCTTGATCAAGCTAGAAAGAGCTGAGCTGCCAGGTGATGAAATGGTCAATTAAAACCAGACGTCAATGTGATAGTATCAGCGACAAGCCTTAAATCACATACTGCAATGGTATATAAATAAGAGGCTACACAGGAGAAAGCTCCAGACCCCTCAGTGTTCAATTTCTGAGTCTCAAAGGCAGGAGGGGCAAGTGCACCACAGAGATGTGGGGATCATCTCACTGTTATCCCACTGGGAGCTGTGAACAAAGGCTGCTGCTTTGTAGGTGCGGTGGAAAAGCAGAGGGAAGGGCTACGCATGTACGAGTGTAGAACATTGAGTCAGGCGTGTCTTTGAGACTTGCCACATAAAGTGGTCTTGGCAGAGGTGCCCAAGAAAGGCCTCAGGGGAGGGACCCCCTGATAAAGAAGGCCTTGGAATGGTAAGACCATGGCCTGTCCTAGTCCTTGACTCTAACTTCTCCAAGAGAAAGCCCAAAGTCAAGCAAGGTGGGGGCAACTTTCCTTCACAAGGCCTGTCAGGTAAAACTGAAAGGTGGCACATGGGATTTTGGCCTGGACCCAACTCCTCAAAGTCTGCTTGTCCCACACTGAACACCACCAAGGAAGGACACTCAAGTGACTGCTGCAAAGCTCAGCTCCAAAGTGTGATTTTTTTTAAATATATTTTTTATTTTTTAAATTGTTAGTTTTTCAATTTCAGAATATTACAGGGGTATAAATGTTTTGGTTACATAAATTGCTTTGTACAGGTTGAGTCAAAGTTATAAGTGTGCCCATTACCCAGGTAGTGTGCATTGTTCCTGTAAGGTGTGAATTTACCCTGTTCCCTCCTTTCCCCTTCCACCTGCTTAATTTCTGATGAATGTTGTTTCTATTTGTGTGCGTGCAAGTGTTGATTGATGAGCTCTAATTTAATGGTGAGCCTTAATATCTGCTTCTTTTTACACCAGAAGCAGATCTAGAGAAAAGAATTCAAGTACAGATTGTTTAGTGTGGAAATGAAGGAAAACAGCATCAGGAGAGTAGACAAGTTGGAAATAATACAGCACCAGGTTAAATACTTTTTCTGTGTTATCTTGTTGTTATTCCCATTTTATGGAAGAGGAAACTAAAGTCGGAGACAGTGAAGTGGTTTCCCCAAGGCCCATAGCTGGCAGGTAGTAAAGTTTTCTCTGATGGCAAAGAGCATTCTGTGAACTACTATGCTCACTAATTTCTGCCCCCCCAATAGAAAATTAAAGAGAAAATGCAAATGAAAAGTTAAAATAAATGCAATAAAGTTTTTTCTCAATGTAATGTTTTGGTTGAAAGTTGATTCTCATGTTATTTTTGTATAGCAAATGCATTTATCCTCGTTACAGTAGCTTTGGAAAGATCATAACAGATGAATATAGTCTCTTGAGTATGTAGCCCCCCAACAGAATGCATTTTGTTAAAAGCCTGAGCAGCATAGAGAAAAAATGGTAAAAAGGACCGTGTTGGACAGATAAAATACTGATGAGGGAGGATCAGAGGCAGAAGAAAATTGAAAGACAGTGAGTGAAAGAAGTGAGGGTGAAATTAGGGCAAGAAGGATATTCATGTATATTTCCATGAAAAGCAAAATGCCATGAATTACTAGGATGGAATATAGCCATGAAAGTGCTCAGTCATAAACCTGTCCAGGAATGAGGACCAGCAAAGACAGAAACCACAGAGGCCCCCAGAAGCAAGCGAGGTGGCCTCATGGGGACTGTAACACTCACACTAGGATCTTTCGTTGAGCTTTCATTTGGGCGGATGGGTGGGTTAGATGACATAGCTGAGATCCGTTTCAACTTTAATTCCAACTATGACTTCTTGTAATTTGGCATTTTCAAGAATTTCCTTAAGGGTTTCTGTATTCACCCTTCCCTTTCCTCAGTTAGGTTTCAATGATTCCTTCCCATGACTATCTCATTTTTAAATCCCTTTCACCCCATCTATTGTTTTTTTTTTTGAGGTTATGGACAGCTTTTTTCATTTGAAAAATAACATTCCAACTCCCCCCCTCCCTCCCCTCCTTGTCCCCCTTCCCCCTATTCTTAGATTGTAGCTGGATTATAGCATTCATGTGAAAGCCCTAAATTAGTTTCATAGTAGGGCTGAGTACGTTGGATACTTTTTCTTCCATTCTTGAGATACTTTACTAAGAAGAATATGTTCCAGCTCCATCCATGTAAACATAAAGGAGGTAAGTCTCCATCTTTCTTTAAGGCTGCATAATATTCCATGGTGTACATATACCACAATTTATTAATCCATTCGTGGATCGATGGACACGTGGGTAGAGGGAGGGGGATTGCTGAGAATACACTTGCCGTGCATCTTACAAGGGTATATGTGAAACTTAGTAAATGTGGAATGTAAATGTCTTAGCACAATAACTGAGAAATTGCCGGGAAGGCTATGTTAACCATTGTGATGAAAATGTGTCAACTGGTCTATGAAACTAGTGTATGATGCCTCATGATCATATCAATATACACAGCTATAATTTAATAAAAAATAAAAAATATTAAAATAAAAGGAAATAAAAGTTAAAGATACAAAAAATAAATAAATAAAAATAACATTCCATTGTTGCAAGTGATGAAGTATATATAAAATTTATATAAAAGTTATATATATACACACATATAAAACTTTTAATAATTTCCTGTCGAGTCATTGAGGTATTGACTGCTCAGAGCCATTTATGTTTCTTATTATTTGTGGAACTTCCTGCTCACATAAATGACACATTTTTATAAAGTGTCAAGAGGAGGAATTTAATTTAGCAAATAATGTTTGAGCACTGGCTGTTTTCTAGCTGAGACAGAAGTGTTAAGGAACCTATCTTAACTCTAGTAAATGGGTTAAAATGCAGCACTAAAAAATTCTTACGCTTAGGAAACCAATAAAGGCGAGGTACAGAACAAACTGAAAAAGCAAAGAAAAAAACAAAGAATTGGGTTTTTCAAAAAGATTAAGCATTGAAATAGCCATTCCCCACTTTATTCACCCTTACAATTTATGTTATGCTTAACTATTTTATTTTTATAGTTTTGCTGGTTTACATTGGGAGAGCATCATTATCTTTTCAGAATTTAGGACATTTAGAAGTTCTTATCTGGCCATGATGATAAGGCCCAGGCGTTCCTACAACAGTTCTCATCTTAGTTGCAAAGCACCATATGGTTTGCACAGTGTTGCCACACATATCACTCATTTTAGCACAGAATTATGATAGAAGCAATGCAGGTGCCATCCGTGTTCATACATAATGAATCTGAGTCTCAGAGTCCATGGCTTGCTAGTAGCAAGTGAAGACAGAGTTTTAAGAACAGTCCCCTTCCTTAGGGGCTGACTGTAGTCCAAGGGAAGGACCAAGTACCTGAGAAGCATGTAGTGGTAGAGGGTGTGTTGGGACAAGCTTTAAGACACAGCCAAGGCTTCATTAAAGGGAAGATGGTAAGAAGGCCTTGCTAGGTAGGGGCAATCACATTGGTGAGAATTTACAGGGCTTGTTCATGGCATAGCACGTAGCTAGTAGGCATAGAGATAAGTAAGAATGTGTAAAAAAAAAATCAAGGAAAGAAACTAGTAAATAAGTGGCATCACATCTTTTGAAATGCCCTTCTGGCTAGAGCCATCTCTGACCGGACACTTGCCTCTTGCTCTTGTTCCGCAGTGTGGGTTAAGAGGGTAGGGTAGGCAGAAGTGGTTGGTGGGAGGCAGGCCAGATCTGTTCTGTGGTGGAGGTAGAGAGCTACCGCCCGAAGCAGACTCTGCAGTCTCTTCTCCATCCTATTTCCATTCTAGTGCTCACCTACCACCCACTCACCCAGTAATTCTTCTTTCCTTCAACATCTTCCCCATGGTTTTAGAATTTTCTGTGCTTCTTTCTTCTATAAATCTTCATTAGTGACCCTAGATCTTACTGAATGGAGCAATAAGGCTACACCCTGAATCAGAACAACTTCCTTGGCCATTCCCAATAAGTCAAAATCAGATATATGTTACAGAGGATCCCTGAGTATATAGCTTTGAAAATGAACTAACTAAGGAAATAGGTCAGTAGCTCTGTTTTTCCATCTGCTTGCTCATCTACCTAGGCTTACCCATTCATCTATTCATGAAAACGATCTTTGATTCACTGAAACTCATTGAGAAACTATAGTATATCAGAAACTCTCTTCTTTCAAGAATTGTACAGGCTAGTATCCCACTCTTGGACACAATGTTGATCACTGGAGACTCCTAGGGATGATACTCAGGTGGCAGGTATTCCCTTAAGACTTAGAGTTTTCCCATCCACTTTCTGTGCTGACCAGTACATAAGACTTGGTGTCTACTTTGATGCCAACCACCTCCCACCTCTCCTCCTTGGACTCACTATCTCCGTCCAAGTCTGGGGCTTGTCCATAACTCAGGCCACTTCCCTCAGTACCTGCTTGGCGTGTAGTTCAGGAGTCAGATCTTTCTCTCATCTGCTTTGTGCTCCTATGGTTATTCCCACTTTGCCTTGTTTCCAAGTTGTGACCACTACCTGCCTCTGTCATAAGTTACTGTTAACCAAATACAGCTCTCATTATGCCGATAACCACAAAGCCAAAATTTGCAATGTGGTAAAATAAGAGACTTGCTCTTCATTTCTCAAAGTCGGCTGTTAAGCCAAAGAAAATCTTTTTTAAGTCTTTGAAAGGAATTGTTAAGAAACGTGAGGCTCAGCTTGATCGCGGGTCCCACTCTTCTTTGAAATAGAATTGAGGAAGTCTTTTGTGGCTTGGTTTCCTTATTTCAGAAACCTTGAACCTTTGAATTACATCAAGGTGTCTGTCTAGAGGAAAATATAATCTCTTTCTTGTGGGTGACCTATCAGGATCAGGCATTAATGAACAGAGCCGGATGCTGTTGAAAAGGATTCATGAAAAAGGAACCAATGATAGCTGGGAGCACTTTCAAAGTTTTGCTTCTCTAAAAAGGCTTGTGTATAGATTGCTCCAGTCAGAAAAGCTAACAAATCATCCCTAAGAATGGTTAGGTGAGAACCTAAGAATCTGATAGCAACTCTAGCTGTGAGATTTAACTCTTCCTTCTAGTCCCAGGGTCAAGTAACTCTATCCTTCCTTATATGAAAGAAACTTCCAGGTGGTCCAACGAAGTAATGATGAAACAAACAGGAAAATTGCCAACTTAATTTATTTTGAAAGCCTTTCAATTAACACTTGCTTGCCAAGAGAAAGAAAAGAAATATTATGTCCAAATGGATGAAGACAGGAGCTAAAATTATCCAGCCAGAATGGTAAGACTGTTTTTCTCTATGGCTTCTGCCTTTGCCTCTCATTCCTGCACAGGATGCTTTCCACACAACAGCCAGAGTGTTTCTTTTAAAATCTGAGTGCGATCATATTACACCTTTGTTCAAAACTCTCTGGAGGTTGCTCCGTCTCCCTCAGAGCAAAGTCTCCAAATCTTCATAATGGCCTGCAGATCCCTATCTGGCCTTGTTTCTGGTTTCTCTGTTACCTGATTCCATTTTTTACTTTTAAAAGTCTATTCTCAGCACATTAGTCTTATAGTGTCTTTGAAAACATGTATTAGACCATGCCACTGTTTTGCTCAGAATCCTCCAAAGGCTTCTGAACTTCCCCAGAGTAAAAGCTAAAACCCTTGTAGTAAAAATGTGAAATCCTTATAGGACAGATAAGATCTTGCTCTTCTGTCCCTCTAAGAACTCTCTTTCCTCTTTACCCTGCTTAATATTCTTTTCCATAGAACTTATCATCAACTAAAATATCAGATGCATACTTGTTCACGTGCTTATTTTTTGCTGTCTTCTCAGGCAAACATAAAAGCTGTTTGTTATTTTAATACATTGTTGTATCTCCAGTGTTGAGAAACATACCAGGGACCTAGCAGGGGCTCAATAAATATTTAAATCAATAAATATATGTTAATAAATACTTGTGATTGATATATAGTCAGGTTTACCTGGCAGATGGTTAGATCTTTATTTGGAAGCAGAAACGGCAGGGTAATATTCTTTACACATTTTTTTTTTTTTTTAGTTAATTTTATTTTATTTTTTAATGTGTAATTATGTGTTTTGAAGTAGTGATAATTTTCTTTTCTTCTTGCCTTTAATTCTCTATCTGATTTATATTTTGTCCTTATTACATTGATTAAATGCCAAAGAACATGAGCTTGGTCCTGATGACAGAGAGCAGCTGTTTTGTCCTGGTTTTTAAGGGGGTGCCTCCTGGTTAGTTTTTTGACTTCCACATTGAGGATATTTTACGATGGGAAATTCTTTGTTCTGGGGGCTGTTATGTGCATTGAAGGATGTGCAACAACATCTACCTACCAGCTGTGACCACCAAAAATGTCTCTAAGCAGGGCAGCTGCCATAGCTCAGTGGGTAGGGCACTGGCCACATACACCAAGGCTGATGGGTTCGAACCCAGCCTGGGCCAGCTAAAATCAACAATGACAACTTCAACAAAAAAAATAGCCAGGCGTAGGGGCGGGTGCCTATAGTCCTAGCTACTTGGGAGGCTGAGGCAAGAGAATTGCTTAAGCCCACGAGTCAGAGGTTGCTGTGAGCTGTGACACCATGGCACTCTACTAAGGGCAACATAGTGAAACTCTGTCTTCAAAAAGAAAAAGTCTCCAAGCACTGCCCTCTGTTCCCTGGGGGTAAGATCATTCAAATTGAGAAGTGCAGCTCTGATTGGTCAACGTTAAGTTTATTGTTTTTAAGCCAGATTTTCTTGTGTCAGTGAGAGAGTAATACACTTACTCCTTGTTGGAAGAAAAAAAATAGTATAGACTTTCTGGAAAGCATTTTGTCACTGAGAATAAAAGACTTAAAGAAATGTTTCTCCATTTTGACCCAATTATTTATTCTTTAACAATTCATCCTAAGAAAAGGATCAAAGGTATAGACAAAGATTTATGAATAGGGATGTCTAGTGCTACTTTATTTATGATTGTGAAAGAATTAAAAATAACCTGTCAAATGATAAGAATGGCTTAAGAAATTATAATATATCATAGAATGGGATATCTTTTCCCTTTTGAAGAGTATGGCCTAGAATAAGTCATATATATTATATATGTGCATATATATCAACTTATATATATATATGTTGTGGGGTCAACAGATACATAATGTCACACATGTTGCTATTTTAAAAATCCCAACATATTTGCACATGTCTATGCATACACACAGAGTATGATCCTAAGTTGGTAAGCAAACAAACAAAAGTATAATTTCTAGGATTATATTCTTGTATCTGTCTAGGGATGTGAGGATTTGGGACATGTGTAGTGGAGACTGTGGTTTTCATGATGGATAAAACTCAAAGTGGTGAGACCTCCTGGAATTTATGGCTTTTACCAGGCTGGGTCTGTCTACATATCAGTTCTTATCTGTTTAAGTCCTTATGTGTTTGAGTAAGCCCCTTTAACCTTGGAATTGGAAGAAGCAATTAAGATATTGACTTTGTTGTTCATATTACTTCCTCCCTCTAATCCAGTTGTTGGAATTGAGGAATCTGTTAAAAATGATAAGACAGAATCCATCTGTCTGGCAAATATATATACACACACATATAATTGCTTTTTCTGAACAACTTTTGAGATAATAAGATGAAATAAAAAATTATAAACAAATGCTGTAAGGTGTACACTCAAGTATATATGGCCTTTTTCTAAGAGATTTGTAATAATAGCATTAGTATTCAGATAGTGAATGCTTTCTTTTTCATATTTAATCACAGAGAAGGTACTTCAGAATGGATCAGACTTAACAATACAATACCCTTTCCCAGGATAATTTTGCTTTGTAATAACAGCCGTTGACCATATAACACATGCAGTGATAAGAAATTTATCCCTTATCTCAGTCATGCTGTATAATCACACCTATTAGGATTAGTCATAAGTCAGATTAAGATAATGGAAAGGGGTCTTTCACAGTGCAATTCAAAGCTGAGAAGAGGCTGGCTATGATGGCTCATGCCTGTAATCCAAGCACTTTGGGAGGCCATGGGAGGAGGATCACTTAAAGCCAGGAGTTTGAGACCAGCCTGAATAATACAGTGAGACCTCATCTTTACAAAATAATACACAAATAAATAGAAAAATAAGCTGGGGATAGTGGTCACACCTATAGTCCTAGCAACTCAGGAAGTTGAGCCAGAATGATCACTGGAGCTGAAGAGTTGGAGGTTGCAGTGAGCAGTGATTGTACCTCTGCTCTCCAGCTTGGGCAGCAGAGCAAGACCCTGTATCAAAAAAAAAAAAGGAAGAAAAAAGAAAGAAAGGAAAGAAAAGAAAAATATTAAAATTGAAGAAGAAAGCTGAGAAGAAATAGAGATTCTCACAGGATAATAATGCACAGACATTGTGCTAAGTGATCACTCTTCATGGGTTAATACAAGTGATTGCCATGAACAGTGGTTTCCAAACACTGTGTATATCAGATTCATTTGGACAGCTTGTTAAAAGACAGAATGCTGCTCTCCAGACCTTCTGATACAGTAGGTCTGGGTTGATGGCCCAGATTTTGCATTTCTCATTTCCCAAGTGATGCTGATGCTCCTGGTGAGGGGATGACATGTGAGCACCACTGGCCTTCAACCAACAAGTTAATCACTGATAGCCGCTGCCCTTCATCCACTGCTTTTTTTCCCCGTTAGGTCCCCTGGGTGGATCAGTAGCTTTCTTGGCCAGGCACAGTGGCTCATACCTGTAATCCTAGCTCTTTGGGAGGCCGAGGAGGGAGGATCCTTTGAGTTTAGGAGTTCAAGACCAGCCTGAGCAAGAGCAAGACCCTGTCTCTACTAAAAATAGAAAAATTAACTGGGCTTTGAGGCAGGTTCCTATAGTGCCAGCTATTTGGGAGGCAGGAGGACTGCTTGAACCCAGGAGTTTGAGGTTTCTGTGACCTGGTCTGATGCCAGGGCACTCTAGCTTGGGCAACAGAGTGAGACTCTGTCTTGAAAAACAAACAAAAAAAACAAACAAAAAAACTTTCTCAGTATTCAGGTGATAGAAATAAATGGCTGACCACTTGAAGCTGAAGATGGAGAAAAAGAGGAGGGAGGACCCTGGTGAAGATGGTCATGGAGAGAAGGGCCGAAGAGACAAGGATCCAGGGGAAGAGCAAACAGACAGTGAGTGGATGGGGCTAGATTCTTCCCTAGCTTGAAAGGGGGTATACATGGGCTACATGAGTACAGAAAATTGGACACCAACCTTGTTCTTCCCACGTACGTGGGCAGGATGAGCTGAATACAAATCACTTAGCACTCGCTATTCCAGATTGATTCAATTTAGGCCACAACAGGTGTTTTGAACTCGAAGGAAAAAACTGGCACATTTCTCTGGCTACTGTGGGTGTCATTGTTCTCAGTAATAGAATTTATTTTGACTCTTTTGCTGTCATTTATGGTAAAAGAGTTTTGGGTGAGCCTTGTTTCCTAGAAGGAAGGGCACATGGTAAACCAAGTTTATAATTAGCACAGCGTGAGTGTTACAGAACTTTGAAAATCAGACAATATCACTCCCCTGTTTAAAACCCTCCAATGTAGCGGTTTTCAACTCAGTCTTCCTGTGAGAATTATCGTCTGGAGGCAGGTTTAAAAATTCCTAATGCTCTGGTCACACCTCATATCAATTCAGAATTTCTGTGTTGGCAACACAAGCATTAGTATTTTTTGAAGGTTCTGGGTGATTCTTGCATAGCCAACAAAGAGAACCACTGCCCTGATGGTTTCTGACTGTACTATGAGAAAATCAAAATTATATTCCAGAGCTTCTATTGCTTCAGCACCATCTTATGTCTTCCTCAGACATTCCTCATCTTCATCATCATCTTGGGCTTCTCCTCTGCTTGCTAATTATAGATGGTTTTCCCTCAGCCCTGACCTTTTAATTTGTCGAACCTACTAAGCTTTTTTCCTATCTCATGGGCTTTCCCCATGCTATTCTTTGTGCCAGTAAGGCTAGTCCCCCAGCTATTCAGCTGGCTAGCTCTTGCATATCCATTAGGTCTTGGCTTAATCTCTTCTCCATGCCTGAATATCTGTGTAAAAGAATTTTCCCTTTGTTAGGATCTCTGACAGCATCATTCGGTGGTTGTTCCTCTCCACAGTATTTATCATGATTTTCAATTATATGTCTTAAGTTTATTTGTTGAATGTCTGTGTTTCCTACTGGAGTGTTCATTCCATGAAGCCATCTTTATTGAGTTCACTACTATAACACCAGGACCTAGCACAGTGCCTGGGACACAGAGTGTGTTCATAACTGTTATAAGGTCTTTGTAATTTC
Organism: Nycticebus coucang; assembly: GCF_027406575.1. Classification (NCBI taxonomy): domain Eukaryota; kingdom Metazoa; phylum Chordata; class Mammalia; order Primates; family Lorisidae; genus Nycticebus; species Nycticebus coucang. The sequence goes on along the minus strand of NC_069787.1, from coordinate 75,508,968 downwards.
ATCATGTCTTTCATTTCTTAGTCTATTTCTTTTAAAAGATTTTTCTCCTGGTTGTAAATCACATTTTTCTACTTTTTCATATGTCTAATAATTTTTTGATTGAATTATGAACATTGTAAATTTTATTTTGTTGAATACCAGACTTCATGTACCCTTTAAAGAATGTTGGACGTTGTTCTGGCAAGTAGTTAAATTTCTTGCAGATTAGTTGGAACCTTTGGAAGATTATTTTTAAGCTGTTTTAGGGGTCTTCTAACTTTAGGTAGAGGTTTCTGAACCTCGACATTATTTATATTTTGGCTAGATACCTCTTTGCTTTGGGAAACCGTGTGAATGTTCACCAGCATCTGTGGCCTCTATTTGCTAGCTGCTAGTAGTAACCCCCAGTGGTGATAGCCAAAAATATGGGCAATTATTGTTAATCACTATCCAGTTGAGGACCACTGGTCTGGGGTTCCATTAACCCCATTGCTAAGGCATGGTAGTTCCGGGTTTTCTGCTTAATCCTTGGATATTCAAGAGTGTCTCCACAATGGATACTGGGGAGTCTAATGAGTCCTGGTGCCGTGTTAATCTAAGCATTGTTCATCTTTCTGGTCCCCAGTTATTTCTCTTTTCTCAAAAGTTTCTCTGCGTCTGGCCTCATGGGGTTTTACTGTGCGTGCCTGGCTTAGAATTTAGCCCAAGATGCAAGATAATTCTTTGTCTTTTTCGGAGTTCCTTTTCTGGGTAGCTTCCTTGCTGGGTACTTTTCACTGAAAATTCTAGCTTTTTCCACCTTCCAAAATTCTGACATTTGCCTTATCAACTCAGCAAGACTATTTCAGTTCCTTATCCTTATACTATAGTTTAGAAATTGCCTCCAGGCAGATGGATGGGGCGATCATAGGTTATTCCTTATTTATTTGGTTTCTTTCAGAGACTACAGTCCTAAACTGCCTTTTTTCCATTATCTGAATATACTTATGTCATATATATTTCTTCTGCTTTTCTAGTTGTTTATTGAAGGATGATAATTCTGTATCTTGCCACTCCCTCACCATGACCAGCACATTCAAATGTTATTTTATTTTATTAAATCATAGCTGTGTACATTAATGCAATCATGGGGCAATATACACTGGTTTTATATGCCATTTGATATATTTTCACCACACTGGTTAACATAGCCTTCTTTGCATTTTCTTAGTTATTGTATTAAGACATTTATATTATACATTTAGTAAGTTTCACATATACCCTTGTAAGATGCACCACAGGTGTAATCCCACCAATCACCCTCCCTCTGCCCATCCTCCCCCCTCCCTCCCGTCCCTCTCCCCCGTCCCCATATTCTTAGGTTATAACTGGGTTATAGCTTTCATGTGAAAGCCACAAACTAATTTATAGTTTTCATATGAAAGCTATAACTCAATTATAGCCTAAGAATATGGGGAAAGGGAGGGAAGGGGAGAGGGGAGGGTAATTGGAGAGATCCATTCATGGATCAATGGGCACTTGGGCTTCTTCCACGACTTAGCAATTATGAACTGGGCTGCAATAAACATTCTGGTACAAATATCTGTCTTATAATGTGATTTTTGGTCTTCTGGGTATATACCTAGTAGAGGAATTGTAGGATGGAATGGAAAGTCTATTTTTAGATCTCTAAGTGTTCTCCAAACATCTTTCCAAAAGGAATGTATTAGTTTGCATTCCCATCAGCAGTGTAGAAGTGTTCCCTTTTCTCCACATTCATGACAACATCTCTGGTTTTGGAATTTTGTGATATGGGCTAATCTTACTGGAGTTAGATGATATCTCAAAGTAGTTTTGATTTCCATTTCTCTGATGATTAAGGATGATGAACATTTTTTCATATGTCTGTAGGCCATGTGCCTGTCTTTTTCAGAGAAGTTTCTCTTCAAGTCCCTTGCCTCATACGTTTGAGTTCTCTGTGGATTCTGATTATTAAACCTTTGTCGGAGACATAACCTGCAAATATCTCCTCCCATTCTGAGGGCTGTCTGCTTGCTTTACTTACTGTGTTCTTGGCTGTGCAGAAGCTTTTTAGTTTGATAAGGTCCCAGTAGTATATTTTTGAAGCTGCTCCAATTGCCCGGGGGGTCCTCCTCATAAAATATTCGCCCAGAACGATTTCTTCAGGAGTTTTCCCTGCAATTTCTTCTAGTGTTTTTATAGTTTCATGTCTTAAGTTTAAATCTTTAATCCAGTAAGAGTCTATCTTAGTTAATGGTGAAAGGTGTGGGTCCAGTTTCAGTCTTCTACAGGTTGCCAGCCAGTTCACCCAGCACCATTTGTTAAATAGGGAATCTTTTCCCCACTGAATGTTTTTAATTGGCTTGTCAGAGATCAAATAACGGTAAGTAGCTGGATTCATCTCTTGGTTCTCTATTCTGTTCCAGACATCTACTTCTCTGTTTTTGTGCCAGTTCCATGCTGTTTTGATCACTATTGATTTATAGTGTAGTCTGAGGTCTGGTACCATGATTCCTCCTGCTTTGTTTTTATTTCTGAGTAATGTCTTGGCTATTTGAGTTTTTTTCTGATTCCATATAAAATGAAGTATTATTTTTTCAAGATCTTTAAAGTATGACAGTGGAGCTTTAATAGGGATTGCATTAAAATTGTATATTGCTTTGGGTAGTATGGACATTTTAACAATGTTGATTGTTCCCAGCCATGAGCATGGTATGTTTTTCCATTTGTTAACATCTTCAGCTATTTCTTTTCTTAGAGTTTCATAGTTCTCTTTATTGAGATCTTTCACATCCTTTGTTAGATAAACTCCCAAATATTTCATCTTCTTTGGCACTACTGTGAATGGAATAGAGTCCTTAACTGTTTTTCCAGCTTGACTATTGTTGGTATATATAAAGGCTACAGATTTATGAATGTTGATTTTGTAACCTGAGACACTGCTTTATCTCTGGTGTTTTCCAGATATACAATCATATCATTTGTGAAGAGTGAAAATTTGATCTCTTCTGCCCTATATGGATACTCTTGATTGCCTTTTCTTCCCTAATTCTGATGGCTAAAACTTCCATTGCAATGTTAAAGAGCAGTGGAGATAATGGGCCAATTTTCTTAAGTGTTCTTATCATGAAAGGATACTGGATATTATCAAAAGCTTTTTCTGAATCAATTGAGAGAATCATATGGTCTTTGTTTTTTAATTTGTATATGTGATGTATTATATTTATAGATTTATGTTTATTGAACCAGCCTTGAGACCCTGGGATAAAACCCACTTGGTCATGGTGTATAATTTGTTTGATGTGTTGCTGTTCTGTTTGTTAGGATCTTGTTGAATATTTTTGCATCAGTATTCATTAGTGATATTGGTCTATAATTTTCTTTTCTTGTTGGGTCTTTTCCAGGTTTGGGAATCTAGGTGGCAAATTTCTTCAACATGTGAATGTCATTAAAGTATTTAATTTCTCCATCATAAATGAAGCTCAGTTTAGCTGGATACAGGATCCGGGGTTGAAAGTTATTTTGTTTTAGGAGATTAAAAGGCGATGACCACCCTCTTCTGGCTTGAAAGGTTTTAGCAGAGAGATCTGAAGTCATTCTAATATTCTTCCCTTTGTAGGTTATAGTTTTCTTATGTCTGGCTACTCTCAGAATTTTCTCTATATTAACTTTAATGGAGTTAATTATGATGTGCTTGGGGGATGTCTTATTTGGGTTGAGTCATGATGGGGTTATGAAATTGTCTGCTATCTGAATTTTAGAATCTCTTGGCATGTCTGGAAAATTCTCTTTCATAATTTCATAGAAAGCGCCTCTGTGCCTTGCAAAACCACTTCATTGCCTTCAAGGATTCCTATGAGGTGAATATTAGTTTTGTTCAAATTATCCCAGAGCTCTCTGAGAGAATGATCTATTTTTGCTCTCCATTTCTCTTCCTCTTTGAGAGTTTGGAAGTGTTCAGAAACCCTTTCTTCTGCCTGTTCCATTCTGTTACTGAGGGATTCTACTATATTTTTCAGATCTTTGAGGGCTGCAAATTCTTGTCTCAATGTGTCAAAATCTTTGGTGATTTTTGTTTTTGAATTCGTTGAATTCTTGAGACAACGTTTGAAATGCTCCTGGAATTTCTAATCCCATCTTTTCCTCTATTTTATTAATCTTGTTCGCAATCCAAATTCTGAATTTGATTTCTGACATCTCAGCCATCTGTTTATGAATAGGATCTTCAGTTGTGTCTGCCATATCTTTCCTTGCGGGGGTGGGATGGTGGTGATCTACTCTGATTATTCATGTTACTGGAGATTTTCCATTGATTCCACCCCATGATTATTTTATGCCGTTTGACTAGATGAGCAGATAAAGAGAAGTTGGGTTGGGGGCTCCAGGAATAGTGCTTAATCAGCCCTTTGCCCAAAAGCTGGGACTAGTTTCTTTACCTTTTTCCCTGGAGCCTTGCCAAGGACCTGTACAGTGCTATGGCCTGAGAAACTGGGGACATGCTTGGTGTGGTGGGGCTAAGTGACTCTGTCCCGTTTTCAGCTGGTCTCTGTCCTACGCTAGTGAATCAGTTACTCTGGGTTGAAGTCTCAGCTGTGGAGAAATACCAGCAATTAAGTCACCCTGACCCCACAGGCAACAATTGGAAAAGGAAAATCAAACTTTCCCACAACCACACACCCAGGGTACTTTGATAGTCCTTGGGTGATTGGCCCAGTTCAAGAGGTCCAAATCAATTGTCTCCATCAGCACCTGTCTCAGGTGGGAGAGTTTGAAAGGTCTCTGGCAACTAGATTGCAGGGGTCTGCTGGTAACTCAAATATGACTTGCTCTGGTGGTTTGTGAGGTCAGGAGGACCCAACTAGCAAATAGATTAGTCTGGAAAGGTTGATGCCTCCTTCCCCACCTTGCACCTCTGTCACACCCAGTCACTGATAACCCTACAGGGCTGTGACCCAGTTCCCTCCAATGAGCAGATACTCTAGGAGTTTGTGCCTGCCTGAATCACAGGGAGATCTATGTCTCCTCAGCCAGGGCACTGCTCTCTGTCACTATCTGGCAGGGGGAGGTGAGGCCTGACAATCTCTGGTGCTTAATGGAGGCTGGGGTGGTTCTCAGTTCCAGCCCTGACCCTGATCGATGTTGCTGACAGAACAGAACAACTTGGCAGAATTTGCTTCTGTCCTGGATATATTTCCTTGCAGATCAGATGCTGTTTGAGTTCACAGAAACTGTGACTCAAGCCCGGTCTATGCCGTTGCCCGGTCTTGGCTATAGTTTCTGTTGGGGTGGGCCAGTTAAGCTCTCATTCAGCTGCCAATTCCAGCCTCTACCTGCCCTCCTTTGTCTCAGCTATGATCCCCTAAGGGCCGGGTCCATCTTAGGCTCAGTAAAGCAGTCCTCTGGGTCAGCCCTGCCCTGAGAGTCTGCATTCTCTGTGCTCCACCCAGGTTGGTACCACCTCAGGCAATCCCTTTACTCACAGGGCCTGCGTTTCTGTCCCAGATCTATTCTGCCAGTGGCTGCCACCAGAGAAGATGTCTATCCTCTTCTGGTTGCCCAGAGAGACAGGGGGTATAACTCAGGAATATCCAGGAATGTGAGCCCTATTGTTGCCGCTACAGCTGCTGCTCTGTGCCTTGGGGCACCGCTTCTCCTGTACGGTTCCCTCTCAGCTAACTGTCCTCTCCTTACTCCCATGCCACAGAATCAGCCCTGACCAGCATCAGTTCATGCCCTGTCCACACCTCTCAAGAAAATACACAAGAATCTGGACTCCTGGGGGATAGGCTTCCAGACCTTGGAGTGAGAGTGGAGGGCAGTACTGGAAGTTCAGAATTGCAGGTAGAGAATATATACAGTTTTATGCCTGGCAGGAGAGTGCCCTGGTGCCCTGGTAGGGGAAGGAGGTCTGGTTTTAAGAGGGTCTCTCTTGTGGGATAAAATGGGAAGACTTTTGAACTCTGCTTGTATGTTTGTATGGAGTACTGGGAGCTGTTCTCATGGGGGAGGGGACTTCCATCCGCTTGGTGATGGATTTTGTATCTTTTGTTTGTATCCTTGGGGTCGCAGCTCGCCTCAGCAGGGTTGATGTGCATTCTTCAACCTTCTCTCTTGGCTCAGCTCTAATCCACCAGGTTACTTGCTAAACTTCTGTCCTTTAACTCTCCTTCTGGATGGGAGCCTCTGTGGAAAGCTGGCTCCAGTCAGCCATCTTGCCTCCACCCCATATTCAAATTTTAAATGAGTGACTGAATGAATAGAAGCACAAACTAAGCAGAGGAACCTTATGCTGGTCAGAGGGACTGAAAAGATCTACACCTGGGGGCTTGACAAAGGTCAGCAAACTTATGTAGGGATGCTCAGCAAGGACTGAAGGCCCACTGTGAGATGTCTATAAAACACAGATGTCTGCTCCTCTGAGAGGAAGGGTGTGCCCAATGTAGGCTGGTCTATGGCTTTGTGTGGTAGAAGAAACTTCTGAATTGGGCCTTAGGGATCCATATTTTGGTCTTAGCTTTCCACATGCACATTGCCTCCTCCTTGTGGGCCCTAGGTTTTGTCTCTTCCTCTTCCTCCTTCCCTTGCCTTCCCTTCCTTTCCTTCCTCTTCTCTTCTCTCATCTCCTCCCCTCTCCTCCCTTCTCTCTCCTCCTCTCTTCCTTTTCATCTCCTCTTCTTTTCCTTTTTACAAATGAACAGCTTGCTTCTAGAATAGAAGCGACCAACTCAAAGCCTTTGGATACCAAGTGGCCTAAATTAGTGAAGGTGGCTAGACGTGAGCTGTAGTGAACCAGGGAAAACATTCTTCTTTAAAGGGGAGGCTTCCAGGAAGGACTTGGAGATCTTGGATTGCCAAACCTTACACTTATGAAGAGAAGCCAGAAATTTAGATTTTTGTGCTCTACATCTTCTGACTTTTAGATGTTGGCAACTAATGTAACTTTGGGCCAAAAAAAATCACATCTTTTGGCAAAATTTAGTCCCAAGATGACCACTTATTTTTTCTCACAATGCCTGCCTCTCTTTATTAAAAGTACTCTGCTTATGATGATATTTCTATTAGGTCTTTTTTTTTTTTATTATTAACATATGTTTCTACCTCTTGAATATAAGGTCTATGGGAGAGAAGCTATGGTTATTTTATTAACCACTGTATCTCTAATGCATAGTGTACATTAGATTCTTGCAATGGAATTCTGATGGTAAGTATCTGGAATTAGCACAGACTTCACAAAGGTAAGGGCACAGTTTTGGATAAGGCTACCCTTACTTCAACATCAGTCACAACTCAGGGTTTCCTGGCTTCCCATGTTCCTGACCAGCTAGCTTAAAATGTGGGGGATCCTATTCCTACTACCTCCTCATGTTTGATAATTTGCTGGAATGACCAACAAAACTCATACACTTAGGATTATAGTTTTATTATAAGGATCAAACCATAACTATTCAAAAGAAGAGTTGCATAGAGCCAAATCTGGAAGGGTCGCAAATGCAGAGCTTGTATGTCATCTCCCCCTTGAATCAGAATGGTCACCCTCATGACCTGTTGATGTATTTAGCAGCCAGAAAAGATTACCTGAGCTTTAAGTTCAGAGTTTTTATTGAAGTCTCATTACATCTGTTTGATTGATTGAATCATTGGTTACGAAGTTGGACTCAATCTCCAGCCTTTTTACCCTCCCTGGAGATTAGGATATATTATGTGGCTCAAAATCTCAACATGACAATCAAATAGTTGGTCTTTCTGTCATAGTCATTCCCTATCTTGAAACAATCTAGGGACCCCACCACAAATAGTGCTCCTATCACTTGAGAAATTGGAAGGGTTCAGACGCTCTTAGGAACCTAGGACAAAGACCAAATTCTTTATTATATACTAGCCCTCAACAAATACTGAATAATTAAAAATATAAATATGAATGAATAAACAAATGGGATGCAGTGGAGCTCCTAGAGTCTTTAACATTCCATATTAACAATGTTGTTGATAACAACAATAATCAGTTGTTAATAATAACTGTTAATGATAACTGTCAATAATAACAGTTAACCCTTATGTTCTAATGCCTTGGTATCTAAAAACATGATAATTTTTCTATCCTTCCAGTGACAGGATTGTGTTATATTCTGTAACCCCCTGTGAAAGTAGATATAGATATGTGACTTACTTTGACCAATGATTAGTGAGTAAAACTGATAAGAGTCACTCACTTCTGGATGAAATCTTTAAAAATTATATGAGTTTTGCCACTTTTTTTCTCATTGTTTAAGCTTGTGTTGAGAAGCTAATGATCCAAACTGGACATGTAGCATCAATAAGACATATAATTTTTTGTTAGGTTAAACCATCGATATTTGGGGATTATTTATTACTGAAGCATAAAAGAGTACATTTTGATGAGCATAAACACTGTGAAGCATTATTAAATTATTATTCACAACAATATACAAAGTAATCAGTATTATAGCCACATTATTATAGATAATGAAACTGAAGAAAAAAGGAGCTATGTAACCTGTCCAAATTCACATTATTGGTAAGTGGCAGGGCTAAGCCATGAATTCTAATCCAAGGAATTGTCTCCAAGTCTAAATTGTGCTGAACAGTGTAGATTAACAAAGGTGAGACAAAGGGAGAAAGGTCCTAAAACCTGGTGGTAATGGTGGGTGGTTCCTGAGGAGCAATACTGCATGAGATGATCTTTTTATACTCCATGCTGTGTTTGGTTTTACTAAGTTGCTTTGTCCTTTCAGTTATAGGCTTAGAGGAGTAGAGAGTCTGGAAGTGTCTCCGGATGTGCTTTTGACATTTTGTATTTTACACCCATGAAATGATAGAGATTTCCAATCGTTGGTTGCTTTTTCTGAAAAAATACAGAAGTAATATTCAAAAGGATTTCTTCACACCACATGGAAAGTCTCTGATGCTGCTTTGGCATTTGAGAAGATAAGTATCCTAGTGAATAAATAGCTGTTGCATGTGATTGGGCTGAATGTAAATTGCAACAAGGAAAGACCAAGGTTAGTTACAAAGGAATAGCTATTTGGGTCTCTCTTGGCCCTTGTAATCCTTTAAATACTTAATTGGATTTTCTTTTGAATATCTTTTATTGTTTCCCACAGTTTGAATGGGAAGTAAACTCATCAAACATATTCATGAATTATAAACAGTCATGCTTTGGTTTCAGTAAAGGGGCCTGAAGGAGAGCTGAGGAAGAATGTCTTGGCAGGCTTTGGTGAGGGTGCGGAGCGTGAGCAGGTTGTCCAGCAGCTTATCTATCTCCCAGGCCTCTTGTCTGTTTCCAAGGTTACTCTGTAGGAAGAACATGTTCTATATTTGACACAATCTCTGATGTAAAGCCCTGCACGAAGAAAACAATAACTATTTGTTAATTATTATTGACGTGGAAATGAGGAGTTATTGGGAGGAAGGATTGGATATACTTTATCCGGTTCTATGGTATCTTCTGGGAGGTTTTTCGGTAGGAAAGGACTGTTAGCAGTCAATGTCCCAAAAAGAACAGCCTGTTGATCAAGCAAAGCTAAGTTTATTAGATTTACTGTACTTAGGGAGGGCACTACCTTGACCAGCTGTTGATAACAGCTCAAAGGGGAAAGTTGAGGTGAATATTTATGTGTTTAGAACCTGGGCTGGATGATTTTAAGGTGAATCTTCTAAGACAAAAAATGAATTGGTATTGACAATGTTTATGACATAATATTTTATGTAACATAGAGGTGAAGATCTTGAGGTGTGTGGATTGATAAGCCGTCTGTCAGTGTTTGCAAGTAAACAGTTTCATTTTTTCACAATCTTATCTCCTAGGTACAAGTATTTCTTGGATCAAGTATCTATAGTTTTTTTAAACCTCCTCCAAGTATTGTTTAGCCCTAAGGAAAAAAAAGTAAGTCTGTGTATAAATATTCCTCAATGAAGATGGTAAGGAAAAAGAAGGAATATTGGTCCCAGAATTGTTTAGCAATAGGTCAGAAAAGTATGGTGGTTTTGGTTTTCATGATAGAAAAAGACCTGGTAGGTCTTTTGGAAACCGTATTTATGGCTCCAGCAATTGGCAAATATTCTTTTCTTTAAACTCCTGTTTAGATCCCCTTACACTTAGGATCTTTACCTTTCTGTACTAATCATGAAAGTGTGGCATGAATTATTCTTTTATTTAAGTTCCCTGGGGTTGAAGAAAGTGATCACAGAATCATCTGGCAGAGACTTAGTTTTCTGTCTTTTAAAATCACTAAATTTTTCACAGCCTAAGTGAGTTAAGTATTTTTCAATAGGTTAAATGATCTATTAACTTTGTTTCAGGTCAGTCAGAAATAATTTGACATTTATATTTGTGGTAGTGCTTTTTAAAAGGAGTTGACTCTGCAGTGCTTTGCACATTGTTCTTACCAAAATGAGAGTGTATTGCTAAACAAGTTAATAAATGTGATTGGCCCCTACTCTTGAGTGAAACATTCTCCCAACCCTATATGTAGAGTGGCAAAGACTTTTTTTCTAGAGCATTCTGTGAATACAGTGAATTATTTTACTTAGTGGAAGCATTGGCTATAGCATCTTAGCCCAAAGATGGCAGTAAAAGCAGAGTTAAAATCAGTTATTTAAATATTAATAATGTTATGCACCAGTGCTTTGTGAAATATAGGCAAAGTCGAACTGAATAGTAAGGAAACATACCTGTGGCCTTAGAAAGATACATTATACACTCAGCATCTGGAATTTATTTTTTTTTTTTATTGTTGGGGATTCATTGAGGGTACAATAAGCCAGTTACACTGATTACAATTGTTAGGTAAAGTCCCTCTTGCAATCATGTCTTGCCCCCATAAAGTGTGACACACACTAAGGCTCCATCCCCCTCCCTCCATCCCTCTTTCTGCTTCCCCCCCCCCATAACCTTAATTGTCATTAATTGTCCTCATATCAAGATTGAGTACATAGGATTCATGCTTCTCCATTCTTGTGATGCTTTACTAAGAATAATGTCTTCCACTTCCATCCAGGTTAATACGAAGGATGTAAAGTCTCCATTTTTTTTAATGGCTGAATAGTATTCCATGGTATACATATACCACAGCTTGTTAATCCATTCCTGGGTTGGTGGGCATTTAGGCTGTTTCCACATTTTTGGCGATTGTAAATTGAGATGCAATAAACAGTCTAGTACAAGTGTCCTTATGATAAAAGGATTTTTTTCCTTCTGGGTAGATGCCCAGTAATGGGATTGCAGGATCGAATGGGAGGTCTAGGTTGAGTGCTTTGAGGTTTCTCCATACTTCCTTCCAGAAAGGTTGTACTAGTTTGCAGTCCCACCAGCAGTGTAAAAGTGTTCCCTTCTCTCCACATCCACGCCAGCATCTGCAGTTTTGAGATTTTGTGATGTGGGCCATTCTCACTGGGGTTAGATGATATCTCAGGGATGTTTTGATTTGCATTTCTCTAATATATAGAGATGATGAACATTTTTTCATGTGTTTGTTAGCCATTCGTCTGTCATCTTTAGAGAAAGTTCTATTCATGTCTCTTGCCCATTGATATAAGGGATTGTTGGCTTTTTTCATGTGGATTAATTTGAGTTCTCTATAGATCCTGGTTATCAAGCTTTTGTCTGATTGAAAATATGCAAATATCCTTTCCCATTGTGTGGGTTGTCTCTTTGCTTTGGTTATTGTCTCCTTAGCTGTACAGAAGCTTTTCAGTTTAATGAAGTCCCATTTGTTTATTTTTGTTGTTGTTGCAATTGCCATGGCAGTCTTCTTCATGAAGTCTTCCCCCAGGCCAATATCTTCCAGTGTTTTTCCTATGCTTTCTTTGAGGATTTTTATTGTTTCATGCCTTAAATTTAAGTCCTTTATCCATCTTGAGTCAATTTTTGTGAGTGGGGAAAGGTGTGGGTCCAGTTTCAGTCTTTTACATGTAGACATCCAGTTCTCCCAACACCATTTATTGAATAGGGAGTCTTTCCCCCAGGGTATGTTCTTGTTTGGTTTATCGAAGATTAGGTGGTTGTAAGATGTTAGTTTCATTTCTTGGTGTTCAATTCGATTCCAAGTGTCTATGTCTCTGTTTTTGTGCCAGTACCATGCTGTCTTGAGCACTATGGCTTTGTAGTACAGACTAAAATCTGGTATGCTGATGCCCCCAGCTTTATTTTTGTTACTAAGAACTGCCTTAGCTATATGGGGTTTTTTCCGGTTCCATACAAAACGCAGAATCATTTTTTCCAAATCTTGAAAGTACGATGTAGGTACTTTGATAGGAATGGCATTGAATAGGTAGATTGCTTTGGGAAGTATAGACATTTTAACAATGTTGATTCTTCCCATCCATGAGCATGGTATGTTCTTCCATTTGTTAATATCCTCTGCTATTTCCTTTCTGAGGATTTCATAGTTTTCTTTATAGAGGTCCTTCACCTCCTTCGTTAGGTATATTCCTAGGTATTTCATTTTCTTTGAAACTATGGTGAAGGGAGTTGTGTCCTTAATTAGCTTCTCATCTTGACTGTTATTGGTGTATACAAAGGCTACTGACTTGTGGACATTGATTTTATATCCTGAAACATTACTGTATTTTTTGATGACTTCTAGGAGTATTGTCGTTGAGTCTTTGGGGTTCTCTAAGTATAAGATCATGTCGTCAGCAAAGAGGGAGAGTTTGACCTCCTCTGCTCCCATTTGGATTCCCTTTATTTCCTTGTCTTGCCTAATTGTATTGGCTAGAACTTCCAGCACTATGTTGAATAGTAAAGGTGACAGAGGACAACCTTGTCTGGTTCCCGTTCTAAGAGGAAAAGCTTTCAGTTTTACTCCATTCAGTAAAATATTGGCTGTGGGTTTGTCATAAATAGCTTCAATCAGTTTAAGAAATGTGCCACCTATGCCTATACTCTTCAGTGTTCTAATTAGAAAAGGATGCTGGATTTTATCAAATGCTTTTTCTGCATCTATTGAGAGGATCATGTAATCTTTATTTTTGCCTCTATTAATATGGTGGATAACGTTTATGGACTTGCGTATGTTAAACCAGCCTTGCATCCCTGGGATGAAGCCTACTTGATCATGATGAATGACTTTTTTGATGATAAGCTGTAATCTATTGGCTAGGATTTTGTTGAGAATTTTTGCATCTATATTCATGAATGAGATTGGTCTGAAATTCTCATTTTTGTTTGGGTCTTTTCCTGGTTTTGGTATCAGGGTGATGTTTGCTTCATAGAATGTGTTGGGGAAGATTCCTTCTTCCTCAGTTTTTTGGAATAATTTCTGCAGTACAGGGATAAGCTCTTCCTTGAAGGTTTGATAGAATTCTGGAGTGAAGCCATCTGGACCAGGGCATTTTTTAGTTGGAAGCTTTTTTATTGTTTCTTTGATCTCAGTGCTTCAAATTGGTCTGTTCAGGAGGTCTATTTCTTCCTGGCTAAGTCTAGGGAGAGGGTGTGATTCCAAATATTGATCCATTTCCTTCACATTGTCAAATTTCTGGGCATAGAGTTTCTGGTAGTATTCAGAGATGATCTCTTGTATCTCTGTGGGATCAGTTGTTATTTCCCCTTTATCGTTTCTGATTGAGGTTACTAGAGATTTTACTTTTCTATTTCTAGTTAGTCTGGCCAATGGTTTATCTATTTTATTTATTTTTTCAAAAAACCAACTCCTTGTTTCATTAATTTTCTGAATGATTCTTTTGTTTTCAATTTCATTGATCTCTGATTTGATTTTGGAGATTTCTTTTCTTCTACTGAGTTTAGGCTTAGATTGTTCTTCTTTTTCCAATTCCGTAAGATCTATTGTAAGATTGTTTATGTGCTCTCTTTCTGTTTTTCGAATGTAGGCATCTAAAGCGATGAATTTTCCTCTCAAAACTGCTTTTGCAGTATCCCACAGGTTTTGGTAGCTTGTGTCTTCATTGTTGTTATGCTCAAGGAAGTTAATGATTTCCTGTTTGATTTCTTCCTGCACCCATCTGTTATTCAACAGAAGATTGTTTAATTTCCATGCCTTTGGGTGGGGTTGAGCATTTTTGTTAGAGTTGAGTTCCACCTTTAGTGCCTTATGGTCTGAAAAGATACAAGGTAAAATTTCAATTCTTTTGATTCTGTTGATATTTGTTTTGTGTCCCAGGATATGATCAATTTTGGAGAATGTTCCATGGGGTGATGAGAAGAATGTATATTCTTTGTCTTTGGGGTGGAGTGTTCTATATGCGTCTATCAAGCATAGTTGTTCTAGAGTCTCATTTAAATCTCTTATATCTTTGTTTAATTTCTGTTTAGAGGATCTGTCCAGCTCTGTAAGAGGTGTGTTAAAGTCCCCTGTTATGATGGTATTATCAGATATCAGATTGCTCAGACTGAGTAAGGTCTGCTTCAAGAATCTGGGAGCATTTAAATTGGGTGCATAAATATTTAGAATTGAAATGTCTTCTTGTTGTATTTTTCCCTTGACCAATATAAAGTGACCATCTTTGTCTTTTTTGACTTTAGTTGCTTTAAATCCACATGTATCTGAAAATAAGATTGCAACTCCTCTTTTCTTCTGAATTCCATTTGCCTGAAAAATTGTCTTCCAACCCTTGACTCGGAGCTTTAATTTGTCTTTTGAAGCCAGGTGTGTTTCTTGCAGACAGCAAATGGATGGCTTGTGTTTTTTAATCCCGTCAGCCAATCTATGTCTCTTCAGTGGAGAATTCAAGCCATTAACATTTATGGAGATAATTGATAAGTGTGGTAGTATTCTATTCGTCTTATTTGGTGAGAGTCCATTGCTTAGTTTTATCTTTTGCATCAGTGTGGAGGTTAGGTTCTGTCCTTTGATTTCTGAGTTCTTACTTTGCTGCTGATCCATTGTGGTGGTCAGTGTGCAGAACAGGTTGAAGTATTTCCTGTAGAGCCGGTCTTGTTGTGGCGAATTTCCTCAATGTTTGTATATCCGTAAATGATTTGATTTCTCCGTCAATTTTGAAGCTTAGCTTAGCAGGGTACAGAATTCTGGGCTGAAAATTGTTCTGTTTAAGTAGGTTAAAGGTAGATGACCATTGTCTTCTTGCTTGGAAAGTTTCATTAGAGAAGTCTGTGGTCACTCTGATGGATTTGCCCCTGTAGGTCAACTGGCGCTTACTCCTGGCAGCTTGCAGAATCTTTTCTTTTGTCTTGACTTTGGACAGGTTCATCACAATGTGTCTTGGAGAAGCTCGGTTAGAGTTGAGGTGACCTGGGGTCCGATATCCCTCTGAAAGCAGTGTGTCAGAATCTTTGGTGATATTTGGGAAATTTTCTTTTATAACATTCTCTAGTATGGCTTCCATTCCTCTGGGGCATTCTTCTTCCCCTTCTGGAATTCCTATAACTCGTATGTTGGAAGGCTTCATAAAGTCCCATAATTCTGACAGTGAACGTTCTGCTTTCTCTCTCTTCTTTTCTGCCTCTTTTACTATCTGCGTTATCTCAAAAACTTTGTCTTCTACCTCTGAAATTCTTTCTTCTGCATGGTCTAACCTGTTGCTGGTACTTTCCATTGCATCTTTAAGTTCCCTGATTGACTGTTTCATTTCCTTCAGCTCTGCTATATCCTTTTTATATTCTTCATATCATTCATCTCTGATTTGATTCTGTTTTTGGATTTCCTTTTGGTTATTTTTCACTTTATTAGCAGTTTCCTTCATTGTTTCCATCATTTCTTTCATTGTTTTCAACATGTGTATTCTAAATTCCCTTTCTGTCATTCCTAACATTTCTGTATAGGTGGAATCCTCTGTAGTAGCTACCTCATGGTCCCTTGGTGGGGTTGTTCTGGACTGGTTCTTCATGTTGCCTGGAGTTTTCTGCTGATTCTTCCTCATGAGTGATTTCTTTTATCTGTTTCCTTGCCCTAATTTTCCTTTCACTTCCTCTTGCTCTTTAAGTTCTTGTGCCTGTGGAAGTTGTGGGCGGGTTTAGATGGATTGAACACATGCGACCACCTGCCGGTTTTCCACTGTTTTAGTCCTCCTCTTGGGGTCCAGAAGTCTCTCGCTGACTCCCTGTATCCTCATAGGAGTGATGCTAGGCAGTTCCCACCAGCCCAAGATGCCTGGAGTCCTATCTCCCCAGACTCACGGTGCCCAGATGCAAGGAAGCTGTTCAGCATCTGGAATTTAAATGGCATGTTTTCCTCTTTAGATGCAAGTAACAGTGAATAGTGACAAAGGTGTAACTATTCTAAGGTATTTTCCCCTCTGGAAATATTAATATGTCTTGAAAATGTTGAATCTATTTTCAGTTCAAAAGATGCTTTTAATGGAAATAAGTTAAAGGGCTACCAAATATAAAGCAAAGCTCAAGAAAACAAAACACAAAACAACCCGAGAGGGGTTCCTTTATTTGCTTTTCTTTGAAAAAAGCAATTCTTTTTTCCCTCTTTATTAGTTCATACATTTTCTTAGGAATATCATTTTCTCTGCATAACAAGTAAAATAATAGAAATCATCATTACATCATTCATTAACTACTATGTGTAGGCATAGCACTTGTTCCTTCATTGCATTACTTCAATCAGTCCTGACAACAAATCTGTGAGGTATCATTCCCCCATTTTACAGATGGTAAATTTTAAGGCTATAGAGATTATGTTATTTGCATCTCACATTCTTTCTTTTAAAGACTCATGAGTCTTTGAATGTTAGAGTGGAATGAAACTTAGAAAGCATACAGTTGTCCCCTTGTTTTATCCACAAGAAAAAGGAGACATAAAGAAGGAAAGAGATTTGAAGTAGGATCTTATTCACGACGCACATCATGGTGGGCTTGCAGCTGGATGACATTGGTCATTCCTTCATCTTTGCCCCTTATTGATTCAGGAATAGATGATTAAGGCCAGTTCCATATGAGAGGAAATGTGATAGGGGATTTCTTGGAAGAATTTCACCAATCCTTACCTAGTTTTGAGAAGGCAGCTATCATCTTCCTAGGCCAAAGATGATGCCAAATGAAGAAAGACAGAGTAGGGAGAGAGAAAGCATCTGAATTTTTGATGACCTTGTTAGGCCTAGGATTAAACTAACTTTGAAGCTCATCCTACCTCCTGACTTCATATTGATATTAAAGGTCTATATAGTTATGATTAGCTGTCATATATACTTACATGGTTATAGTAAGTATATAGTTATATCTAATTACAATATATTTCCTTATTATTAAATCCAGTTTGAATCAAAGTTTCTACTTGAGGTTGAAAGGTTATAAACATTTATTTAACTTGCATTTATCTATCTTCTACTCTCCCTCTATCATTCTCTCTCTCTGTGAGCGTATGTACAGAGGCCTTAATGCAATTAACTCCAATAGTGAAAAGCAAATTATTTTATATGCAAGCATGTAACAAGGAATATAAGAAACTGAGAACACAATATATAGATACAGAATAAAATATACAAAAACCCAGAGGGCAAATAAAGAGTAAATAAAATTTCAAAATGGAAGTTTAGGGGAGATGGCTTCTTGAAAATTAATTTTGAACAGAATAGTGAAAATGGGAATGGATCAGTGTAAGTAGAATTTTAAAATAAAAAGCCCACTTTCTAGGGCCATAATAATTTTTATCATTTGACTAGACTAACATGAGCATGGGTACTTGTGCATCTGCAGTCAGGACGTTTTTGAGATATTTAATCTTGGCTCACTCATTTTTATTTGGAAGTCTGAGAAATGCAGAGAAATGTATTCATTTGCTTCTTTCTCCTTTCTAAAATATGGTATTTCCACAATAAAGTAAACCCTTTGTTTGGGTTTTGCCCAAAATATTGAACTCTCTTTGAATATTTGCCAATCTCTCATCTCCTTCCCAAGAAGTCGTAAGTTTCCACCTAGAATAAGTATCCCTACTGGCTTCCATCTCTTTGAAAATCAAAGAGAAAATGTAGCCAGGGCCCTGGGTTCACTCTTTGGTGGGCCACTTAGCAATGTTCTCTTGCAGAGCTCAGTCTGGCTTTACATCTTA
Organism: Nycticebus coucang; assembly: GCF_027406575.1. Classification (NCBI taxonomy): domain Eukaryota; kingdom Metazoa; phylum Chordata; class Mammalia; order Primates; family Lorisidae; genus Nycticebus; species Nycticebus coucang. Next base: position 75,490,999 of record NC_069787.1, on the reverse strand, counting down.
CGTAGTCTTGGGATCAAAAGAAATTTTGGTAGAATGTATTACTGCTCAAAAATATTCAGCGCCTCTCTGTTGGGACCAGCATATGTTCTCTGGGTTGTATTCAAGGGCTGCCATGTAATTCGCTTTGGTCAGTGTAGTGAGTGGACATGAGGTGTGTTACTTTTGGGTAGAAGCTTGCAGGGAGAATGGGGACCAAAGACAAGACTTCTTGGCAAGAGAAAATACCCCTAGAAAAAGGGAAAAACAGAGAAATAAGCTGAGCAAAGTGGACTTAAAAACAGGTTAGGTAGTTTACTTTTAAACCAGCCACTAAATTCCTTATCTGAGCAGTTCCTGCTTTTTCTAGAAGCCTTGCCTGTAGGGAATACAGCTTGCAAACACCCCTGCCGGCTCTGTGAATAGTCTTGAGAAAATAATGGCTGCAGAGGAAGCTGCATGCAAGTCCTGGCAAAAAGCATTAACTAGGCTGTCCCCTGCCTAGTCACCAAAGTAAATACCCATTGCAGGGATTTGTATTTGTCCAGGACAGAGATCAAGGGAACAGCTCAAGTCCTGAAATATGGCAGGAGGGCTTGTATACCCCTTTATCACAGAGAAGATGCCTCAGTGGAGATCATAAGAAAATTCCTCTGTTCCAGCAATTCTTCAGAGGAGAATTGATGCCACAGTTTCTGCTCCATGGTGAACTAGTGAGGATTAACTTCCCCCAAGGAACCTGTGTGTGAGACCACAGACAGGTGGCTGCCCCCACACAAGGCTCAGGTTTTGGATTTCTCAAGGCTGCTCAGACCTTTAAAGTTAATGATTATAGAAACAACAGGAGCTGACATGCTTACTCAGAGAAACTGTTGACATTTTTGTTCCCTTCATCAGCTTACCTTCTGAGCTAAATGAGAAAATAGCCTTCAATAAAGGCTGAGTGGAACAATCACTCAGGGTCATCCACTGGACCCCACAAACTAGAAATGGCCCCCTGTGTTCCCACCTTTGAAAACTATTTAGCGTGCCCTGTCTCATTGTCTCTCACCACTTCTAACTTTATTTTTCTTCAGTTGACTGCTGCCAGCTCCACAGGTCTTAAAGGACCCTGTCCTTGGAATAGGACCTTGGCAGAAGCTTTAAGAGTCAGAGTATGAGTTCTCAGGTTCATATTCTCCTGCCTCTATGATTGTGGAAATGAGGGTTGAGATGGCACTCCATCAACCTGGGTTCCTAAATATTACAAGAAGCAAAGCCTTGGCCAGCCTATACTGAACACATTATGTGTGAAAAATAAACTTTATTGTTTGCAGCCACAGAGACTTTGACATCATTTGTTAACATAGCATAACCTAGCAAATCCTGACTGATACAGTGACAAGTGAAGGAGTGTGGAGTTTTGGAATGTGACCATGATTATCACTCACTGAAAATAACTACTGATGACACATAGTCTAGAGGTGGTGAATGTTTTAGATTCTGTTTGCAATTTGCAAAGAGAGATCAAAGAGAAGATGTAAAAATATTAGGCCTGAGAAAAAACTGACAAATGAATAGAACGACAACATAGTTCACTCAGAGAAATAATTTAGTTACAGTTTAACCACATTTTGGTATGTGAGTTTTGAACTTTCAATGCACACCTCTACACACACAATTTTTTTTTCTGTTGACTATCTTATTAAAGTTAAGGGTATTATAGTGTTTGCTATTTGCAAAGCTAATTTATGCATATTGTTTATTAAAGTACTAGTTAAAAGGTTGGGGGTAGGCATTTGCAGTTCTCTGCTTACCCCCTTTTCTGCTTTCTCTCTCTTTCCTCTTCATCTCCCTTCTCAATTCCAGGGAGGAAAGAGCCTTTGTTGCTCACCTGGCCCTGGCCTTCTATTGTGATTGGGGAGCAAACTGGAAAGGAGAGGGATGGAATGTGAAAGCGGGTCAAATACTTTAGGGGAAAAGGATCAGACTGCAAGGAGTAGTCTAGGAATAGGAGGAAAAGCAGCAGGTGTCTGGAACTGGGGGAGGAAGGGCAGAAAGGAAAAGGAGGAAAACCAGGGTGCTGTAATAGGGAGCTCTGGGAGACATGAATAACAATTACTTTTTGGAAGGTCTACTGTATTGTACAGAGCAAAGCCTTGGTCTCCAGCTTCTGAAGGGACACTACAAAATTCAGTTTTTCTAGTTCCAAAAAGAATATCCTGTTGGTATTTTTATTCTTCTCACATTACATATATAGATTACTTTTGGGAGAATTGACAGTCCTCCCATACAAGGACAGAATATACATATTAATTTCTTCAACTTCCCTTTTCTGTGCTTACCTCAGTTTGTTTTCTTCATACATGTTGTACATCTCATGGATTTGAATCAATTCCATCTAAATTTATTTCTAGATACTTTACAGTTTTATTGCTCTTGTCAAGGATATTGCTTGCTCTTTCTCTATGGGAATAATGTCTATTTTTTGTGATATTATTATACTCCCAGCCACCTTACCTGTTTTTCATTGTTTGTAATTAGTTGATTCTCTTTGGTTTTCCGGGTATACAGTCACATTACCTTTAGGTAATGGTAATGTTATTTCCTCCTTTCTAATTTTTTTATACCATTAATTTCATTATCTTAGATAATTGTATTGGCTAGTACCATCATAACAATGTTAAGATAATGTGGTGTCAATGACTTATCCTGACTTTACTGATGATATTTGTAGCGTTTCTCTGATACTGCCGTTTGGATTGAGACGTATGTTTATGAAGAGTCACATTTGTCTCTACTATTGATAAAGAAGTATTTATCTGGGCGGCGCCTGTGGCTCAAGGAGTAGGGTGCCGGTCCCATATGCCGGAGGTGGTGGGTTCAAACCCAGCCCCGGCCAAAAAAATAAATAAATAAATAAATAAAAAAAAAAAAAGAAGTATTTATCTATTTCTTTTGAAATTAGTGCAATCAACTTTTCCTTTTTGCTTGGGACTTTTCTGATTTTAGCACTGAATGTCCCATATCCTGGGAAACCTCTCACTCTCAAATTGGGAAAACTGGTCACTTGAACTGATAATTTTTTATCTGATTATTTTCAATATCTCTGTATATACCTTATGACTTTTCAATTTGACTAACTGAAATGATTAATTACATGTATATGTTTTATAATATTTGAGATAATATTGAGTTTTTTTTTCTTGTGTTATGAACCCCAATTAATTGTGTTATGCTAGTTCTCAGACTGGTTGCTGAGCTCTTTTTGGTAACATTCTTATGTTAGGTAATTTTTGTCAACATTCTTAAGTGAAATCAGTCTGTGGTTTACTTTTTTGTGTGTTATCTTTGTTAGGCTTGGGTATCAGTGTTATGGTGACTTCATACAAAATATTTGGAATCTTTATTTCTTTTTCTGTGTTCTGTAACAACTTAAATAGCATGCTTTCTTATTCCTCAAAATTTTGGTAGGTTTTCTCTGTGAAGCCATCTGGACTTGGTATTTTTGTGTTAAGTAGTTATTTGACAATTTTTTCCTGTTTTTTTTTTTTTCTTTTTCTTTTTCTCTTGACAGTAGTTGATTTGTTTAAATTTTCTTTCTGGGTTCACTTTTGATAATTTATTTCTTACCTAACAATATTCCACTCATGAATTTGAATTATTTGAGCAGAATCGATGGAAACAGTCTCTTGTGATTCTTTTGATATATGCCCTATATCTCCATATTTTCACATTTTCATTTTTTATATTCTATACCTTTATCTCTTAATTTAGCTTATGATTTTCTATTTTATTAACGTCTCTTTCCTTCCCAAGGAACATATATGGTCCCTTTTTCATATCTATAAGACTTTTTGTTGCAGTTTTTATTTTCCTGTTTTATGAGTCATTGATTTCTGGATTTATTTATAATTATTTCATTATGCTTTAATAGTCTTTTTGCTCTTTAATAACAAATAATGTATTTGTAATTCATTTCTCATCATCTTTTCTTATTTATAATATATGCTTAAGACTATGAATTTTTCTCTGAGAACTCTTCAGCTGTGGCCCATAGATTCTGGCATGTGCTTTTTATCATGCTTTTGTAATTCATTTCTAGTTCAGTTGTGTCGTAATTGGAGAATGTTATTCATATAATTTCTACTTTAGGGTATTTGGCCTGTTACATCTGTCATTCTGTAGAATCCAGGGAAGTTCCCTTAGCCAGTTCATATACCTCATCCCTGATCCAAAAATAGGATTGTTAATTTTGCACCTTAGGGTTTATCACTCACTTTGTGCTTTTTGCATCTTCCAGAGTTCTGGGCTTTTTCTACATTTGGCAACTCATCCTCATATACTGTGGCTCACCTTTACAGATGCCCCCAAGTTCTGTCAGAAATGGAGTTTGTTAAGCTGGTTGTGAGTATAACCAGTGAATTCAATTTGGGCATTTCAGGCATACTTTTAGAGTACTAAAAATTATTATCCTTTAACAAGATGTACTTTTTTAATATTTATAAACATTTTGTATTTTGGGGAGATTTGCATGTGTACTATCTTGGCTGTGTCTTGCCTTTGAATCACAGTAGTTACACAATTTATAAGTTTAGTATATTGATTTAGAGCAGTTCAAAAGAATAAAATATGACTTTCTTAAAACAAAAAGAAATGAAGTTTGGGTGCTGTCTCTCTGTCTCCTTGTTGTGAGGGATTTTTAAGAGAAAAAGGTGTGAGAAACTTGACTCTGTCATCTTATATCTGGCAGTCATGAGCCATTATAATTATAGATTGTTCTGCAAAGGATTTGAGATGCCGTCTATTCCACAGTCATGCCTTCCGGCACCCAATCAAACTAGTGTTCTGGTGCCCCTGCCAGGCCTGATCGGAGCGCGTCTCTCAGTGTGCGTTCGTTATTCACACGCTCAGAGAAGACTCAGTTCTTGCCATTGCTTCTTCGCATCTAGCTGCTCTCCACTCCTCCCCTGCATTTCTCCTCAGCTCCTCCTATGTCACTTGGTCCTGGACCAGCCCTTGTTCCTATCATCATGAATATGGAGTTTTTACTTTACCTTCAAATGTTCTTTGAGGCTAATCTGCTTTTGCATAATTGCCACTGCCCTTTTAATAAAAGAACCATTTGGGTGGGTTCAGGGGCTCATGCCTATAACCCTAGCACTATGGGAGGCAAAGGCAGATGAGTTGTCTGAGTTCAGGAGTTCAAGACCACCCTGAGCAAAGTGAGACTCCTATTCTACAAATAGAAAGACAAGCTGGGTATGGTGGTATATGCCTGTAGTCCCAGGTACTCAGGAGGCTGAGGCAAGAGGATCACTTGAGCCCAAGAGTTTGAGGTTGCTGTGAGCTATGATGCCACAGCACTCTAACCAGGGTGAAAAAGTGAGACTCTGTCTTAAAAAAAAAAAAAAAGCCACTTGTTTCTTTTAAATTTCAAATCACCTGAGTGTCTAGTACGTAAGTGTGGTTTATGATCATGATACAAGGCCAACCCTTCCCTCTTATGGTATATTTGGATAGTTTTTCTCCGTGTGTGTGGTTGTGTGTGTATCTGTTGTAGTAAGCCCTGTCAGTGCCCCACAACATTTCCCTGCTCTCTCTTTTGCATCCCTGGACACAGTTCCTGTAGACTCCAATGACTTCCTGAGTCTCCTGCCTGCAGTGTCCTCAGGCTGCAAGAGTATGCTAATACCTGGTTCTGCAGAAGGGAGTAAATGTTCCTGAGAGCAGCAGCCTTCAACTGCTGCAGGAGAAGGGCTGGTGAATAACACCCCAGTCTTCTCGCTTCTTTGTGGGACAAGGTTGAGATAGGCTCCACACAGTCTCCCAGAGGGCTTCTGGCAGGCCAGAGCCCCAGTGAGCCCTGGTGACGACCCACTCTTTAGCATACCCCAGCCGGCTTTCATACTCATTCCCCACCTACATGCTGTGTCTCCCTGGATCATCTGTCTCAAAACTACTTGTTTCCCTCAGGATTTGATTTTGGGGGAACCTAAGATCAGATGATGCGGTTATGTGTGTGTTGCCACACTGTTGGTTTGATGAAAAGCTCAACTAACCCTGCACCATGGAGATAGCTTTTGGGAAAAATAGTGATATAGCTTTTGGGAAAAATAGCTCATTGATTACCTCCACTTTCCACTTCACCTACCTTCCAGCACTGAGTATTTTCTGCCTGCTTATCCCTAAAGGGCTGAACTTCTGTGGTCAGGTATAGTGGCTTATGCCTGTAATCCTAGCATTCTGGGAGGCTGAGGTGGGTAGACTGCCTGAGCTCAGGAGTTGGAGACCAGCCTGAGCAAAAGTGAAACCCTATCTCTAAAATAAATAGCTGGGCTTTGTGGCAGGCTACTGTAGTCCCAGCTACTCAGGAGGCTGAGGCAAGAGAATCACTTCAGCCCAAGAGTTTGAGGTTGCCATGAGCTATGATGCTCTGGCACTCTATTGAGGGTGACAAAGTGAGACTTTGCCTCAAAAAAAAAAAAAAGGTGGGGGCGTCCAACTTCCGGAACTTTTATTCCTTTAGTCTTTTCCATTAAGGGGTTTCTGTTCCAGTGGGCTCACTTATTCAATAGGGTTGATATGAGCATATATAATTTGTGCATGAGACTCTGTTGGGGCAAGAGAAGAACTGATTGTCGTTCTGCTCTCTGGAGATCATAGGCTAGTGGAGGCTACAGATACCAACACACACAAAATTATAAATTGTGGGGAGAAGAACACTGTGCCAACAGAGATGGTAATGAGGGACATGATTTAAATTGAGGGGTCAGGGAAGGCCCCTAGGGAAAGAGGGTTTGAACTGAATCCTATAGAAACAGTCTAGGTTTGGGGGAAAAGGGGAAGAGAGCCTGAATGGTCAGGGAACTACCAGAAGGTCAGTCTAATGTGAGAAAGATGAGAATGAAGAAGGTGGGTTAAAAATACAGGGACTTAGAAACTGGGCATGGTTGTTCACATCTCTAATCCTAGAACTTTGGGAGGCTGAGGTAGGAGGATTGCTTGAGGCTAGGATTTGGGACCAGCCTGAGCAAGAGTGAAACCCTGTTTCTACTAAAAATGGAAAAAAATTAGCCCAATGTGATAGCATGTCCCTGTAAATCCCAGATATTCAGGAGGCTGAGGCAGGAGGATTGGTTGAGGCCAGGAGTTTGAGAGTGTAGTGAGCTATCACGATGCCACTGTACCCTAGCCCAGGTGACAAAGTAAGACCCTCTCTTACTAAGACCCTCCAAAAAAAAAAAAAGGAGAAGATGCACAGGGATTATAAACCATGCAGGAAGTCGAGGTTTTCCTCTTCTGAAGTTACAGTCCTAGTCACTTATGCCTATTGTACCCCTAGGGTCTTTAGTAACTTACCTTAAGCCCTGGCCAATGATAGAAATTAAAGCTTCCATGTCACAGAGGTTTCTTAGGGTTGGGTGTTTTAACTTTGTCTGAGATCAGTGGCTATTTCTCAACAGAGTGGTCCTTCTTAGGAATTTTTTTTTTTTTTTTTGCCCACAGACCAAAGAATGTACATGATTCTTAAGTAAATGTGCTTTTCAGTCACAGCCTGATAACCCATGTACTGTCAGGGTGGCCCCTCTCCTGTCGAGGGTTCCTCTGCCAGTTCTGGGTACTCACGTTCCCTCTCAAGAGATCTTTGTAACTTGTGTTTGAATTATGGGTACAGATAGAAATCACCTCTGTGCAGTTGGCAACTAGCTTTTGAGGGTGAAGATCCCATTTTGACCTAACTAGCCACTGGGTGTTCCTTTCTCCTTCTGCTTCCTAGCCCTTTCAGATGGTAAATACAAAGAAAAGAAACATTTATTCACTCCCTTTCACTGGCTCTTTAACCACATGTGATGGTGGCAGACATGGTACCATAATGGGGTGGGGGTAGGTAGGGCCTAATCCAAAGACTTTCCTCTGACATCATGCCACTCAGCCCCATTGCAGCGAGTGGTCTTGCTAGGGAACATCCTCCTGCAAACTCTCCCTTTGATGCCCCAAGCAGCCTCTGTGCTCCTCCCACTCCTCTCTGCTCTCTGTGCCACTTTTCTATCTGCCCCTTGCATATTGAAGTTCTACAGGCCCCTGTCCTCAGCAGTCTCCTTCTAGGGCTCTGAGTTCTCCTTGGTGGTCCCATCCATGCAAAGGGCAACAATGCTCAGTTGTGTTCTGAGGATGCCCAGGTCTGTGATCTATTCAACCCTCAGTTGGCACTTGTCCAGGCCAGGCCCCTGCTCCACATGCAGCCTGCTGGTAAGGTAGTGGCACCACCTGCCACGTGGTCACTCCAGGCCAAAACCTGGGAGTCACTCTCAGCGCTGCCCTCCCTCCTTAATCCTGTATCCGTCATCACTGCCCACACACTCTGTTCTCTCCGTTCTCCTCCCCACTCCCTACTTCTATCACTGCTACCCAGTCCAGACCAAACTCATCATCTCTTCCCTGGACACTGAGAATAGCCCCCCTGAATTCATCTCCCTACCTACAGTCTTTACCTGCTCCCCAGCTCCATCTTCCACCCTATGTCACAATTGTCTCTCAGAAGTGGAGTCATGTTCCCTCTGCCACCCCATACCCTACCTCCAACCGCCTGAAGACCAGACAGGCTACAGGATGCTGTGTGCAGTAGACGGTAACCAGCGACCCCTTGTCTCCCTGTCCAGGCTGTTAACCTCTTGGAAATGAAGCACAACTCAAGGGAAAATAGCAGAAGCCAACCCCCAGGTTAACTACGTTTCTGCCACAAGGACAGAGTGAAGGCTAGAAATAAAATATCTAAAATTTTAGAAAAATAAATTATAATTCTAACACACCTGAGATATAAACTACTGCACTAATTGTTTTTGTATCTTTGTCTTCATGAGATAGGGAAACCCTGGGGGTTCCTGTCTAACTCCTGCATGCGACTCTTGGGCCTGGCTTACAGCGGGCTCTCAATACACACTTGCAAGTATAGAACATATATGTCTTAACACAATAATTCAGGAAATGAGGTGAAAACTATATTAATTAGTTTGATGTAACCATTCCAAATTGTATAAAAAATACATTGTACCCCACAAAGCATAAATTATTCATGATCTATGTGTATATGACTTAATAAATGGGAAAAGAAAAAAAAAGAATTGTTGATGTACATCTGATACCTTATCGCCTAGGTGCTCCTGATCTGGGTCAGTGATCTAGTCCTTGAGAAACTTGTCCTCTTTTAAGGAGGGTTGGGTTAATACTGATACAGGCAGCTGGGAAAAGGGGATTGAGAGGGAGGGAGGGAGAGAGATACACAGACAGAGAGAGAGGGAGGGTGTAGGAGGGAGAAAGAGAGAGGGTGCACTGGACTTCTCTGAGTGTAAGAACTGTGGACTCAGACAGGGCACAAACTGGACAATTCTCAGTGGATCAACTCTGGGGTTGGCAAGAATGAACCTGGGTTAAAGCTGAGCAGGACTCACTCAACTTGTTTATTCCTCCTCACTGTGTGGGAGGGAAATTATCCTTGGCTGAGCATGCATGCAACAGAGAACTGAGCACAAATCCTTGGCTAATCCTAACTCGATGTGGTGGGCCCCAGGGGGCCTTGCTAGCTACCCTTGGCTCAGGCAGCCACTCTCCCGCCTTGTTGGGCCAGCGCAGCCAGCAGCGTCCCAGTCTTCCTCAGGACCTCATGTGCTGCTGCCGCCTCTAGTAGTGGGCTGAGGGGAGAGGTGGAGGCGGCTGTTTTCATTCACAGAGAGCCTTCCTGGGTGGCTTCTGGGCTTCCTGGGGAGACAGGAATTTTCGCTCAAAATTCAGAGATAAATAAGGAAAGCTGTCTTGCTTTCCACATTCTATCTTTTTTTGGTTTTTATAAGCTGGCCAATTTGTTTAAAAGCTGTCACCTTCCCAAACCTTAAAGTGGCATCCCTTGCAATTTCAATAGCTTTCTTTTCAATAGGCCTTTTACTTAAAAGATTTGCGACCTGTGTAGAATGCATCTTTAAAATATCAGGTTCCAGGCTCTGAACAAAGTCCATAAACTTACATTTCCATTTCACTGGAGCAAGTTGCCAGAACTCTTTCCCCAGGAGTTACAGCTGAATGAGCAAGTTGACTAATTACTTGAGGACAACCCAGGCATGTGGCAGTCAGAGTTCCACAGGTAAGTGAGGACACGTGACGATTGCCATGCCGTGTGGTCCCTGCCAGCTCTCACAGACTGCCATCAGAGGCGGGACACCCAACCTGTCTCCATTTGCAGGGGACCCTGCTGCTGCCCTGCCCAGACTCACTTTCCCAGGCCGGTTGTTTAGGGTTGGCAGCTGACAACCTGCTGCTTGCTCAGAATTGCCCTCCGTGGTCCAGGAGCCACCTTGACTTGGAGGCTAAGCTCCACTCACTCATGCTGCCTCCCATGACGACTGACACAGAAGTACCAAAGAATAGCCCCCGGCCTCAAGTGGGGACCAACCCTGGGGCACTTCTTGCTCTGGCTCTCCCAGCAGGCTCCGGTGGAGATGGCAGCCTGCTCAGCCCGTTCCCTGCCGTCCTGCTTCCTTCCTTCTCAGTAAACCACATGCTCCCAAATCTCTGTCTCAGGCTCTGTCTTTAGGAAACCTGACCCAAGACACCAGTCATGTGCTGTCAGCAAGCAGCTGTTTGCTTTGCATAAGAGGGAAAATAGTCACACAAAGGTCAAAGAGGAGGAGCAAACTAATTAGATGGGAACAAAAGAACTGGGCCTCATTCCTTCCCTCTTATTTCAGTTTAACTTATTAGCCATTTTGGAGCCCTGGCCCTCACTGTTGGACATTTTCGTTATTTTCAGTCTTGGACCATTACAAATAATGCTGCAGGGAGAACTCTGAAGCGTGAATCTTTGATTGCATCTCAAGTCTGATTTTTTTTTTTTTTTTTTTGGCTAGATTTGAACAAGAGAACAGGGGTATAGGAAGTTTCCACACTCTTAATAGGTATCATCAGATTTCTCCCCCAAGGGGGTCACAACTCATCCTGCCATTTGTCTCATGTGAAGAGCGCCGCTTCACAATTCCGCTCTCACTGAGCACTTTTTGAGTAAAGTTTGCCACTTTTAGAGGAAGGCAGTTTCTAGTTTTAATTTGGTTTTCTTTGTTTGTGAATATTTGTTCTTATAGTTATTAGAAATTTTAATTACTTTTCATGTCAATTATCCGTACATGTCATTAGTGATTGTTCTGAAGGACCAGTTTTCTTCTATTTGCCCTTAATGGTAATAGCTTCACTTAATAAATGCTTGCGATGTATTGGGCGTGGAGTTAAGTGCTTTTCATTCATTACTTTATGTAACTTTTATTGCATAATTATAAATATCATAAAACAGAATTATTTTATGTAATTTTCATGTGTTTTATGTAATTATCATCTGATTACTACAAGTTCATAATACAGCTCCTTATTGCAAATGAGAAAATGTATCTATTTCCTCAGGTAGGAAACTAAAAGGCTGCTTCAGGGTCCGTGGCTTGGAGAGTGAACAGTGAGCTGAATTTTGGGTTCCACTTGCTCCCTTCACTGTGCTTCCTTGTGCAGTGAACAACCTGTACAACTGTAGGGCATGTGCTTGATTCTCATAATAACCTTTTGACGTGGCTATTACTTTTTCCATTTTGAGATGAGGAAATTGAGGCTCAGGCAGTTTTTAGATTGACTTGTCCAAGGTCATACACCTGTAAGTAAGTGAACCAGGTTTTCAGCACAAGGCTGGGAGATTCCTGAGCCAGGACTAATTGTGGCACTACATACATATGTTGCCTTTTTATATCATGTCTAGTAATCCCCTGATCTTGTGGCAGAAAAACATTTCTGCCATTTCTTTCTTATTTTGTCTTTTAATATTCACGATACAGAAGATGTAAATGTTTATGCAAGCAAATGAAGCAATTAATCATTTAAAAAATGTTTTTGTTTTCTGCTTAGGAAGTGTTGATTGTTTTCATGGCAGATTGAAAAGTCCTTTCTTTGACTTGCTACCCCAAATTAGGAGCAGCTTCAACTAAAAATATTCAACATGGTATTTCGGAGTCAGTGTAACATTGCTTAGTGTTTCTGCAGGTTTCCTTTTGAGAACTGTTCGGTTTTTGCTGGAACAGGTGGTCCCACATATTTCTTAAAAGCCATGTTACCTTGCGTTAACTTGTAGGTTTACTTGCATTCTTATATAACACATTATGTTAGGGAATAAGGTAGCCTCCAGTAATAACCTCAATTCAGAATCAGCAAGGTTTAAAACAGGAAAAAGGAGCTCCATGGAGAGAAGAGGGGCTGGGTCAGTATTCCTAAATTTTGACTTGTCTTTGGGGATCTCTTTTTCTGTGCAGCAGTCACACACTTGTGATGGTTTTGGAAGTGAACTCATTTCTAAGTCTGACCCAAGCACATAGCTAACCTGTTCTCTTCATTGTCCTAGAGATAGTTCCAACTTTGAAAAAATTTTTACTGAATAATTTAAGTAAAAAAAAAAGAGAGAATATTCAGGACATACAAAATATAAAACAGTCTAGCAGATGAATTTCATGCTTTTGATCCTCCCAGTGCTGGCTCTCCGGGGCTAGTTCCATATCTTTAATGTGCTGGGCTGTACAATGTGGGTACACTTACTGGGATTAAAGGGTCCTATTTCCGGCCTTACTTCTCCAAACATATCCCATCTTAACAGCTTCATTGCACTGAAGCTGCTCAGGGCATCTTGACACCTTTAGACTTCAAACAACAACACACCCTTTACACGTTCCCTGTGCCTTTCTCTGTTGTTGATAAATTATCTCATGGGCACCTCAAACTAACTTCTCCACTCCTTCCCCAAACCTTCCTCTTCTCTAGTCTTTGACTTGCTGAGGGGCAGCCTCTTCAATCCTAGATTCCTCCCACTTGCTCACTATTACCCCCAACCAACATTATTGACAACATCCCTAAATCTTCTCTGTCTACCCTCACCTCTCCTGCCCTTCTCTCCTGGTCTTCTGTCAGAACTCAGATTACTTCAATAGCACACTAAACTGTGCTTTCTGCATTCAATTTGGCATTTTCAATTTAACGAAGGACAATTTATTGAGCAACTATTTATTTATCAGGTCCTACAATATAATGGTAAATAAAATGGACATATTCATGCCTTCACGGGGTTTACTTTAAATATCATTAAACACTTTCATTGAACCCTTTCTATGTATAAGGCTAGAAGCTGTATCTGTGGCAGTGAACAACTTTGACTTCGTGGTCCTTAGATCTGGTGGGGAAAAATGTGTTGAATCAATAAGCACACATGTAAGTGTATATTAGAAATGATAATAAAAAGTACATAGTACCAGAATAGCTTATGGGAAGATGTCTATATACTCAGGCAGATTAAGGACTGTTGCAAATTCTTCCCATTGAGAAGTGAACTCTAACTCCCTCTCCTTTAACCTTCAGCTTTCTGCTTGACCTGAAATAAAGTGGCAATGATGTTCTGGGACTCACAAGGCCAGTTCATAAGAAGTATTGCAGCTCACACCCAGGCTTCTTTGAAGTGGTTCCCAACTCAAGGCCATGGACTGGTCCCCTTTGTCGCCTGTTAGGAACCAGGCTGCCCAGCAGGGGCTGAGCAGCAGGTGAGCCAGCGCAGCTACATCTGTATTTATAGCTGCTCCCTGTTGCACCGCAGCCTGAGCTCTGCTTCCTGCTTTCTAATGCACATCAGGGGCTGCATTAGATTCTCCTAGGAGTTTGACTTCTGCTCTGAACTGAGCATGTGAGAGAGATCTAAGTTGCATGCTCCTCAAGAGAATCTAATGCAGTGATTATCAACCAGTATGCCACAGCACACATAGGCTGCTGCAAAAATTTTTAAAGATCATTAATTACTTTCAAAAGAAGTTCAAAGCACAGTTTGTATATTCTTTTTCTTAACTCTTTTTATTTGATCAACATAATTTGTGTGCCATGGAAGTTTAACTATAGGCTCAAGAGTGCCGTGACACAAAAAATGTTGGAAAACCCTGATCTAAGGCCTGATGATCTGAGGGGGAACTGAGGCAGTAATGCTAGTGCTGGGGAGTGGCTGCAAATATAGATTATCATCAGCAGAGAAGTTTGACTGCACAGAGACCATATACATCGATTGCTTGCAGAGTCATATCAAAACCATCCCCCAACCCAACCCCAGTCTGTGGAAAAGTTGTCTTCTATGAAACTGGTTCCTGGTGCCAGAAAGATTAGAGATTACTTTCTTAAAACACTCTTCCTGAGAATTCTGAGCTAATAGGTAAGATGTCTGATTACTCTGAGTCCACCATGTGTAGGCATTGAGGTCGATGGTCCCATTAAGTCCAGACTTTTAGTTATGCCCCTTGAGGCACCAGATGTATGAGTGAAGCCATCCTGGGCCCACCAGACAAGCCCATCCTCCAGGTGAGTGCACCGAATGACCTTAGTTGATGCCTCAAGGAGCTGAAGAATCACTCAGTTGACACTGCCCAAATCCTTTACCTGCAAAATCACATGATATACTAACTTATTGTTGTTTTGAGTCAGTAACTGTGGGATAGTTTGTTACACAGCAGTAAATAAGAACATAAGAAGGGACAGAATGCACATAAAGGGCGCTCTGATTAAGAAAGTCAATTTACCAAGTTTCGCAAATACCCCTGATGTAGAATATAAATGTTTTGGCACAGTAACTGAGATAACGCCGGAAAGGCTATGTTAACCACTGGGATAAAAATGTGTCAAATGGTTTATGAAGTGAGTGTATGATGCCCCATAATCATATCATTGTATACACTTATGATTTAATAAAAAAATTAAAAAAAAAAAAAAAAAAAAAAAAAAAAAGAAAGTCAATTATGTGGAGATCTAAAGAATTAATAATAGTTAAGGGGACAAAGAAGTGAAGGGAAAGCATTCCAGGCCTAGTGGAGGATCTAAGTGCTAAAGGAGATGAAAGAATTAGACGATCTGAAAGAAAGTTTAAGATGAAGGTGGAGAGGTAGGCATGGGTCAGATCGTGGAGAGTGTTTTAGTTTTTTTGCTTAAGAGCAATGGGGAATTATGAAGAAGTTTTAAGAGACAAAATTTCATACGTTGGGTTGCAATTTTAAAAGACTATTCAAGCTATCACTGGAGAATGTATTAGAAGGGAACAAAAGTGAATGTATTGTGATTATTTAGAAGGCTATTGCTATGGTCTAGGGCAGTGATTTTCAACTTTTGGGCTGTGAGAGTATCTTTGATATGCCATGAAATTTTTTTTTTTTTTTTGTGGTTTTTTGGCTGGGGCTGGGTTTGAACCCGCTACCTCTGGCATATGGGACCGGTGCCCTACTCCCTGAGCCACAGGTGCCGCCCTGCCATGAAAATTTTTAATGATGATTAATTAAATTATTTTTGGAAGAAGTTCAAAGCACAGTAAGTATTTTCTTTACTTTTTTAAAAATCAACACAATTTAAGTGTGTTGCAGGAGTTTAATTATGGGTTCAAGTGGGAGTGAGATAAACAGGTTGAACAACATTGGTCTAGGGAAAGTGATGATGTCTTGGAATGAGGGAGTGGGGCAGAAGGGGAGGATAAAACAGGGTAGACTTTAGACTTATTTTACAGTAAAATCAGTAAGACTTAGTTTGGATTAAAGTTGTGTGTATGGTGGGGGCAAAGACCATTGCTGTGGATCACCTATGGATGTGTTGTAACTGGTCCATGAAGGTGCCATTTACTGACCTGAGGATGCCAGTTAAAGGAAGAGATTTTGGGAGAGTGTTTAGGTGTCTGTTATATGTAAGTTTGAGATGATTTTAGACATTCAAGTGAAATTTCTGGTAGTCAGTTGCACATATATATGGAGAGAAGGTGATAGGTTTGGGGTGGTGATACAGCTACAGGTATTGGTTAGGTCACCTTGGGTGAGCATTTAGAGAGAGGAGAACTGAGGACCTATCCCTGGGAACTCCAGATTTTACATGTTGGAAGAGTAGGTAGAGGAGCTAGGAAAAGATCTTGAGAAGGAGCACTTGGAGAGATAGAAGGAAAAATCACAGTGTTATATTTTGGAAGCCAAGAGAAGACAAGTGTTTCAAGCAGGAAAAAATGGTGCCATCAAGTGTGTGGAATGCTCTGGGAGTTCTAGTAAGATGAAGACTGAAAACTGAGCATTGAGATTGGCAACGTGAAGGTCTTTAATGGCCTGTACAAGAACAGTTTTGGCAGAAGCTAAACTGGAATGGAAGGAAGAGGAAAGGATTAGAATTTATGTAGCATGTATAGATAACTATGCAGAGCTGGGAGTAGCTCTGGAGTTAATGTAGAATTTTTCAAAACAAGAGATTCTAGAACAAGTCTGGATGCTGTTGGGAAGGACCCAACAGAGAGGGAGAAAAAGAGGACAATGCCTAATTCACCCTTTGCGATGCTGCCAGATTGTTCTTCGTAAAAAGAAATACAAATTTGCAGATATCACTTCCCACTTTAAAATCCTTTGGAGACTCTCAGTTTTCATGGTCTGGTTAAAACGTCTTACCTTGGCTTTCATGCCTTTCTGACTAAGTTCTTACTCACTGCTTGAGCTTCATCTCCCACTCACGAGAATGCTTGAACTAGGGCCCAAGTTGTTTCGTGACTGGCTGCCGTTGTTACTTTTTCTTTCTTTCTTTCTTTTTGTTTTTTAATTAGATCATAGCTGTGCACATTACTGCATTTATAGGGTACAACGTGCTGATTTTATATACAATTTGGAGTGTTACATCAAACAGGTTAACATAGCCTCACCTCACTTATTCAATTGTTATGTTAAGACATTTATTCTCTACTCTTAATATATTTGACATGTACCTTTGCAATATGCACAATAGGTTAGGTCCCACCGATTACCCTCCCCCGCACCCAGCCATCACATGCTCCCCTTGCCCTCCTCTTCTCCCCTTCTTTCTGGGCTATAACTGTGTTTTATCATTCGTATGAAAGTGTGAGTGATTATATATTGGTTTCATAACAGTGTTGAGTACACTGGATAATTTTCTTCCATTCTTGAAATACTTTACTAAGAAGAATATGTTCCAGCTCCATCCATGTAAACACAAATGAGGTAAAGTCTCCATCTTTTTTATGGCTACATAATATTCCATGGTATACATATACCACAATATGTTAATCCATTCATGGGTTGATGGGCACTTGGGCTACTTCCATACCTTGCAATTATGAATTGGGCTGCAATAAACATTCTTGTGCAAATGTCTTTGTTGTGAAGTGATTTTTGGTCTTCTGGGTATATACCTAGCAGAGGAATTGCAGGATCGAACGGCAGGTCTACTTTTAGTTCCCTAAGTGTTTTCTAATTTTTTTTCCAAACTTAATTCTCCAAAGTAGTTTGCATTCCCACCAGCAGTCATTGCTACTTTTTCTACCTCCAATGGCTCTCTGCTTTCTTTCTCAGCTCACTTCTAATTGTATCATTTATTTATTGCTGTGTAACAAACCATCCTAAAACTTAATGGCTTAACATAACAAACATTTATTATCTCATAGTTTTGAGGGTTAAGGATCTAGGGGCAGTTCAGCTGAGCAGCTCTCAGGGTCTCCCTGTGAGGTTGCAGTCAGGTTGTCTGAGGAGATTGCAGTCCTGTCAAGGTTCAGCTGGGCTGGAGAATTGCTTCCAGGCTCTCTCTCACACGGGTGAAGGAAGGGCTCAGTTCCTGCTGGCTGTTCACTAGAGGCCTGAGTTTCTTACCATATAAGCCTCTCCAGAGGGCTGTCTGAATGTCCTTATAACTTGGCGTGTGACTTCCTGATGGCAAATGATCCATCAGGAAGTCACACACCAAGAGAATGAGGGATAATAGATAAGTGACAGCCCAGGATGAAACCTGTATGTTGTTTGTCACATGGCTACCCGGGTACAGTGGAGGAGGAGCCTATATAGGATGTGAATTGAGGCAGTGTGACCATCTTGGAGGCCAGACACAACTTGTCCTTTTAATTTATCTTAAGACCCCCTTGTTAGTGAAATTTTTTTGATATTCTCACTTTGATCAGATGCCCCTTTTTTCTGCCTCAGAAGTCCCTAGAGCATCCTTTCTCCTTTAGGATGAAGTATATGGGGCCATCATGGCTGAATTACTTGTGCAGCCCTTCAGCTAGTTATCACAGATGACTTTGCACTCCAGGGATGATTCTGCTCTCTTTCCCAGATATATTAATATAACTGCTGTTCTGTTCTGTGGACATGGGCCCATCTTACTCTAATTAGAATTTAAGAAGACTTTTGGGGGGCAGATTGCTTTTCCCTGAAACACCATCCCAGCAAAGTTCAGCCAGCAGGTGGCAAAGGTCAGAGAAGGAATGAAGGACTCATGTTTGGACTAAATCTCTATGTGGAACTGGTCCTGACCTTTCACATTTCTTTACAGGATTTAATTGAGTATTTTCTGAAGCGGCCCCGGATTCCCAGACCTGCTTGTGCTTTTGCTAAACGCCAACCCTACGAAGGACCCCAGCCCTTCCCTCTCTGGTTCAGTGATCTTTTCCTTCACCGAGTGCTGGTTCCTTCTCGTCCTTTGATAGCATTTCTGTCTCCCCTGCAGGTTCTCACTGCCTCTTTTTCCTGAACAGAAGGCAAAGATAAAATCAAGTAGAAGTTCCCAGCCAGAGAAGGGAAAACATTGCTGCTACTACGGGAACGACGTTAAATACACATCCTATAAAAGTGAAGGCTGAGACAGCACCTTCCTGCCAGGATCCCTGAGGCACTTACAGCTACATTACCGGGGCTTTTAGGAGCCAGCCCATTATGGGAGCCAGTCAGGCAGAGGCATTTATTAAACACTCACAGGGATGGGTGCGGACTTCAGACAGGCCTACTTGTCCTGACCTTGTTTTTAGTTCCTCAAGCTGCTGTGCTTTTATTCACATCATACCTTCCACCTAGAACATTCCTCCCTAACCTCACCTTTTTAAAACTTTACAGCCACTATCTATAATTGATGGAAAGGCTTTTTATAATGACGATATTAAGCTTATGTTTTGAAACGTTAGCTCTGGCTGCTAAATGGAGACTATTGCAAATTTGTCAACGTCTTGCCATCCCCTTTGCTGCCACCCAATTCTCAGCCCCCATCTGAGCTTCCTCGACTGCTGTGATGGGCTCCCAGCAAGTGTCCCCCCTCATACTCTCCTCAGGGTACAAACAGTGGTCTTCTCAAACAACTGAATTATCACACTTCAGTGGCCACTCAGTGTACTCAGAATTAAATCCGAACTTTTTTTCTGGTTTAGAAGGGTTTATATTATCTAGCTCATTTCTACTTGTCAACCTCATTATTTTAGTTACTGAGGCCCTGTAACAAATTTCCCCCCAAATGTAGGGGCTTAAAACAATGATGATAATTATTTCTGCTCCTTTTGGCATCAACTGGAAACTCAGAGACTGGAATCACTTGAAGTCTTATCCAGTCTCATGTCTACTGGTTAATGATGACTGACAGCTAAACGCTTCACTGGTGCTGCCGGCCTGAGCACTACACACAGCTTCTGCACACCATTGGGCTTTCTTACAATGTGGGTGCTGGGTTTCAAAAGCAAATGTCCTGAGAGAGGCAGGTGGAAGTTATATTACCTTTTCTAACCTAGCCTTGAAAATTAGGCACTGTCACTTCCACTGTATTCTATTATGCAATCACAAAGGCTTGTCCAGGTTGAAGTGGACTCAGGGGAGGATAGATTTCACCTCTTGATGGGGTTTGGCAACCTTCTGGAAGAGCATGTGGGACTAAAAATATCGCTTGGTCCTTTTGGAAAGTACAATCTGCGCTTTTCATCTTTAACAATTTTGCACCCAGTTCACTAAACTCCACATACAGTGTTCTTTGAACGTGTTAAACATTTCTTGAAGGCATGCATCATCTTTATAACAATCCTGCAAGTTAGGGATCATTATCCCCGTTTTAGAGAGATTGTAAGTGGCAGAATTAGGATTTCAAAGAGTATAATTTCCTCCCAATCACTGTTCCCAGTTGTGCTAGTTGAAACACTCGAAGTAGCTTTCCCGTCTCCTGCTGATGTCCTGAACAGATAACTTCATAGCCGACACTGTTGAGTATAGCAGTCTATTTCATCATTTACATTGCCCTCCTATTTGTGTTAAAAACCCCAGTCTCCTATCCACTGCTAAGATGCCCTCTTCCCTGTCTTCACCTCAGCTTGGATGAAACAGGCAAGGGATACACATTAGAGAGGGCGCGGCTGCTCCTTCACCCTCCTCCCCTCCTTTTCAGGTTCTAGAATGCTCTGCGTTTGAAGCAGGGAGGAGGGCAGGGTGAAGTGTCAAGGTGGCTTTATTTGCTGGCTGCCCTTGGTGGTGAGAGGTGCTCCGGGTCTTCCTCTGCCTCCGACTTTGGAAGCCTCTGTTCATGTAGGAATCTATGTGGGTGGTGAGCAGGTTTTTGGCACACTGTTCATCCCTGTCACACGCTTTCACTGATGACAATCCTCCAGAGAAGGGAGTTGTCTTCTTTTCATCATTCCCACTGGTCCACACCCTAAATCTGTCCAGATGGGTTTTGACCTTGGCTAACTGACAGCTGCCCACATAGCCTCATGGCTTCTATCTCTTGCTCTAACCTCTGTGCCAGGCATATGAAGTCACAGGCACGTCTGTGGCTGCTTCTATGCACTGCAGTGGCCTGGATGAGAGGGGAGGGGATGGATACGGCTATCACCTTATGTCTAGCACACCGCATCAATTCCCTACTTCCCTCCTGAGAACCCTCCAGGTCAGTTGGTCCCAGTCACTATGTTCACTCCTGGGGAGATTGCCATTGTCATCCAGGAGCTCCCTCCCCATGCCCTGGCCAGATAGGGTGAGAGGCCAGGTATGTAGGTTTCTGTGTCCAGTGGTGGCCAGCCATGGATCAAGCCTTGCCCCACTCGGAGCACTCTTCTCTCTAAGCATCCTTAGGAGTTGTCCTCACTTGACTTAGGGTATAAGGAGCACGGATT
The DNA here is from genome assembly GCF_027406575.1 of Nycticebus coucang. Taxonomy (NCBI): domain Eukaryota; kingdom Metazoa; phylum Chordata; class Mammalia; order Primates; family Lorisidae; genus Nycticebus; species Nycticebus coucang. Next base: position 75,470,061 of record NC_069787.1, on the reverse strand, counting down.
CAGCTCCTCATAATGATCCCGAGGAGTTTCCTGCTGTCCTTAGAATTTTGTGAGGAGTGAAGTTTTCATTTTCTTTCTTTCTGTCTTTGATTTTAGTCCTCAGTTCTGGAGCAACAGGAAATTTCCCACTCAGCCCCCAGGTACAATCAGAAAATGGCTGCGGCAGTTCCTGGCCTCATGTTCTCATTCCAGCCTACTCAGAATAGGGAGCTTTTCTTTCTCCAAACACTGAACTCAAGTGGGCTTCACTCTAATTGAACAAATTTAGGTCATAAGCCCACTCAGAATCAGTCACTGGGCCAGAAGAACGTCACACAGAGTGGCTTAGGCCTAGGAAGGATCATCCCTAGGACTGGAGTTTGGCTGTTGGGATGTTAGTTCACGAAGGCAGCATGAAACCAGGTTTTCTTTTTTGGTGCTTCCAGAACATTCAGGGCAAGCCTTTGCATGGTCCCTAAAACATTTATCGAAGTGTTTTTCCTCTGGTCTGTCTTTCCCGTAAAACCACTGGCTCCTTGAGGACAGGGGCCAGGGATGTTTGGTTCACCACTATATGCGTACTTGTGCCTAGCTTTATGCCTGCCACATAGCAGGTGTTTTAGTATATATTTGTTAAGCTGAATTCGAATAAAAATAAACAGAACTTGGAAAACCAAACATTTCTGATCTCCCTGTCTTTAAGATGAATGAGCCCCATTTACATGCAGAGATGGTGCCTACTTCTCAACCCTGCTATATTTTCTTTGTTCTTTATTTGGTATTTTGTAATGGGCCCCTAGGTTTTACTTTTTCCTTCCTGGTCCTTTCATTCTCCAGTTTTTAGTTTCTGTGATGATTTCTGTCCATGCTACCCACGTTTGACAGAGCCCTGCTTGGCCTGCCTTAGGATGATCAACTCTGTGTCATCTGTTTCCAGGAATGAACTGCATCTTAATTGCATCTTGAAAGCAGAGGCATCTGTACTGAATTACCTTTGGGGGATTTGGTGTGGAGTATTACTGATTCATTTATAATTCATACCCTACTCACTTCTGGGAAAAAAATGCCTGAAAGCTGCTGAGGAATAGTGAGAGAGTGTTCCAGAGAAGAGACCATTCTGGTATTTAATTCTGGTTGTTTCTAAAGTACCATGTGACCTTAGGCAGGTCATTTAATCTTTGAGAGCCTTGGTTTTCCTCCTCTATAAAATGGAGCACTGAGTATGTTGGGGTGGGAGGTGGGTGAGTGGACAGGTATTTACCAGACGGTGCCTAAAGTTCCCTCTTGCTCCACATTCTGTGATGCTTCAAGTACGGATGTGTCAGAAACCTTATTTGATGTGCACAATTACAAGACAGTAAGCTGCAGCAATGGCCTGTGGAAACCTAGTAGGAGAATACACGTATGAAAAGTAATCTTTGAGCTATTCTGCACCGTGGTGTGTTTGTATTGATTGACAGGACGCTTCAGGAAGCTACCTAAACGCTGGCTTTAATAGTCTTGCTAGCATATGTCGGACCTGGAACCCCTTGACTGTGATCCAACTTTATCATTTTCCCCTCTGCTTTTGTTTTTAATAATGATGACATACCCCAGATAAATAAAGACATTTTAATAACTCTCTTTAGCAAAAATATGTTCTGGCACCTGCCTCCTTGCTGATAGCCAAGAGCATCCATACCATTTTCGGAGAGCATGCAGAGAAAAAGCCGACTTAGCTCCTAAAGCAAAGTTATGACTATAATTTTCCTCAATTGCAGCCTACTCTCATTTGATTTGCGCTCAAGGGTACTTCAATTGGATTGATTTCCACCAGTTGGAATATCTTGCTACAGCTGGAAGCTTGAAATGGAATTCACTCCACTGATTCTATTAGAAACCAAATATATTTGGTACCTCGAGTGGCCAAGGGATCTGCTTCCAGATTTGAGGAGAGTCAGGAGGTAACCTGCATGGACATCAACTTGAAATTGTCTGGCACACTACCCTGAGGACAAGAAATCTCCAGATATAGTCAAAGCTTTCCCCCTTTGACAGGAATTTCCAGGCATCACGTATGTAAGTTTCTTATTTCTTCTGATTGGGGACAAGTGATAACCATTATGATGAGAAAAAAGCTGACATGAGCATTTGTTTGTAAGTAATACCTATAATTAGGTGTGTTAATTAGTCAGCATTCCGCCTCGTTTCTATTTTTAGCTAAAGATCAGCATCCCCACAAACATCATTTCCACAAATTTTTGCGTGCTATTTCTTGCCAAAAGTTTGCAAAGCCCATTTTAGTCCATGATTAACTCCAAAGGAATCTTCTATACTGTTCCTAAGCCCCTTGTATCTCTGGCAAGCACAGAGGTCATACATCAGATGCAGACAGTCTCTCAGCACCAGATTTCTGGCATTGTGCAATAGGGAAGTGGCTGACCAATTGAGCTGCTCTAAACTCACATCTGCTGGGTGCTTCATTTTTTCCTCCTTCTTATTTATAATAGAGAAAACAAATGCCAAAATGGATTTGTATTTATGGATCTTTTGTCACTTGTCAGGATTATTTTCCTATTCATCTGAAGTTGTATAAATTCATCTGGAACATTTTCTTAAATGTGGTTCTATCCCCTTGAATCCACAGTAAAGGATTTGAAAAAGGAGACAACGAAAAAGAATTATGGTACATAATGGAAAATGATTGATGAAAACATGGAGCCATGCAGGATATATACATTTTAAGAACAGGTTTCCAAAGAGGAATCCATCATGGCAGTGCTGTAAAGTACATACTCTATCACAGAAGTTCTCCAGACTATACAATCAAGATGCCTATTCTTTTCTTCTTTAAGAAATACTCTATTCAGGATATAAAACCACAAGAATTTTTCTTAGTAGTGCTAGCTGATAAGAAAACAAACAAACAAAGCCCAACTGATTGCAGTTGGGGTGTAGAGAAAGGTGGGTGGAAAACACAATTATTTTTTCAAATCTGTGTCAGGATGACCTGGCCTTTTGTATGTGGGTGGAGGAGAGGACTAAGAGAGATGGCAGAAGTTACATATTAGTTGGAATAGGCTATGTTATACTATGGTAACACATGATCCATCATCTTATTGGCTTATAAGAACAAAGATGTCTTTCTTCTTTGTACGCCACGACCATTGTAGGTCGGCCATGGCTCTGTGCCACATCATCCTGTCTCAGGCCTTGGACTGATGGAATAGCTTCTATTTAGGTCATTAATAATTGTTGAGAAAGAGGAAAAAAGGAACATTGCAAACGGCACACTGGCTCTTAAAGCTTCTGTCCAGAGTGACACCTTTCACTTTGGCTCATATTTCATTGGCCAAAGCAAGTCATTTAACCATGTCAGAGACAATAAGATGCATGGTCCTATAAAGGGACAATTGTATGGTCCATGAATAACTGTAAGAATGGCTTTCCAGAACTTGTATTATAGGAAGTGTAATTGATAGAGGCTCTAGCTGCTGTGCTTTGAAATCTGGGCCTATGTTTGTGTCAAGGCCATACTTCCTATGGACCATTGTCTACCAGTGACTGTGTTAGTCACAGTCTGCTGATATTAAGGCAGACCTATTCTTGGGAGGTGGAAGACTCCTTTAGTAGCTGGTTTGTGGGCCCACTTTGGTTCAAAGACTCTCCAAAAGTCCTCCCAAAACTTCCTTTGACTGCACAGTCATCTCAGATGCTTCCATTCAGTTTTTCTCTGTAACCTAACCCTAACTCCTTCACTTGAGGTCACAGTTGCATCTGTGACTGGCCAGCTCTCCCAGTATTCTCTAGCTGTCTCCCTGTTTCCTTTCACAAAAACATTTTGCTGAATGTGTATGTTTAGTCTTTTTCTTCCACCATAGAACCTTTACTAGAGGAAGAAATAAAACTGAGTGGCATATGAGTCTCTGGAGCTGTTTGATTCACCTGTACTTATCAATAAGTGCAGCGTCTGGAACAATACGTATATCTTATGAAGAAGGACACACCGTGCACATTATTGTGGTACGTTTAGATATAGATGTAGATATTTAGATTCCATATCGAATCAGTTGATCAGACTGCCTGCTCGCAAAGCCTTTCTAAGGAAGATGGCTCTGCTCAAGGTTTCCTGCCAGAGAAGCATCTCTGAGCAGTCAGGTTTTATTCTTGCCTCTGCCTAGAGTGTTTGAACCAGCAGTCTGGACCCATGGGTAGTCAATAATAAGTGGCCAGTAGCTGTGTAGTGATGTATGAAAACATCTGTCTCTCTGTAGGCAATGGTGATTAAGGGAGAATATGTGAAATTCTCTTGGGATTTGAACTGGGACTTACCTTAGTTGAACTCCTCCAGGTGAGACAAAATCTTCAGGTACAGGTAGTTTGTTTGGGTGGTGACTGCAGAAAACACACGTAGAGACTATGAAAAGTGAGACACAGAAGAGAGACAACTAATAAAGAGTCAATGAGTGGTTGCAGCTGTGGGCATCCAGAGCGCAACCCACTCAGGACTCTATGAGAATCTACGTGGGACTCATGCCAAAATTGTCCTCTGGAGGACATGGAAGCTGGAGAATTCATTCACAGAACTCTGTCCCTCATTGGTTGAGGGTTGCCGCTTCTGGGGCATTCACTCCTTCACTCTTCTGGGCTGTATCTGCCACAGATGAGCAAGCTTCCTATGGGCCCCCAGGTGGAGAAGCGGAAAGGTACTTGAATTGGGAAGTGCAGCTTGTTGGAAACTGCCTACCAGCACTGCAGGTGGACTCAGGCAGAAAGGCTGCAGAAGAGGGAGGGCCTGGACAGCATGTGTGAAGACTTATAAGGAGAGGAAGAGGGCAAGAGGTGAAAAGACACAAAAGAACATGAAGCATGAAGTGTCATAAGTGTGCAGAAAATATCAAGGAGCTGACATTATGAGCAGGAAGAATCCGTGAGGTGGAAGAAGATGAAGCAGAGAAAACATAGCTATTGAGTGGCCAGCTAGGTCCTCTTTGACCAGACATGGGAGGGCTGTATCTGCCTTGGGAAACTGACCCTACTGTCCTCTCCATCCTGTACCTTGTAAGGCAGCATCAAGACTTCTTAGCAAATCAGATTTCTTTGTGACTCTTGCATTACTTGGATTAGGGAGTAAGTCCCTAGTTCCAGGCATAAGACAAAAACTAGAGGTAGGATTCTCCACAAAATTGAATAGATATTTATGCAGATTCTCAGGGTATGGGTGAATCCCTAAGCAAGACGCCGTCTGAGTTTCGGATTCCCAGTCGAGGATGAACGGGAAGAGACCTTTTGATAAATGGGAGTACAAGAATTTTGGTTTTCTTCATGCCAGGTTTGGTGCTATGGCGTGAGGCTCTTTCACAGATCAGGGCTTGCCTTGGCTAATGATGGGGAAGCAGATTTTCCTTGGTGGGTTTCAGCTAGTGCAACAGCAACTCATAGTCCTGCACTGTGTCCCTTTGCTTATGCTGCCTGGTCCTTTCTATCTTTGGGAACCAGGGTAGGTCTCACTCTTACCAAGGATGGCTGAGACCAGGACCAAGTAAGTGTTCCATTAAAAATACTTAACTAAAAACTGAAATGTAAAATTAATAATTAAATATGAGTAGTTATATTATAGCCAAGATGTATTATTAAGCCTTACATTTGAGATCTACAAACTTCAACTACTTTAGGGCCAGTTTGGGGATCTAACTTTTTCTTTTAAAATGGTATTTGTTTGGCAGGAGTAGGAGTTGCTCAAAACTCTGTTCCCCCCAACAAGATTGTCCTGAAGATCAGTACATTTTTACAAGCTTTGTCCCCTCTTTTCCTGGCCACAAAAGCAATGTTGCATCTTGAAAATATGCTTCTTGAATCTAGATCTTTCCTTTACTGAAATGTACCTATGTAGTGCCTGATTCCCACATTGTTTTTCTAAGGTGTTCAAGGCTGTGAGTGGCTTACTGTATTCTTCCATACTGGGATATTGGCCTTTTCATGGAGAACCTTGGAGGATGCTGCCTGTTGCATCTGGGTTCTCATGGAAGCACATGCTAAGAAGAAATTAAGGGTGCAAAGAGTTTTTTCTTGGGGGGGGGGTGGAGTCATGCCTTTAAAAGCAAAAGAACAGGAAGCAGGAATTGGCATTGAGAGTCATCAGGCCATGAGGCAGACTTCTGCTGGCACAATGGGGAATTTCAAAATAAAGATGGACCCAAATAGGAGTCTTGGGTTGGGTGGAAAGGGCTAGGTTCAATATCAATGTCTTGGTTCATCATTGGCTGGGGGTGACCTTGACAAGAGCATGACCTTGGCTTAAAAGTGGAGGCAGACTTAAAGACATTGAGTACTGGAGATTATCACCTACCCACACTCCTTGAAGCTGGGCACTGTGTCCTCCCCTGCAGAGGGAGGTGAGTGGTACATCTCCATATCTTCTGCATTAACTTAACAAAAGGAAAGGTCTACTGGTGGAAATTTCAGGCCTGTGGTAGGCTGAGACAGGAAAAATCTTGTATGTTTATAACCATCTTTTGTGGCACAAAGTAGGCCCTTGTGAGGCTTCCAAGGGCCTACTTTATGCTCAATGCTTTGATAAAGCATGTGTCTTCTGACACTTTGAGCAAAAGAAAATAAGGAAAAAGAAAAAGGAGAGCACTTTTTGGTTGCTCACTTCCCCACTCCTCAGTCTATTGTTTGGTTGTCTTGCTTGGCAGAATATTTAAATCCTACTTATCTTACAAGGTTCAGTTCAGGATTGTCATGGTGACAAAATATCTGAAATTAGGACTCTCCCAGAAAATCAGAGATTTATTTGAAAGCCTGCCTTCAAATCACCAATACTGACCAGCCTTGTGGATTTTCTATAGGTGGAAGACTTGTTTGTGGTTTTTAGTTTGGTCTTGCCAGCACTTTGACCTATTTTATGTTTCTGCACATGTTACCATTCAACCTTCATCAAATCCACAGTTCACTGGACCAAGGTGTGTTCTCAGTGCTCTCATTGGACCTATTTGGATTTTCATGGGTCATGTCTCCACATTTTGGGCAGCAAATTCCCCACTTCACTGTGACACATAATGACCCCTGACTTTCCTCTTTCCATAGGAACAGAAGATTCAGAAGATTCTGTCTTCAGTGGCAGGTTGTATTTTCCAAAGATGGCTTCAACAATATCTTTCATCCTCTTTGCTTTTCTAGAATTTTTCCATTCCCTCATCAAGAAGTAGAATCTGATGCTACTCCCTTTGGATCCAGGTAGGCATGTAACTACTTCTGTAAAAGGAAGGCAGCAGAAGAGATGCTTTGTGACTTCTGAAGTCAGATTAGCTAAGGCTGTGAAGCATCATGATTCTGCGGGGACACTCACACTTGGAGTCCAGCCTCCGTGTCATGAGGAAGGCCACACATCCCACAGAGAAGCTCATGTAGGGAGGAACTGAGGCTCCAGGCCCACAGCCCTGGCGGAGCCCCAGCACTTTAACTTGCCAATCCTACAGGTGAACTTTATCTTCAAAGGATCCTCTAGGCCAAATCAGGGTACTCAGGCTGAAGACACATGAAGCAGGGTTGAACCTCCTCACTGATTCCTGCACAGATCACAGATCTGTGAGAAAAAAAATAAATGATTATTGCTCTTTTAAGCCACTACAATTTGAGATGGTTTATTACCCAATACCTCCACTTTGTGATCTCCTTGAAGATAATTTATTTCTGCCCTTTTACTGACTGATATAATGGGTAATTCTATTACATTTGTACTGTGCAGTGATCCCAGGGAAAAGATGGCTCAGAAAATTAATTTGTAAATGATTATAATGTAGGCTTTCTAAAAGTGCTGCCGTTCATAGTGGGGGTAGCTAGGCATGTGTGTCTTCTACTCCTCCACTGATGGTTTATGCTTTTATGTTCCTCTGGTTGTTTTCACTGATGGATGAATCTTCATCCAAGAGTTATGTGGTGCTCTGACTTCTAGGAACACTCTTCTTCTCTCACCTTTACTTATCCCAGGATTTTCCAAACTGTGTTCTGAGGCACTCTGTTCCCCAGAACATCAATAGGTTTCTTCAGGGAGACAAATTAGCCTGAGAAACACTGACTACTTTATTATTCTCTTGGAGATTGATGATACTCATTAGCATCTGAGAGTCTTGCAGTAAAGAAAGTAGCTTCAATTATTTATTCATTCAAACAGTATTTATTGAGCACCTATTCTGATTTAGGCGTTGTGCACATGCTGAATGCACAGCAGTGAACACATGTCCATGGTTCCACCCTGAACAGTCTGGTGGGGGAAGATAGCTCATTTGTGATTACAGATTGTAATGAGTATTATGGAGAAAAGAACTGCGGCCCATGAGAGAGAATAGGGGAAGCACCTACATTAGAGTGAGTCATAGAACTTGATGGAAGAGTTGGGGTGGCCAGCAGAAGAGTATTCTAGGCAGAAGAAATAGCATGTTCAAAAATCATGGGGCAGGAAAGATGTTGGAAATGACAACGTTGGCAATGTTGGCAATGAGAAGAGGCCAGTCAGAGTGAAGATGTGTGTGGGGTAAGTTAGAATAGTCCTTCCCAAATGGTGCTTGGTGTGAGGGAAGCCTACCTGAAAGGGGAGGAATCTAAAAGCCCACTGAGCATGTGTAACTACACAAAGTGGCAGAGAGGCTGGTAAGACCACATCAAACTTTAATGTGAATACAAATGAAATCCTGATTCAGTACGTCTGGGATGGGGCCTAGGGCTTTGAATTCTATTCAACTCCCAGGGAATGCCAATGCTGTGGGCACCAGGACTGCAATGTGAGAATTAAGAGCGTAAACTCCCATTCTCAGGCCAAGTTCTTCCACAGGGCCCCAATCCCCTAAATTCCTTGGCATCTGGTTCTTACTTCCAGTCATTTGGGACATATATCATTTAGCTGGCCTGCCCTTCTGTGAGGTAATTGCACTTTTTAAGGCTCAAATATTCTCTTGTTTATTATAGTCTTACTTTTCATCTAACTCCAGTTAATGAACAATTCTAAAATTTCTTTTGTGAAGTTTTAGCAAATTTTTATTCAGTGATTAAATTCTGCAAATTGTAACCCATTTAGTGGATCTTTTGCAAGGTGGTGGTGATAAGAAGACCCAGAGGAAACCTCCCTGGAGTTTTTACTGAGACGTTTGTTTATTTATTCAGGATGGATAGCAAGTACCCCAGGCTGCTCAGTCTCCTTAGCATCATGGAAAGACTGGATCACAGTGTGCCTATGTTGAGTCTTCCAGAAATGAATGGTGAGTGCAGGCCTGTGTCCCGCTCCACTTGGCCTTAACTGGGCCGTATCACTACACAACTGGAATGTTCAGCTGCCTTCCCTTTCTCCATTTGTTCAATTCTTTCTTGCTCCATTTTCATTACCTCCTGAACATTACCTCCTACAGGAGGCATGTTCAGACAAGGCAGAAGGAGGTATGAACTTACACTCTGCCATGAACCTGAGGCCATGCATCTGTGCTTTGCTTTACTTTTAACTGCTGGGGTCTTGGTTTCTTTGAGGGGTGGATAGACCCACCTTCTTTGCTGTATAAGGCAGAACATATGTCTTCTGTGCTTGAGAATTTAGCTGATAACAGCTGGAGTGACAAAGATCACAGAGTGAGATGATATAAGCTTAAAGTAGATCTATCTACCCTAAGTTCTTGTGCATGGATTTATTTCTGTTCTATTTATTTATTTATATTTCAGGTTAATGTCAGGGTACCAAAAGCCAAATCACATTTGTCAGGTCGGTCCTTCTTGTAGTTATGTCCTGCACCCCAAAGGTATCCCAAACACCCCTACAATGTGCCCCTTCAGTGGGAGCACCCCAACGCCCTTTGCCTCTCTCATTCCTGCTCCCTCCAACTTGAATTGAAATGAGTTTTTCTCCTCTGTGGCATGAATTAGATCATCTACTGGCTTCGTATTAGTGTTGAGTACATTGGATACTTGATTTTTTTCATTCTTATGATACTTTGCTGAGAAGAATGTGTTTCAACTCCATCTAGGTTAATACAAAAGATGTGAAGTCCCCAACGTTTTTATGGCTGAACAGTATCCTATGGTATGCATATACCACAGCTTGCTAATCTATTCCTGAGTTGATGGGCATTTAGGTTGTTTCCATGTCTTGGCAATTGTTAAGTTGAGCTTCCGTAAACAATCTAGTGCAAATGTCCTTATGATAAAATGATCCAAACACCGTTCCTATTCTTGGACATTTATTGACTAGTTAGCAACTTTTTGAGGCAGTTTTTCAAAGTGAAGCAGTGATATCAATGAGAGTACAGATGAACAGATTTCATTTTAGGGATCACATATTTATTTTGATGAATAGCAGGAAAAACCACAACTAGCACAGTAAACTTGTGTTTTTAGATACTTTCTTCCTTAGTGTTAGGCCAGTTTTTAAAAAATGATTGTTAGAAAGTCATTTTAAAGAAACAAGTAGAAAACAGTACAGGCTATGAGGAGATATGGAAAAGATCAGGAAGGTGGTATGCAAATTAAGATCCTGAGGGATTCAACGCTAACAATTTAAAATGTTATCCTTCCCAAGAAAACTGCTCTTTGATGGAGAGTTTTTATTCAATACACACTTATCATGGTGAATATAATATGACTTTTGCCCTTAAGGTGCTAACAAGGAAAGCAGATTTATAAACAAATGATCATGATATAAAAACACCAGCTGACATTTACTATGAGCCAGTCATCTGTAAGTGTTTTGCATGTAAATTATGTTATTTGATCAAGAATGCTTGGAAGTAGCTTGACTTTTATATCCATTTTACAGATGTGGAAATTGAACAAAAGAGAGTTTAAGTAACTTGTCTGAGGTCACCCAGTTGGCAGTAGCAGAGCCAGGATTTGAACCCTGCCGCATGGGTGCAGAGCCATGTCCATGCCCCAGTAACAGTGTGTACATAGGACTAGTGAGGACAGCAGGCTCAGTGACAGCCTAGGAGAGACAAGGAAGGTCCATGCAGAAAGGGCAGAGCTCAGAGAATTTTGCATAGCAAGCACAATAGATATGAAGGCAAGAACATGAGATAATGAGGATTGGGGTTGGGGCATGGCAGTCCGGTGTGTAGGTGGAGTTTAAGATGCATACTAGGAGGACTCGAAATGAAGTTTAGGATTTTAATGCCTCCTGCGGTTGGAGAGGTGAGTGACCCTGGGTGGATGAGTATTTCAGGTTAGATTCTTCACAGGCAGACCATTAGCTGTGGGTTAGTGGGCCAAGCAGGAAATGCTCCCAGGGGGAGCCAGTCAGAGGGTGAGGATGCAGCAGACGGGGAAGGACAGGAAGCCGTGCGACTGTGATCTCAGAGTGCTACAGAGAGGAGCTGCAGGCTGATCCTGTTGGGGGCTCTGGAGGGGAGGTTCTGCCTCACAGTGATTCCTAGTCATGGTGCCCACACCGGAGAGGCATTGATGAAAGCCAAGGGCAGAGGGACATACATCACCAGCTACTTTCAACTTTGCATGCATGTGGGCAAAGCCCTCCAGGAGCCTGCGGACAGTCTGCCATACAATGATCTTAGGTGCTGCCTGTTGGAAAAAACATGCTGAAGGCAGAAATGGATCTGATCTAAAGAGATCTGAGGGGGACAATATAATGGGGATATTCGTAATGAAGAGGCATTTTTCTGGAAAGGCCTATACTGAGGACAAGGGGCTTCTGATGTGTGCCTTCCTCTGACTGGTATAGTTTGACCCAACTGCCACCTGTATATATTTTTATATTCAAACTGTACTTTTCTTGTCAATGGCCTTCAGTTGTGTTCTTCCTCTCAAAACAATGTTTTCTCCTTTGTACTGAAGTTGAAAACTTGTTATAAACTCATCTTACAAAGTTGACAAACCCCCCAAAATCTGTTATAGTGTCACTTATAAAAACCTTAATGAAAAATGTAAAGAACAGAATGATGGTTCAATAACACAGGGCTATTGTTGTTTGATTATTTGTTGCATCTATTTAAAATTTTTTCAGTTTATTGTTTTTTTCCCCAAGAGATAAATTTGGTACATATTGTCAACCAGGATCCCTTTATTTGCTTGTTGAAATTATAAAGGATAATAAAGATGTAGGGTGCCTTCTTTACGGTGAAAGAATCAGCATTTGGCAACCACTCAACCTATCTCCAGCTTTTCTCCTCACTGAATGTAATACTTTGTTTACCTTGAATTTAAACAATGGGAGGCTGGTCTATGGTTTGGCTCCAGTCCCTTCCCTTCAAATGGTACAGTCTATTGGAGCCAGATGTCTAGATCTTTTCTTATTGTATGCATGTTAGCTGAGTGTTGTGTGTCAAATTTTTCCTAAAAAATGTTGGAACAAAAATAATTCCTATATTATTTGAATAAAATATGTGGCATCTAGAAAAAAGGAATTAAAACTTTTGAAATTCGATGCAGTTCTGTTGAGCACAGAAAGTTCAGAGTTGAAGATCAATAGAAGATTATGTAATCTGTAAATACTACAGGTTTACAAAGGACTTCTGGGACTTGATCATTCTAAAGCTGTTTGTAAAACAAAATAGATTGGAACTGGATTATCAGCATAAATGTAGAAGAGAGTTTGAGCCAATACTTTCTTAAATCTGGTAGGATTGTTGAAGAAAAGGGACAGTTTTCAAATAAGTTTGCCATGTGCTAGCAATTCAAAATTTCAGTTTAGAGTAAGTTCAAACTAAATCAAAGTTATTTGTGAAGGCCAATGCTGTCCAATGGAAGTTTGATAGGAACCACATGGAATTTTCAGTTTTCTAGTAGCTACAATAAAACAAAGTAAGAAGAAACATGTGAAAATAATCTTAAGATTTCATTTAAACCAATATACCTAAAAAGTTATAATTTCAAAATAACATCAATATACAAAATTTTAATGAGATATCGAAATAAGTGTGTGTTTTATACTTTAGCATGTTCCAATTTGGAGTGGTTACTGTATTGGACAGTGCAGGTCTAGGCAAAATTAAAAAGCAAAGTTCAATTGCATCATATGCCAACTTAATTTATGCAAATTAAAATATATGGATCTCACTCTTCCCTCCAAAAACCCCAAAAGTCATAAAAATAGCATGAGCTATTTCATCATTCAGTTCCATAAATTCTTATCTGGACTGGGCTTGCTGTCACAGAGGTAAATCTGCTCTTTCCTACTTGGCTTGAGTCCCCACATTTCTTTTATAAAATATACCTCTTGCTACATTGAGTATGCTTTTGCTATTTAAATATATGTCTCATGTCTTACAACATGGCCTCTAACGCAAGCCAGCTACTTCATCTGGCACTTATTTAAAAAAATTGTGGATTCTATTGCTGGAGGAAAACCTGCCTGTGCTGGGCACAGGAGGGGGACTACTATGTTAGTTTCCAATAAGGAGCAGGTAAATATGGTTGCAACACATCTGGCCATCAAGTTTCAAGAGAGAAAAAGGCCTATGCTTTATAGGCAATTTGGTGGATTTTTCAAGGGTAATTTTGACTTTGTGAGCCTCACCTTATGCTTGGAATAACTATAGCCAAAACTGTCATTGCACTGTAGTAAAATGGCTTTGTTCATTGAGCTAGATGTGGTTATCCTCTGCCCCCTTCCCCACTCCTCTCCCAGAGACAATGGGGACTCTGCTGTACCCGACGGCATGTCACGATTGATGGATGTACTCATGCTAAGTCCTGCTGGCCTGCTCAGCGGTCTGTGGGGTCACTGTCTTTCCTCAGAGCTTTGCCTTCATCCCAACATAGCCTTTCCTGTGTTGCTTCCTCAGAACTTGGCTTCCTGCTGTGCAGTAGCTGGCCATTTTGATGAAGAATGGATCTAGGTATTGATGCCAATACCTTGATCATCTAAGGTGGGGTTTGTAGGAGGAGAGTTTGCCTGGACAGACAGAACTTCTTCAAAGAAAAGACTTTGAAAGCAAGTAGCAATCAAATTGGACGGCTCTTCTGTATAGTTTCAGAATTACCACTGGAATGAGATGACAGGGCTCATACAACTGGGTCTTCTGGTAAACTCTGGTTGTTGAATGTATGCAGTGAAGGTTAACGTCTTCTTGGCAGTGCAGCTTTGTGATTATAGTGACTGTTTCTCAAGATTTTGCCTTATTAGGTTTTCCTTGATATTTCTGCCAATTTTTCCTCGAAATACGGTATCGCAGACAGGAGTTGCCTGGATAAAGACCCTTCACTTTGAAGGATATTTATCTTAGGAAGTTCTAAAATAATAAATTTGTGCTACCTTTAACAGAATTTGAATAAATGAAGAAATTTTGCTTTTATTTTCTTACGAAGTTTATATTTTCAACTATAAATTGGCATTTTTACAGCTTTATGGGCTTAGGCAAATGTAGATATGTTTCAAAGCTAACATAGGTTTCAAAATTGATGCATTAGAATTGAAAATTAACAATACATTTCAGTAATGCAGGAAATTAAAATGGTATCTTTTTCTTTATAAAAATTGAAAATCAATCATTGTATCTTCAGAGACGAAATGAATAAAATCACCTTTTAACATAACACAAATTTAGTTTTGTTATTTTTCTTCATATGTAGCATTGGGATAGCATACTTGACACTATGGCAATGTTACCAGTTTAGAATTTAAATCTGATTCCAAGGTTGTGAGGTTCTCAAGGTTGGTTCAGGGTTCTGAACTCTCGGCATCTAGCACAGAAGATACAAAATGAAGGAACATATAACTTTGGATCTGTCTGGTCCCAAGAGCTGTGCTTGCAGAAATAAAAGGACTTGGTGATATGATTTCTTAAATGTGGGGTATGAGTGGACAAGGGAGGGGCCCAGTTCCTAGTGAGCACCTGCAATGTGCCAGGCATTCTGACTTTTTAGTTGTCACAACACACTGCATTTGTGGTACTCGCTTAAGTTCTCCATGGATAGAGTTATGCATATCCATTAAACAGTCTTAGCTTTTCCAGAGCTGTGGACAGACCAAATCCTATCACAGCTAAGACAGTTATAATGAGAAACTACAAACAATTAAAGGATTTCTAAGCCCTTATTGCTGGTTCCCTTATCTCAAGAACCTTCCAGGACAGAGAATGACCTTGCATTGTTCCTCAGATTCACTCTAATGGGATTAGCCTTGGAATGGTTTCTTGGTTATTGTCCAAATCTTCCTGTCTCATTTTGGAGTCACTTCTGGCCCAGGCAAGAAGTACTCTGTCCCAGAGGCTCAGTCAGGGTTATGAACTTCTTTCTCTAACTATGCTCCAGGGTGTAGTTAATCTCCATAGATGGTGTTGATTTAACTGATTTTTTAAATGAATTAGGGGGAGTATGGTTTAATCTACTTATGGGACATATGGTTTTGCTGTACGAAGACCCCCATCAAATCCAGCCTTGGTGACTGTAGGCAGCTTACCTAACCTGTCTGTGGCAATGAAAATTCTAATATCTAGCTTGTAGGTTAAGAATGAAATGAACTTGTTTATATGCAACCTGTTGGCACACAGTATTAGTTATCTATTGCCACAATAACTCTAGGTAATAAAACGACTGCAAAACCTTAAGTACACATAACAATAAGTGTTTACTCCTCTTGGGTTTGAATCTGCTGCGAGAGGGCTAGATGGTTCCACCAATCTCGGCTAGACTTGCTCACAGGTCTGTGACTTGTCTAGCTGTCAGCTGGCTGACCTAGGTGAGACAGCTGGGGCAGCTCAGCTCTGGTCCATGTACCTCTCATCCTGTCAGGCTAGCCTGGGCATGTTCCCATAGTGGTGGCAGAGGTGCAGGAGAACAATTGCTAACATGCAAGCCCATTGCTAGCCTCTGCTTATGACACATCTGCTGATATCCCATAGGCCAACGTGAGCACATGGTGGATTTGGCATAGTGTCAGCGAGTGAGGCAAGTCACCCTGCCCATAGAGGGAGGCCATGCGGAGGTATATGGCAAAGGGTATGGATGCAAAGGAGAGGTCAAAAATTGGGGACAGTATGTGATAAATCACAAAAGGCACCAAATGAGTTAGAAGAAAATCTGTCAGATTTTTGAGTATTCAGCAGGTGAACTCATTTTCTATATTTGGGATGTTCCCACCTTATGGGTCTTGGTGGCAGCAGAGCCCATCTTCTATTAGGAAGATGAAAAAAGCTGAGACACTTGCTTTTCCAGCGCCTCTGTGACTAACGAAGGCAACCATATGATGCGGACCCAGCTATTCTGATATCCTTGCCTAGAACCCTGAATCTGGAGCTGGAGTGCAAAGAAACATGGAGAATCCACACAACTGGTGGGGGCAGTGTTGAGGCCAGGTGTAGTTCAGGGCAGAAGAGGCAGAGGTGCTACTGTGACTTCAGGCATGTGGTAGATTGATTGCATCGGTGGCCCCAGTTTGTTTTCCCCCGTCCCAGGCCCTTTGGTGAGTGTTTTCGTAGTACCTCCTTCTAGAGAGAAAGCATCTGTTTTTCTACTCCTCAACCAGTGCTGGTCTTGTGATCTGCTTTGGCCAATAAGTAATGGTGCTACCAATTCTTAGCCTCAACCTCAAGAGGTATTAACAGTTTTGTACTTTTTTTTTTTTTTTTGCAAACAGCATTGGTCACTGGTGGAGAATGAGGGGGATGTGGTGCAAGACAAGTCATCCCAGTCACCTAGAGGACATCCTAGAAGAGCCAATAGCTGGCCAACCTGGAGCCTGAGTGGCCCAGGCAATATCACACAGCTGCTCCCTGGCCTCCTAGTGATCTCATGAGCAACAAACCATTAGTACTTTAGACAGCATTATTGTGGAAATAGCCAACTGATGCACTGTGTCCAGTGCTAGACCAGCTGCATGGGGGGACATTCAGTAGTTCTGGCTGCCTAACTTCTCTTTTGTTTCTGTCCATTTTCAGAACCTGGTCCTCCAGGATTCTTACAAAACTTACCCAGTATCTTTTCAATAAATTCCCTTGGTGCTTACATCAGCCAGAGCCAATTTCTGTTTCCCACACTTAAGAACCCTGTCTAGTATGGTGAAAATATAATGCTAGCTCTTATTATTTTCTCATTTCTGCCTCTGTCTGAAATGCCACTTATCTTCCAGAACTTGTTTCATTCCTGAATTAAACAGCATCTGATACTCTGTCTTCCCCAAGAAGCCTCTCCCGTCTAATTGGGAGGTGGGAGTTTCTCCTCATCTTGTCTCTGCTTTGTGCGCCAGCATCCTCTCAGCCGAACTTGTCACTGTCTTCCTCCCATGCTCACAGCAGCGGTGCAAAGACTGCCATTGTTCTCACACAAGTGATTCATCTGTCGGATGTTTACAGAATGATCAGTGCTTGTTCATGTCAACAACGTCTATCAGAGAGAGTAAATGTGCGATGGACACAGATGGTGTTGATTTAACTGATTTTTTTAAAACAACATGTAGCCACTTGCTTGTTGCAGGTGAGTAGATCAGCCTTTTGATGGTGATGAGTAGTTCAGATGTTGGGTAGAGACAGGTAGTTGATGACCAAATTTGCTTCAAAGGACTGAGCCATGTTCCAGGTTTTCCTCATTAGAATCTCAGCAGTCTTTTGGAACATCGGAACGTTGGAATATTGGAAAGAGAAGGAACGTTGGAATATTGGAAAGAGAAGGAACATTAGAGTCAAACGGTTGAGTGTCCACCCTAGCTCTGCGCCTTCAGCAAATTTCAGTTTCTCCAAGCTCCAGTTTTCTTATGTCTGAAATGGGGTCACAAACGAATATCATCCCTGTTTATTGGCCAAAGTTGTTGTGACAATTGAAAGAAATATTACTCATTAGTATGTTTTGTGAACTAACTGAACAAAAAAGGGGGCAATGACTGTGTTGGGCCCCCTTGACCCCAACTTACACTTGGGAGAGGTCAGGAGAGAGAGAGAAGCTGCAAGCCAAGAGTCTGTGTTCAATAGTCCAGGTAGTCATTGTGTCATTGGGAAAATATATATTTGTTCTTTGTGTGTTTCTGACACACAGCTCCCAAGTCCCTTAGAATTTCCCATGTGATAAGGACTGTCCTCTGGTTTAATGAGATCACACTTGTTGGTCCCCTAAACAGCCTCAGGATGGGGGCTGGTTGCTAGAGAAAACAGCAATGTTATTAGAGGTCTGGTACGTCCAGCCCACCCCCTGACCTACAGGGAGGGGAGAGGGGCTAGAGATGGGGTTAATCACCAACAGGCAGCGATTAACGTCGATCCTTCCTACGTAACAGAACCTCCATGAGTCCCTAAATGGTGGGCCCAGAGAGCTTCCAGGTCAGTAAACACATTCAGGTCCTGGGGAGGGTGGCACGCTTGGAAGAGGGTGTGGATGCTCTGTGACCTTCACCCACAACTGACCTTAAACATCTCTCCTACTTGGCTGTTCCTGAGTTGTATCATTTATAATAAACTGGTAATGGTAAGTAAGGGGCTTTTGTGAGTTCTGTGGGCCATGTTAGCAAATTATGGATCCAGAGGAAGAGATCG
Organism: Nycticebus coucang; assembly: GCF_027406575.1. Classification (NCBI taxonomy): domain Eukaryota; kingdom Metazoa; phylum Chordata; class Mammalia; order Primates; family Lorisidae; genus Nycticebus; species Nycticebus coucang. The sequence continues at coordinate 75,451,648 of NC_069787.1, read as the reverse complement.
TGGAACCCCACCCCTTCTTTATGGCCAGTCAAAAGTATAAAAAGCCTAGGACTGCCTATTGGTGTCTACTGTGGGGACAGTCTTGAGGGACTGAACCCTTAACTTGTGGGGTCTTCACTAACTTTAGGTAATTAGCATCAGCAAGGAGTTGAATTTTGAGATACTCAGATGGTGTCTTGAGTGTTGGAGAATTGCTCGGTGTGAGAAAAAAACACACACATTTGGTGTCAGATGTATTGTTAAGTAAAAACAGTTTGGAGTAATAATTTTCAGTCCTGGTCAGGAATCAGTAGCCACAGACCTGACTGTTTTACGTTGGTGGACAGGGATGAGGAGTCCATATCATGTCACGTATCAGGGTATAGCTCAGGGTAATGCCAACCCACATGGCTCTCTGCTCTCTTTTAACAAGAAGCCCAGAAGATAGTGAATGACACTAAAGAGTCAGTCTTCTAAGTGTCATATGGGCATGCGTCTTGTAGGGGGTTTATGTCAGGTAGCAATTGCTTTGGCTATAAATAATAGAGGTCTGAAATGTGGGGGTTTAAACAATTATTAAAGGTTTTATATTTTTTACCTAGAAAGAAGCACTGAGGTAGGCATTTAAGGCCTGATGTGGTAGTTTTATGATCAGAGACTGAAGCTTCTAGAAATCCACCCTGTCCATTCTTATGGTATGATCCTTTTCCGCAAGAGCTCAAGATAGTTGCCAAGATACCATGTCTGTATCTCAGGCTGAAAGAATGAAAGTGGGTACTTACCAGCTGAGTTATTTCCTTTCAAAGAAAAACATCCTCTAAGGGCTTCTGCTTATATCTTATTGGTCAAGGGAGGCTGATAACTGTGCCTTTCTGCCTATACCTATTATCACCCCAAAAGAAAATTGGAGTTCTATTAGTTAGGAAGAAGGGGAGAGTGGATATTGAAGGTGTAATTTGCTGTCTCTGTTACAAGATTCTCACTGTAGTGACACCCCAATACCATGATGTACAGTCCACACAGGGGAAATGAACTTTTGGAAATAGTGTAGCATTATTGGCTAAAATTTGGAGACAGTTCTGGTTTCAAATTCACCTCTTTCACTAGTGGAGTAACCTTGAGATACTTAGTCAACTTCATTGAGCCTAAGTTTCCTAGTCTGCACAATGGAATTAATATTTATCTTATGGGATTTCTGTGCAAATTTGATGGTTCTGCATGGCCACTTAGCACAGCACATGGCACTCAGAAAACACTTGAGAAAGCTGTCTTTAAACATACTTGAAATGTGTTATTTAATTGTGAAATAGTGAGTCATAGTCTTGTTTATTCTGCTACGATGAGAAAAAGATGTTTTTTAAATCAAGATGGGGTATCAGACCTAAATAATTTATTACCTAACAGCTGGCACCAGAATTCCTAGTAGGAAGGAAACTGTCTTTGTGTTGGAAATTACCATGATGAGCTTGGTAGGGGACAGGGTGAGTCCTGAGAATATGGCTGTGTGGGAGATATTAACAGGGAGAAATGTGACAAAGAAGAGAACAGAGTAGGGCTCATCCAGCCATAGCCCACTGGCCCCAAAATATCTGGTCCACCTCTTATTTTTGTAGGACATGTGACCTAAGAATGGTTTTAAATGCTTGAAAATCAAAATAGTAATAATATTCTGTGACACGTGAAAATCAAACAAAACTCAAACTTCAGTGGCCATTGATCAAGTGTCATCAGAACACAGCCACCCAATGCCCAAAATTTATGTGTCAAAGTCCTAACCTGTAGCACCTCAGGATGTAATAGCACAAGGAAGACGTGGCCTTTAAAGAGTTAACTAAGTTACAAAGAGGTTATTAGGGTGGGCCCCAATCCAATATGGCTGGTGTCCTTATAAGAAAAGGAGATTAGGAGACAGGCACACACAGACGGAGGAAGGTGGCCCTCTGCAAGTCAAGGAGAGAGGCCTTGGAAGAGTCAGCCTCGTTGGTGCCTTGAGCGTGGACTTCCAGCCTCCAGAACTGTGAGAAAATAAATTCTTATTGAAGTCACCCAGCTCGCGGTGTTTTCTATGGCAGCCCTACATAACTAATGCAGGGTTCAGAGAAGCATAAACTCCTCCCTCATCTTCTTCCCCCTCATCTTCCTCCTAGTCTTTCCTCATAAACAGCCACAGTGCTGTGGGTGAAATTTTTAATTTATGGACATTGAGGAGGAGGCTAAGCAATATGTCTGGGTCATTGTGGTCACAAATTGTGAGATAATTCATAACAGAAGAGGATAGAAGTGACTTTGAGCTTATCAACCCTCTCACAGAAACCCTGAGGAGAACTCTGGGTTAAAAAATAAGTCTAGATTTAAAGCTCCATACTATATTTTTGTTAAAACATTAGAAAGGACGACAAAAAACAAAACAAAACAATTTTGAAAGCTATCTGTGGCAAGATCTGCTACTTTCAAGTTCAAGTTGATGGGGGCTGGGTTCTCCCAGAGATTTTTTCCTCCCACTTCTTCTATGGCAGAGTCTCTTTAATGCTCAAACATCACAATCTAGACCAGAACCAAGGCTAGGCAGCCTGAAGTTTTGTTATGGGAAGGGCCAATTGTCAGAAGGCAGCGGACACTTTCTCCCACTCTCCAAACCCTAGGATGGGGAGAGAGAACCCATTTAGGTCATTTCTCCACATGGCCATATTGTTCTGCTTTGGCTTGGTACCACCTTAGACGGTAGCCACACTCTGAGGCTTCAATGCTCAGACTTGCTATCCTGCTGTTAAACCGCTGCTGCCAATGACTGATCTCTTTGTTGCAGTTGTGTGGCTGCGGCAGGAAGAGCCCTCTCCCTGGTGCTCAGAGACTGTGTGCAGTGACTGTCACATTAGGGTTAATGTTTTAGACCATTACCAGGGTCTGTCACTGATGGAAAGTGGGAAAGCTTAAGGGTACCCCTGCCAGACTTGGGGGAGAAAACCTACCTTTCTTCCAGGCAAAATCCACCAGATGATAAGGACCCCTTTCTTTGGCTAGAGGCAGTTGATAAATGGCCTCCACTATCAGGTCCTTTTGGGAATCAGAAGGTCACATTGCTCAAGGGCATTTCCCCTTCCAGAGGCAGAATATATCTGATGACTGATCAACATGGAGGCCTAAAAGGCTGGCCCTTTCATCCCTACTTGGGACAGCTTTACAGGGCTATCCCAGATCCATAACTTCCCAGAGGAGCGGTTGAGGCTTTCTTAGAGACTGCACTGCAGCCCAGCCTCCCCCTCTGCCCACTTCTATTTCCTTCTTTTTTGCTTTACATGCAAAGATTCCAACTGCACACCCTGGGCAATGTCCTTCAGGCTCTTCTCCAAAACTGTGAAAAAGCCAACCTACAGTGGATCACACCTAGCAAGGAGCATTAAGTGAATGGAGCATACTATGGTCCTGTTGTCTGTGGGGACAGGTGCTTGGCCCATAGGCCACTGGCTTATTGGCAGAGGGAGCTGACTTCCAGGTCCTGGAGAATGGGGTCACAGAACCCTAGCTGTGTGTGTTTGTGTGTGTGTAGGGAGAGGAGAAGAGGAGGGAAGAGATGTTGATTGGCGTTTGCTGGATGTACCCTGTTTTCCCCAAAATAAGACACCCTCCGAAAATAAGACCTACTTACAGGAAAGATAAGACGTCCCCTGAAAATAAGACCTAGCGCATCTTTGGGAGCACACCTTAAAATAAGACACTGTCTTATTTTCGGGGAAACAGGGTATGTATTTGATTTTACTTTCTGCTCTAACAAGGCAGTTATCACCAGATGTTTGAAGCAAGATACTCATGAAAGAGAACAATTCAGTGTCCTGACCCTCCAATAATAAAAGGCAGTAAAGCAAGAGAGAGGGAATAAATTTTCTGTCTCCAAGAGTGTGTGTACAAGTGGACCACACAAACAAAATGAAATATAGCATTCTTTAACTCATGAAATAGAAAAATATGAGCCATGGTTTCTAATTCTGATTTAAAGAAACCAATTATTCATTAATTCACTCATTCATGGATTTATCAAATGTTTATCTCAATGAATCCCAAACTATAAAAACATTAATTAAAAATATTTATTAATAATATATTATATACTAGGTATTATTCTAAGTTCTGGCAACTCTGAAAAATTCACATTCTAATGCAGGAGTGAAGCCAGGGAGAGAAACAGGTAAATAATTACAAAGTCAAAAAGGTTGATGACATGCTGTTGGTGAAGCCGTAGAGAAAGCAGAATTATCATGTATTGTTGCTGAGAGTACAAATTAGTGTAGGAAATTTGGCAAGATTAATCAAAATTGCAAATGCTCATACCCCTTCTCCCAGAACTCTGCTTTAGGGAGTTGATCCTAAAGAAATAACAGTACAAAATATTATGAGGGTAATGTCATTCATTATAAAATTATATGTGATTAAAAAGATTGGAGCCTTTCAAAATGTCTCGACATTATGGTACATCTATACACTGGACTAACATGGAGTTGTCTAAAAGAAAGAAGCTCGATATTAAAAGATTTCCAATTATATGCAAGTGCAGATGCAGGCCAGAATAAAAATATTTGTGTAAAAAAAGAGGGAAAAAAAGAATATGTAACTTTATACACAGAATATCTCAGAATGGAAACTTAAGAAATTGTGAACATTATTGCCTGTTGGGTGAGCACCTGGGGGGCTGTAGGATAGGGATATATACCCCTTTACTTTCCAATTGCCAGAAGTGGGAACATAATACTTTTTCAAAAAATAAATAAAAGTGTGTGTCACACTTTATGGGGGCAAGACATGATTGCAAGAGGGACTTTACCTAACAATTGCAATCAGTGTAACCTGGCTTATTGTACCCTCAATGAATCCCCAACAATAAAAAAAAAAAGAACTTTTCAAAATAAAAAATAAAATAAAATAAAATAAGCAAAGTGCCAATGGCAATATATACCACGTATAAAGTACTGTTGGGGTGCAGAGTAGGTTTGTATGTGGATTATGACACCTGATAGGGAGAAGGAGAGTCAAATTCAATATTCAAATCCCATGGTTCTATGAAAATAAGGAGCTATATAAAGCGATGCCTGAATTCCTTTTAGACTCCAAAATTCTGTGATTTAATGATTTTAAAAAATTAAAGCTTAATTGGGAGCAGAGGTTTGTGAGTATATCTAGGAGAGTGCTAAAAATTAAATGCTAGGAGCACTCACAGTAATGGTCTAATCAATAAGGAAATTTCTTCATATTAACATATATCTTTATCATACAAAGGGAAGCAGGCCTGCATTCACCAGAAGAAGGGTGCAGTTGCAGTTTGCTAACTGCTCAGGTGTTGTTCTGCTTCTTTAAATCAAACCAGAGCAAGTAAATTTAGTACCCAGGGTGGGAGGCTCTGAATAATTAAAGATTCTGTTTTCTTGATCTATACATTCCTATGAACACATCAGCTATTTTATTAGCCTCCTGCTGTGGGAAAGAGGCAACTTTGTGACTTTGGCAATTGTTGAAGAGGTTTGAAGGGGAAAAAAAACCTTAACAAAGATTTATTAGGTGATTTATTTCAGTTTTTAATAAAGCAGGGAATAACTGTTACCAGCCAAGGAGCAGCCCTGAGAAAAACAAGCCCAGGCCAGAGACAGAAAAGCTTCTTCCGGAAAAGAAAGTTGCCTGCGGCAAACAGGACGCCGCAGTGACCACCAGCCCAGACTCCTTTTCAAGGCCGGGCTTCCCTCAGAGGTGGTTTCCGAGCTACATCTGGGAGCTTCCCTCTTGAATGATGCCAGAACTGAGGCAGGCCCTCTTGGCCTAGCCTCACTCACCGGAGCTCATCTGCAGCTGGAGTTCTGGGTATCACAATTTATTCTGGTTTGTTACACAGGCTTTGGTGACTTCTATGGGATCATATTTGCTAGGTATTTTACTCCCAATCTGAAAGGCTGAGTTTATATACAATTCATCTTTTTTTTTTTTTTTTGAGACAGAGTCTCACTGTACTCCCTGGGTAGAGTGCTGTGGCATCATAGCTCACAGCAAGTGAGCTCAAGTGATCCTTTTGCTTCAGCCTCCTGAGTAACTGGGACTACAGGTGCCACCACAACGCCCAACTAGTTTTTCTATTTTTTAGTACAGACAGGATCTCACTCTTGCTTAGGATGATCTCAAACTCCTGAGTTCAAGCAATCTACCCACCTCAGCCTCCCAGAGTGCTAGGACAATTTACCCTGAATACGTTACCAGTTTTATTCCCCAGCTTTCCTAGAGAGTTTTTGGAGCCCTAGGGAAGGATAGCCCCATCTGTTACCATGTCCCTGGCCAGGTCCAGGGTAAGTAAGACTCAAGGGTGTCTTCTGGACACTGAGGATGGTTCCCAACAAAGGACTCATCCTCCTCCAGTCAGGTGGAAAGACTGTAGGTTCCTAAGTTCAGATACCACCGTGAAGGGCATTTCCAGGAGAAGCCTAGTAGTCAGCCATACCCATCTCCCCACCTATAGCACCTGATTTATTTCAGGGACACTGAATCTGCTTTTTACCAGACTAGTTCTTCATACAACTCCTTTAAAAGATTTTTTTTTTTATTATAGCAACATGTGCATAACATAAAATGTACCATTTTAAGTATATAGTTCACTGGTATTAAATATATTCACATTGTTGTACAACCATCACCATCAATGTCCAGAACTTTTTCATCTTCCCCAACTGAACCCCATTGGAAAGTTCACTGAAAAATCTACTGTCCAGAGCAGATGAATGGGAGAAATGGCATGTACATTTATTAGCATATGCAGTTTCCGAGGGAAGGAGGTGGTGGGGAATATAGGTAAGTCTATTGAGGGGCAATAAGTGATCACTGTGGAGAAGGGAAGGGTACTTGGACAAGTGACTGGATAGGGGAACAGAGAATAACTTGTAAATGGCTCTCTTTAAAAATAGAATGAATTTCAGAGAGAGAGAGAGAGAGAGAGAGAGAGAGAGACATTATTTTGTGAAAGGGTCTGATCTTGTGTATGTTCTTGGTCTTCTTTCTATAATAGATAATGAAGTAACAGGGAGAAGAAACCAATTGTTCTTCTTCGGGGGTCCCCCTGGTCTTTATGTAGATGGGGGAAAAGCATCCTCTACTGTCCTCTCTAAGAGCTTTTAATTCAAAGTATTCATTATACCACCAGGGAGCCATATTTTGGTGCCCCTTCATGCCCATTAAACATAAGCTCCTCATTTTCTCCTCCCCCAAACCTTGGCAAACTCCCTTCTGCCCATCTCTGTGAAGTGGCGACTGGTTTTGTCTTAGGAGTGAAATCATATTTGTCCTTTTGTGTCTGGCTTGTTTTACTCGCAGCATCCTCAGGGTCCCTCCATGCTGTGGCACGCCCCGCTCTCCTCTGCTTCGGTTTTGTTCTATTTCCACCATCTCGTCCTCCCTCGCAGGCTCTGCCTTCTCCTCTCACCACTTTTTGACTGCCCCACGCCCTACTCGCTTTCTTCCTGCACTCTCTATGACCCTCATTCTGTGGCAAACGAAATCCTTAACTGGTTGCAGAACGTGACCTCCTCCTATGAGCCACTCAGCCTGGAGCTGGGGTCCAGATCACAGAAGGTGGCACCTTCTCCAAAATTGACATTCAGGTCACAGCAGTTATGATGAAATTATCAAGATAGAGGAGGGGAAGCAGGGAAACAATGAGACCAGGAGACAAGGGGAATGATGATCACAGGTCCACCCTGCTTGAACTGGAGCCTGGCACCCTTGGCGCCTGAGTCCCGGTGGCCTTTTCCAGGGAACTGCTCTTATCTTCTTCCCACATGCCGCACCCTGCAGAGCTCCCCAGACTGTTCCTCTCCACCTTTGAGGAATTGTCCATGGTTTCCTGCAGATGAGACAAGATAACCAGAGCAGTGGGAGTGGTGGAAGCTCCACAAATATCACTGCATTTTCTGAGGTCTTTCTGTGGGAATAGCACAAGGGACGGAGAAGCAGCAGAAGCCAGCTGCATGCCAAGCCTGCGTCTATGTGAAGGGCATTACAAAACTCTATTAAAAATATTACCTCTATAATCGCTTAATTTTCTCCCTGTTGGTAATGTAAGGGCTGATCTAGCCAGGAACCCACTGGCCAAATCACAGCGGAATTTTTAACCTCCCAGTTGTCCATCGGGTCTGTGCCAATCACCAGGTGAATGGCAGGGCTCGTAGGGAGATAGCTGTTATACACGGTCTGCTCAGGTTAAGCGTGACCCAGTTTTAATGGGAAAGTTCAGAGCTTGCGATTTTGCTATTATTGCTCTTGATATGATTGTCTGTTATTTCTAAGAAAAGAGAATTGCTGGCAGCCTCCTTGTAGGACTTCTCTGGAAGGGCCGTCTGTAGCTTAATTTTAACCATCCCTTTCATCAGTCAGCTACTGGCCAGGTCATTTGTGATGGGTAAAACTGGACGTTTACAAACAGATGAGGTCTCTCCTACTCAACTCATCAAAATAGTCTCCTTGTTGGGTATTGGTTTTTATGTGTATTCTCAGCCTTAGCGGTTGAGCAATGAATAGTCTAATTGTATTTGAAATAGCTGAGTTTGATGCCACTGTTTATAATGGCTCCTACATTCTGGTGTTTTGTTTTGATTTTCGGTGGGTGGGAGATTCATTTTTGTCTTTCTTCTTTTTTATTTTTTTAGCTGCCATCACAGATTAAGGCTGCAAGAGAGCAGGCTCAGGGTGGTCTGGGCAAAGGTAGGAAGTGTGGAAGGAAGGAATAATTTAGTGGTTTGAACTGGCTTTGATGTTTAACTCAACCCCTCTGCTACTTAGCATATTCTTGAAACTGCCTCAGGAAAATCAAGATAGCAAAATAATCTGAGTAATCACTGTTGTAGGGTATCTTGAGAGCTTATCCCACCCGTTTGCACCTTGCCCCCACTTCTTGGGGTACAAAGTCACCCTGCTTCTGTGAAAGGAATCAGCTGGACTCCTCTTGGTTGTCTCTCTTCATGCAAAAAAAAAAAAAAAAGCTTTGTTATATGTTATCTGGAATGTTCACTTTTGGCTCATGTGGTTTCCTGATGTTGTACTGCAAGCTCTTTATTTTTAATGTTTCCACTTGAGGTGGAGAAAAGGTCGTCATTACCCTCATAGAAGATTTACACAGCCTCTATAAACTTAGAAAGTGAACACTGTTGAGTTTCCCTTCATTCTTCTCTTCCCTGGGCTTACCAAAAGTTCTATTTATTTACTGAAGGCTGGCACCCTTTGCCCACACCTGCCTGTAACATTTGATTTGTTAACTGTGCATTTGAAAGAGGAGGTATTATGTTTGAAAGCCCTCCCAGAGGAGGAATACTTTGTGTTAATAATCCTTTAATTCAGGGATAGGAGAGGGTTTGCTGCTGAAGGAATGAGGATGAGAGGGTTTATGGGAATATATGTGAATGGGGAGGTGAAGTACTTGGGAGTGTAGTGCCTGGAATGCCTGGTTGGAATTCCAGCTCTGCTAGCTGTGTGACCTTGTGTAAATTACTTACCTTTTTGTGGCTTAGTTTGTCTTCTGTAAAATGGGGTTATAAAGCAACCTTCTTCATTGAGTTTTTGTGAGGATTACAGGAGAATACTTTATGTAAATGTTTTAACCAAGCACCTGGGATATCACACACATAGTACATGTTGGCTATCCTCATCATCGCTGTTGTCACCATTGTCATCATTATCACTCATTGGCTAGACTGTGAGCTGCTTGAGGACAAGGGACTCTGATTTACCCAGAACATAGCGGGGGCTCAGCAAATGTTTGCTAACTGAGTGAACAAGTGTTGAGTCTTTCCTTCTAGTGCTGATTCTTGAGGTTTCCCTTTGTTTCCCTCCTTCAGTCTTAAAGAGAGTAAAATAAGATATGTAATTTGAGGGGAAAAGGAAGATAAAATACCCATGATCTTACCAAGCTAATCAGTCTTCTCAATTTCCTTTATTTCTATTGGTCCTTCTTATCATAGGTACAGTTCAAAAATATTTACTCCTCCATCTCAACTTCCATGAGAAGAGTATACCTCCCTGATCAGTTGATGTTAGGCTTGCTTAGGTGACTTGCTGTGGACTCACTGAGGTTGGATTGTATTTTCTTTCCCCTTGACCAGGGGTCCTCAAACTACGGCCCATGGGCCACATGTGGCCCGCTGAGGACATTTATCTGGCCCACCAGGTGTTTTTGCCACAGCTGCCTGTCCTGCTTAGTAGCCGACTTGTCCTGCCTGGGCCACAGTGCGCATGTGTGGAATGTGCGCCAACTCTCCGACTCCATTCCTTCTATCTCTCCCCGCTGGGTGTTATTGCCGTCCTGCTAAGCAACCCACTGTCCAGGCCACAGTGTGCATGTGTGCAATGTGCCCCCCACTCTCCAATTCCCCTCCTACTCTCCGACTCCACTCCTTCTCTCTGTCTCTCGACTCCTCATCTCAGTCTCTGGTGTAATCAGAGAAGTCACCAGGTTGCCTGTGCAGAGTCTGCTGCTGCCTAAGGACAGAGGTGAGAACAAGTTAGGATTTTTTTTTTTTTTTGAAGTTAAGAGGTCTTTTTTTTTTTTTATTTTGCAGTTAGTAGGGCCTTTTTTTTGCAGTTAAGGGGGGCCTTTTTTTTCTGAAGTTAGGAGGTCTTTTTTTTTTTTTTTTTTGCAGATGGGGGCACTGTTTTTTGAAGTTAGAAGAGCTTTTTTTTTGAAGTTAGGAAAGCCTTTCTTTTTTAAGTTGGTTAGTTTGTTGGGGGTGGTTTCTAGGGGGATTGCATCACAGTGACAACGCAAATAGTCAGTGCTCAGTCTAATGCAAATTGTCAGTGCTCAGAGGTAATGCAAATGGTCAGAGCTCAGAGGTAATGCAAATAGTCAGCGCTCAGTGGTTATGATAATTGTAAGTGCTCAGTGTTAATGCTAATTGTTAGCGCTCAGTATTAATGCAAATTGTCAGCAGTTAGTGTTATCGCAAATGGTCAGTGCTCAGTGTTAATGCAAATGGTCAGTGCTCAGTGTTAATGCAAATGGTCAGTGCTCAGTGTTATCATATGGGGCTCCCAAACTGGAAATCTGCCTAGGGCCCCATGGGAACTTAATCCAGCTCTGCAGACAGCTGAGGAGTAGGAAACCCAATTTAATTGACAGTAAGTGCATTTATATTCTGATTGCTATTCAGTTGTGTATGATGTTGTATGTTGCGTGCTGGGTAAGCCCCAGTTCACACCGTTGCGATCTCTGAGCAGTGAGAGTTCAGCCATATGCTTGTACGGCTGAACTTGCATTAGATTTGGAAGGAAAAAGGCATATGTGCCTTCTTTTTTCCTGCAGTGGAATCTGATCTCATGGGTGAGAAGACCCATGTGATCAGATTCCTGTGAGAGTTCACAGATCGCAGTGTGGTTCGCACAGGGTAGTATGAACTGGAAAGGTGGTGGAGGAACTGGCTCTGTAATTGTGCCTGTTCCTGCACCACACCAGTGTGAGCCTGAGGTAAAAGTGGAGTTCCACCATATGGGCACTGGCAAGGCTGAAATGATGTGGACTGGCAAGGCTGCACTGATCAGACTGCATTGATGGGCAGTGCAGTTTATATGTCTCTGTGTGGGTAAAGTTATTGCTGGTATATTGTTTTTGGAGCTATATATATATATTGGTATTTTACTAATAGCAATTTGGAATCCCTAGGAAACAATGATATCGAGAAAGAGAAAAATTGACTCGGAGTGTAGGATATTCAAAGAACAGTGGACTTATGATTACTTTTTCATGCAGTACAAGGAAAGAGCTGTGCGCTTGATATGCCAGGATATAGTGTCTGTGTTCAAAGAATACAATTTGTGTTGACATTATCAAACTCAACATAAAGATAAATATGATAGTTTGGTTGGAGAAGTGAGAAAAGATAAAATATTAAAACTGAAATATACATTGACAACTCAGCAAAATACTTTTGTGAAGCAGAAACAGCTAAATACTTCATCATTGTGAGCAAGTTTTCAAGTTGCCAAGATAATAAAGCGCACTGGCAACCATTCGTGGAGGGAGAATTTGTTAAAGAATGCCTTCTTTCTGTTGCCAAAGAGATGTGTCCAGAGAAGGCCGATTTATTTAGTAAAGTGAGTCTTTTAAGACTCACAATTACATGAAGGATTGAAGAAATGGGAGACAATTTGCTTCAGCATTTGCAAAACCCTGCAAAACACCTTTCCTATTTTTTCTTGGCACTTGACGAAAGTAATGATGTTCATGATTCTGCACAACTTTTTTATTCGTGGTATGAATGACTATTTCAAAGTCACAGAAGAGCTTGCTGCACTGCAAAGCATGAAAGGAACAACTACAGGAGAGGATATTTATGAAAAGGTTTGCCAAACTGTGAATAGTTTGGAGCTGGACTGGGCAAAACTAGCCAGTGTGACAACTGATGGTGCTCCTAGCATGGTGGGGTCTAAGAAAGGAGTAATTGCTCGCATTAACCAAGAGATGGACAAACATAACCATTCTCATCCAATAGCCATATACTGCCTCATCCACCAACAAGCGCTGTGTAGTAAATCACTGAAGTGGGACTCTGTTATGAAAACTGTGGTATCTTGTATTACCTTCATTAGAGGTAATGCACTAAACCACAGACAATTTCAGGAATTTCTGTCTGAGCTAAATGTTGCCTGTGAAGTCATTCCGTACCACACCGAAGTCCATTGGCTGAGTCGAGGGAGAATTTTGAAACATTTCTATGACCTACTTCCACAGATAACAGCTTTTCTGCTTTCAAAAAACAAGTACCAGAGCTCAATGATGCAGAATGGAAATGGCACCTTGCCTTTCTGATAGATGTAACAGCTACTCAACAATTTCAGTGTGCAACTTCAAGGAAAGGGGAAGCTCCTATGTAATATGCAATCACATGTGAAATCATTTGAAGTAAAATTAGGCCTCCTCATCAAACAAGTGAAAGAGGAAAATTTCTGCCATCTCCTCACAACTCAAAATCTGTTAGCAGAAAATCCATTGGTTGCATTCCCAAATAAAACATGTGTAGATTCACTGGAAAAGTTGCAAAAGAAGTTCCAATTTAGATTTAAAGAGGTTCATCTCTATGAACAGGACATACAGCTTTTCCATAACCCATTTTCTATTGACATTGAAAATGTAGATACGATTTACCAAATGGAACTGGCTGAACTGCAGAATTGTGACTCTCTGAAAGATGCATTCAAGTCAAGCAGCCTTCCTAATTTCAATGCATCTTTCTCCTCTGAGACATATTCTAATCTCAGGAACCATGCACTCAAAATGGCAACCATCTTTGGTAGCACTTATGTCTGTGAACAAACTTTTTCCAGAATGAAACATCTGAAATCTCCAACCAGATCTAGACTAACTGATGCACACTTGCATCACTTGTTACGACTAGCAGTGACAAATATGGAACCAAACATTGACCATCTCGTTAGCCAAAAGCAGGCCCATAGTTCCCATTGAAATACTGGTAAGTTTGTTGATTTAACTTTACTTGTTCTTCATTTTAAATATTGTATTTGTTCCCATTTTGTTTTTTTACTTCAAAATAAGATGTGTGCATAGGAATTTGTTTTTTTTAAACTATAGTCCAGCCCTCCAACGGTCTGAGGGACAGTGAACTGGCCCCCTGCCCTGTTTAAAAAGTTTGAGGACCCCTTCCCTTGACTGTGGGCTTAGTCATGTGATTTGCTTTGGTCAATTGGATGTTAGTAAACATTTTGAGTTGAGGCGTGATATTCACTTGTGCTGTCGAACTTGTCCTCTCGCACCACTGCCATTGCCAGAAGAGGAATTTATGCCAGCTGGCCGTTCCCTGTTTATCCTGGGCCCCTGAATGTACATGCATGGAACAGACCTGAGTACAGCCTGCATCAAAGAGATAAGCCAAGTTGGACCTTCATGTTACAGCAAAGATACCCAGCCAAGCCCACTATATATTTGTAGATCCACAGCTATATAGTGTGGATATGAAAAATAAGTGCTTATTATTTGTTACACAGCAATACCTGATACAGTTATCAAAATATGAACTTAATTTGTGGATAGATATAACCAAAACATAATACTATTTTATATTTTACTTTAATTTACTATGCATTGTATCATAGTTGGCTTTTTAAATGTTGCTCCATAGTTTTTAAATTTCCAACAACCAGCATAATATTTTGTCAAATTCATCTAGAAAATAATAATATGTAATACTGGAGTATATAGGAGTAGTACTGGCTCTTATATACTGAGGATCAAGTATAGTGTTTTATATACTTTTAATCCTTTCAAAATCTCAAGAGATAAGCCCAACTCATCATCCTGTATTCTGAAAGCCAGAGGTGGCATCCCATACATGTATTAATATGGTCTCTGGGGCCACACTGGCTGGGTTTGAATCCCAGATCTGCTACTTCCTAGCTGAATGACCTTGAGAAAGTCATTTAACCTCTCTTGTCTTAGTTGCCTCACCTGTAAGGATGATAATAATAGTAGTACCTACTTTAAAGAATTGCAATTGTGGGATGGCGCCTGTGGCTCAAAGGAGTAGCGTGCCAGCTCCATATGCCGGAGGTGACGGGTTCAAACCCAGTCCTGGGCCAAAAACTGCAAAAAAAAAAAAAAAAAAAAGAATTGCAATTGTAAACCCTAAATGTATGTAAACATTTAGACTATTTTCTGCCTTATAGAATCTGTATTAGCTACTACTATAATGGAAGAAACTGAATTTCAGAGCAGCTAGACAGCTGTCTCAAAGTCGTACAATTAGTAGATTATAGTATTTGCATTATTTTCAGGTTTTTTTCCTGGCAATGATAAAATACAAATGCACAGAAAAATAAAATGCCCTGGCAAATTCTGGTAGTAAAATTTTAAGCACTGCTCAGGGAAACAGGGACTCTTGAATAATGGATATTGGGTATTAAGGTTTCACTGGGAATTCCAGTCTCAGGCACAGAGATAAATTGAGTTTCAGAGAGTTTGAAACTCTCTAAGTCACCTGGGTGGTTAGTGGTAGGGAAAGAACAACTTGGAGTTGTTCAGATTGGCAGCCCCATGGCACCAGATTGTTTCCTTAAAAACAATCAGTAATTGCTCATTTAAAGATAAAGGGAGTGATCTCTTGAAAATTAATTGTGTTGGGTGGCAAGGTAACCCACTTAAAATTTAGCAAGCGTTTTGTTTTCTACTACATTAGCAAGAAACATTAAGCTTTTCTCTTGCTTGTATTTGGATTCAGGAATATAATGTAAGGCAGGGAAATTACTTCTGTTACCATCATGAGTAAAGAGTTTCTTCGCCCTTCCCCACCCCCACTCTTGGAGGAAGTCAGGTCTCTCTTTAGATGTTAGTGTTCTGTCTTGCTTTGAAAGCAGAAAGCCAGCAAGTGTTCAGATTTCAGGGTCAAAGAGGCAAAGCTGCCTGTGGTATTCTTTGTTTTGAGGGTCTGAGTCCTTCAGTCACTCTCCAGGTGTCCTTACTGAACAGGAGAGGAATGTAGTCAATCTTCTGGGCTTTTGTGTTGAAAGGGGAGATGCTGGGTTCCCAATGTGTGGCTACCAATGCTTGGGGGAGGAAAATGGAATAAATAATGGTTCCAGTCAGCAAGTGATGGGCTCCTGAATGAATTTCTCACTGGGTTCCCCTGACTGGGAACAAAGAAGAAATGATTTTCCATGGTAGCAAAGGGCTCAGGACCTGGACACCAAGCAGGAGCACCTGGAGCTGGGCTGCCAGTGGAGAGAGTTGAGGTATCCTGTCTCACAGGATGGTGGCTGGCGTGTGGGGACAAGGCTGTGCCTGGGCTGGACAGCAGCAGCATCTGGAAGCCTGTGATAAGAAGCAGAGACAGCAGAAGCTGGAGGGAGTTGGCAGGGGCGACCCCAGCACTCTCCAGGTCAGTGAGGGAGTCTTTTCTTCTGAGGTTTGTGACATTGGGACTTGTTTCCTTAGTTCCTGGAGAGCTGGTTTCCCGGGAGGCACAATGATGAGCCTCACTTCCAATATGGCACTAAAGGGCAGGGGTTTGGACCTCTTTTGATTTGACTCGAAGTCATAAGAGAGATGGGAACATATTTGCACTTGAGTGTTATGAAGCTCTCCAAATCAGTTACTGTTGGAGCTCTTAGGAATTGTTTAGAGGGAGCTTTAGCAATGTCCCTGTTTTTCAAATGGAAAAAAAAATCCAATGTATACTTTTCTGACTGACCCATAGTATTTCTGCAACATCCCCAGGAGAGCAATGATTGGAGCAAAAAGTATGACATTAAAAGTGTGAACTGCTTTTAAATGCAGACCAACAGCATTAAACTTTGTTCATATTGCAAAATAGAAAGAAAAATCATGTAGATATTTAATGACATGGGGAAATGTCCTTAACATAGTGCCAAAATGAAAAAAGCAAGTTTATTACCAGGATTTTCAATGTGATCTCCATTTGCAACACTAAAAAGATATATTTTTGCAGAGAAAAAAGTCTGGAAAAATGTATTCCAACATGCTCTCTGTGTAGATTCTTTGTTTGATGCAATAATGGGTGCTTTTTATTTCACCATTTTGCTTATCTGTGCTGTTTGAAATTTTTATGACAAACAGGTATTGCTTTTGTAATAGGAAAAAAAGTGCAACAGAGGTTTTTATTTTTAAAAACTGAAAGCAAATCCAAACAACAACAAAACCCTGCATCCTTTGTGTTGGGGATGGCAGAGGATAGTAAACCTCTTTCATCTAATGGGAGTGTAGATGTCAGGGCTGGAGGATAATGACTCAGAGCTGGTGGAAATGCGGCCAGCCCACCGAACAGTTTCAAACAGGAAAGTGCTTGTGGGGTGACCTCCGGAGTCAGCCACAGAGCTTACTGCCGATTCCACCAAAAGAGTAAGAAGATCCAAAAGGGCAAGGGGTAGGGTCGGCTGGGTGGGTGTGTCCCAGTTTAAACAAAGCTGCTTTGATGTGCTTCCCAGTGGGCTGGCGTAGGAATGTGAGGCTCCGCTCTCTCCTGTGCTATTAAGGAGTTATAAGCATCCATCTCCAAGGGACAATCCATCAGCTTCCTATAAACCACAAAAGAAAAATTAACAGGTAATTTTCCCCTCCCAGTATAAACATGTGATTAAGCAACACTTGAAAGAGTTTTTTCCCTCCCTGTTTCCTACACTGTAAATAGAGATGCTTTGTTTTTCTCATTTCCCGTGATGTTTGTAATGACTTTTACAGACACATACTGATGTTTGGTGCTTACATTGTGCTTTCCTCACATCTATCAGGAGAACAGGTGTGTAGAATGTGACATGTCCCCCTTCTGAGATAGGAAAGGTTGCTAGAGCCCAGGGACTGGGCCGTGCTGGAAGATGGCTGGCTCAGGGTGCCTGTGCCCACTGTGGCCCCAAGTTGGGAATGACTGTGACTAGAGTTATACACCCAGACTCCCATCTTTTGGAACAGTGGGCTAAGGGAATGCTTTGGGAGGGATGGAGGCTCATTTTTTAAGGCCAACTCTCTTTGAAAGCCTTTTTTTTTTTTTTAATTTTTTTATTGTTGGGGATGCATTAAGGGTACAAAGAACCAGGTTACACTGATTGCATTTGTTGGGTAAAGTCCCTCTTATAATTGTGACCCATCCCCAAGAGATGTGTCACACCCTGTGACTCCCCGCCTTCCCTCTTCCTGTACCCCATTCCCTCCACCCCCCACCATATACTAGGTCATCATTTGTTCTCATATCAGAATTGAGTACATAGGATTCTTAGAAGCTTTACTTAGAATAATGTGTTCCACTTCCATCCAGTTTAATAAAAAAGATGTGAAGTCTCCATCTTTTTTAATGGCTGAATACCATTAAATATACCACAATTTGTTAATCCATTCCTGGGTTGGTGGGCATTTAGTCTGTTTCCACATTTTGGCGATTGTAAATTGAGCTGCAATAAACAGTCTAGTGCAAAAGTCCTTATGATAAAAGAATTTCTTTTCTTCTGAGTAGATGCCCAGTAATGGGATTGCAGGATCAAATGGGAGGTCTAGTTTGAGGTCTATGAAAGCCTTTTTAAGACAGCTGTAGTAGGATGTCAAGAGCTTGAGCTGGAGATGGACGGTTATAGGTTCCAATCCATGTATTTCCATACATCGGTTGTGTGATCTTTGACTATTTAGTACATTTCCCTGAGACTTTTGATACCTGCAGGACTGAGCTTACCTTCCTATGTCTGAAAATTATACAAAAGAAGGTTAGAATGAGTGTTGACTGTGTTTCAGCTGAGATAGACGCCAATTTCTCTGGGATTCCAGAGTTAGGAACTAGCCAGGGCACCTAAGCAGGACCTGGCAGGGGTGCCTTCCCTGAGTATTGTTCAGGAGGCAGTGCTGAGAAGCTCGTGTGCTCCCTCAGAACTCTGACTGCAAGTATGCAAAGGCTTCTCTCTGAGGGAATGAAGGATGCTGTCTCCTGTGTATAATTCAGTGCATGTGGGAGAGAGAACCAGCCAGAATGTGACCTGGGTGGAGGAAAAGGAATTCTGTGTGGACCCTCTGCTGCAGGCCAGGGGACCTGTATGGGCCATGGTCTGTGTTAAGGAAAAGCACGTAAAAGGTCTGAGTGATAGGTGGAGTGGAATCTTTAAAGCATTCACCAACCTACTCCACAAGAAAAACAGTTGTTAACAGCTGCCAAGGAGTGGAAACTGAGGCCCTAGCATGTCAGTACCTGCCTGGTGAAGTCTTCCCTGCACCTGAGCTCTCCTTGCTGTTCCTCCCACGCCACCCTGGAGGGGCAGGAGGCAGCCTGGAGAGTGGGGAGATGGCTGGGAGGATGGAGACAAAGCCAGCCACAGCTCCCACACGGTGAAGCAGGCCTCAGGAAAGGAGGAGGGGAACTGGAGTTTCAGGTGATCTTTGGCATTTTCATTACTATTGCATGAGAGTCAGCTGGGATTGGGTCTATTTTGTGATTGGAAGTAATTAAAGGATTTTTTATTATGTAAAATTGCCACAAATATCAAGAGATTCACCCAAATTTCCCCCATAGGACAGGATAAATCAGCCAGGATAAATCAGGGCCATTTGAAGGTGCAAGTTTGCAGGAAAGAATAAAGCTATTTTCTAATTGCCCATTGTAATAACATTCTCCAAAAAAAAAAAAAAAAAAAATGGAGTCAATAGGAAGTAAGTGTGAGAATTTGTATATGCATGTATTTCTGTATCTATTTAGAGAGATTTTAAGGAATTGGCTCACATGCTGATAGAGACTGGTAAATCTAAAATCTGCAGGGTGGGCCAACAGGCTGGAAACTTAGGGAAGAGCTGATATGGCTGTTCAAATCCAATTTGCTAGTAGAAGTTCTTGTTCTGTGGATGCCAGTCTTAGGTTCTAATCAGGACTTCCACTGATTGGGTGAGACCCACCCACATTATGGAGAACAATCTGCTTTACTCAAAGTCTATTGCTTTAAATGTTAATTTCACTCAGACTCTCACAGAAACACCTAGAGCAATGTTTGAATAAATATCTGAGCATCACAGGGCCCATCCAAGTTGACACATAAAATCAACCAGCACATCCACTATTAATCCTGTATCTCCATATTATTTCCTTAGTCTATATTCATAGAAGTGAAATCTCATAGGATATATTTCTAAAGTAAAAAGCTTATGTGGGGTGGTGCCTGTGGCTCAAGGAGTAGGGTGCTGGCCCCATATACCAGAGGTGGTGGGTTCAAACCCAGCCCCGGCCAAAAACTGTGAAAAAGAAAAGCTATAATATTATAGCTATAATATTATAATATCTATAAAGGAAAAATTATAATATTTTTAAACATATTGCCAAATTTGCCAAATTACCTTCCAGAAAGTTGTTTTATATAAAACAATTTAAAAAATTTACTGTAGTATATGAGACTATAATGTCTCAATTCTCCACACCCACTTGACCCATAGATACTATCTTTTTTTTTTTTCTGGGCCGGGGCTGGGTTTGAACCCACCACCTCTGGCATATGGGACCGGCGCCCTACTCCTTGAGCCACAGGCGCTGCCCCATAGATACTATCTTTACGGACCTGAGGTGTTACTTTAAAAAAAGAATTTACTAATATGATGGGCAAAAAATTGAATCTTATTGTTTGAATTTGCATATTTAATTTTTTTTATTGTGGAATTTAACATGTATTAGTGTGTTTATCTACCATTTGTATTTCTCCCTTGGCCTGTAACCTTTTCATGGTTTGCCAATTTTTCTATTAGCTTCTTTCAGACCAGTTCAATTTCAATATGTATTTTAACCTTCACTAGTCTTCAAAAGAAGAGCAAAGATTCCACACAGCGCTGCCTTGCAGCTCAGTGAAAGGACTACCTGTGAGCTCTGCGTTTGCTTTCCCTACGGGCCATCGGAATCTGCCAGTAGTCCTCTCCTATTCAGGTTTAACAAAGCAATAGTAAGCATGAGAAATAAACAGAAGGACAGAAAACTCATGAGAAGAAGGCAAAACCCATGACAGAAAAATACTACCAGTGCCAGCAGCTCTTCAGAAAAGAAAAATGAGCTGCCTGTGGGATGGGCTTATCTTACTGCAATGTGGCCCTAGGAGCAAAAAGGGGGAGATGGTCATTCTCCAGACAGGGCAGGACCCCAGAGACAATTGTGCCAGCCTTTTAGGGGTGAATTATTTGTATCACCCTGAGGCATTAAGAAACGATTTCAGCATTGTCAACAGCATTTTTGGATCTTGGCCCAGCATTTTTAGAAAAAGGTCTTAAATTATTTTGCCATCGAATCAAGCTCAACTCTCTTTCAACAGAAGATGGAAAAATTGTTACAGAGCTCTTCAAAAGAGACCAGACTTTGGAGAAACTTATAGAACAAAATATTCCTCCCACCATTTCTTACCTTCTGAGTGTTTCTGGGGACAGGTGTCTGTCCTTTCCTCGGAACTGTCAATGCAACATGTGTATTAGGGGGAACTATAATAAGGCCTTTATTTTACTTTCTCTCCCCAAAGTCTAGGGCACTTCTTGGGATTATTTAGGGAACAAATTCTCTCCAAACCCTCACAATAGAGGTGGCAACTTAGGTGGTCACTAGTCTCACAATCAACTCAGAATTCTCCAATAAGCTAAGGTTGCAAGAAAGAAAAAATAAAAAACAGAATCCTTGAAGTTTTGTACCTTGGATATTTTAGAAGCTTTTTAGATCTTTTTTCTAAGCACTCTGATTCCAGAAAATAATCAGCAGCAAATGAAAGCACTGCAGGAAAGCCTGGGGATGTTGGATGATATCCATGGATCATTAACTAGAGTTTCTTGGAAAACTGAAACCAGCATCTTGTACCAGTTCCCATTTTCCTTGTTGACTCCTGGTTGGGTGCTTGGAAGAGATAAAATTGAAATTTGGCTCTCCTGGAGATAGGAAAAGGAGAGTACTAGTCATATAATGGAGGAGGGAATGTGATATTTTTGTGATCTCTCAGCAGCTGTGACAGTTCAGTTGCTCCCAGAGTTAGACTCTGATGATTGGGTTAAACAGTTTGTTGAATGTCTTAAATAGCTCAGGCTGCTATAACAAAATATCATTGACCATGTGGCTTAAAAACAGAAATTTATTTTCTAATAGTTCTGGAGGCTAGAAATCTGAGATTATGGTGCCAGCATGGTCAGGTTCTGGTGAGGACTCCTTTCCTGGCCGGTAGAGGGCTACCTTCTTACTGTGTTCTCATGTGGCAGGGATAGAAAGAGAGCAATTAATTCTCTGGTGTTTCTTCTTATGAGGGCACTAATCTCATCACGAGGGCCCCACCATCATGGTCTCACCTAAACCTAATTTTAAACTTCTACCACCAAGAGCACCAACTCTAAATACCATCAAACTTGGGGGTAGGGCTTTAGCATATGAATTTTGAGGACAGTGCAGTCCATAGCAGTGAACTTGGTGAATATAGTGCTGAGGTCCTGAGGCGGTTCTCCATTTCTCCTCCTCACTCTCCCATATTTTTCATGGTGTCTTTGCTCTTGTTTGTGAATTGTTATGTCTTGATGTCAAGCTACTGTCTGGTACCTCGTCAGCCAAGGTGAGAAACTGAAGCTGTTGTTATAGGACTTCTTGTCTTTCCTCAGTGTTGTTCAGTGATTAAACCAGGCTGTATACCCCGGAAATAGCAACCATAAGTCCTCCAGCACATTTGGGAACAATTAGACCAAGAGTGAGAAACTTTCTTTATAAATGATGGAGTAGTAAATACAGTATTTAAAATTTTGTGGGCAACATAGTCTCTGTCATAACTACTCAACTCTGCCATCAAACCATGAAAGTAGGTGTAGACAATACATAAATGAATGAGTATGGCTGTTTTCCAACAAAACATTATTTACTCAAAATAGCAGTCCAAGTTGGCCTGTAGATCACAGTCTGCTGATCCCTGCTTTGTCCTCTCTCACTCTGTTTCTTGCTCACATTATTTTGTTCCCGTCTCTATCCTAGCATTGCTATGTTAGATATGTTTGATTACCTTCCTTTCCTTTATCCTCATAACCAATTTCTTTAATTCTACCTTTAGAACTTGTTCCTATTCTCTGAAACTTTCTGCTAATGATTGGTTTGGGTAACTTTCTGTCTAAGGTGTGACATCCCCCAGCCCCAGCTTCTTGGGCCTGTGAGCTGGGCCCTATGTATGGGAGGCAAAGCCAATCGGACAGCATGAGACTATGACTGAATGTTTTTTTCTTCTGCTCTGGACTATTTTAGGCATTTGGATGTCCTTTACAGTGTGTTACATCCTAGGGGGAATTGGAAGCCCACAGATCAATGGCCATTATACTAATCCTGGTTGCCAGGTACCTGTAGCTATGGTGATCCGCCAGGCATCTTGATTTATATCTTGATTGCATAAATTTCTTTGGGTAGGAAGATGGCACATTGCTAACAAACTGAATTTTGACTTACCCATTGAAAAAAGGCTAAACATTTTCAATTCTAGAAAGACAGACAGCTTTCCTTCCCACGTCAGCCCTCCCTGCAAGGGATTATTGAATGATGAGCCTCCTGTCAGATGTTACTTCTCCTGCAATGACTTTCATTCCTGGAGCTTTCTCCATTGCTGCTTCTTGGGTAAAAGATACTATGGTCCTTTGTACCTGGATTATGTCCCTTGTTCTATCTCTTGCCCTCTGCCACCATGTTCAATCTCCATACATTGGGTAGCATAATCCTTTTAAAACAAGTCAAATAGTGTTGCTCCTTTGCTCAAAATCCTGTAGTGACTCAATCCTGTAGCGACTCAAACCCAAAGTGCTTACAAATGCCTACAAGGCCCCAAGTGACCTGATCTCTTCTCCCACCTCTTTGAACTTCATCTTCTATGACTTTTCCTGCCACTGGCTTCACTCCATTCACCCTCTTCTCAGAATTACTCAAATGCTGCCACAAAGTTACAGCCACTAAACGTTATTTCCTTTGCTTCATTTAGCTCTCTGCTCAAACATCACCTTATCAGTGAAGTCTTCCTGAATTAATTTTTTCTTTTCTTTCTTTCTTTCTTTCTTTCTTTCTTTCTTTCTTTCTTTCTTTCTTTCTTTCTTTCTTTCTTTCTTTCTTTCTTTCTTTCTTCTTTCTCTGTCTGTCTTTCTTTCTTTCTTTCCTCTTTAAACTTATTTTTTTATTTTTAAATATTTTTTATTAAATCATAACTTTGTACATTGATGCATTTATGGGGTTCAGGGTACTGCTTCAATATACAATGTGAAATGTTTACATTGAACTGAGTAACACATCCATCACAATTATACTCATTTCTTAATAGTTTTGAAATGTACCATTATATCATGCACATTAGCTGAGGTCCTCCCAGATACTCTCCCTCCTATATCCCCCCTCTCCTCCCCTCTCTCTCCTATGACTTCTTCATTTAAAGGACTGCCCCCATCAACTACCTTGCTGGCACTCCCTAATACCTTTTAGCCTAATTATCTTTTTTCCAGAGCACTTGTATTGATATACCATGCTTACTTATTTATCTGTGTATTCTCTCTTCCCCACTGGAATGTAGATCTCAATGAAGGCAGGAGTGTAGTGTACTTGATGAATTATTTCATGTCCAGTGCCTAGAATGGTATTTGTTACATAAAGGGCCCTTTCCAAGTGTACATGTTTATGTATTTTAATGAATGAATGTTTGAATGAATGACTAAATGAATGTGACTTGTGAATTTTCTTTATGTTCCCTAAAGTCCTCCTTTAACAATTGATCCATATGCTTGGGTGGGCCCATTTTTTAGCTTAAGGCCATATTCTAGTTAGAATCACAAGTTCTGGTGAGGGAGGCAGATAATAAAAAAATCCTGTCCAAATAGGAATTAGTCTTGTTTCTAGTATAAATGCTTCCAAAATCAGAACTAAGCTGCTTTTGTATTTTGTGTACTTACACGGCATCATATTTTACCTTATTTCTCTGACCATAGAATGATAAAAATGTTTATTAATTATTGATAGGGAATGATGAGTAGGTTAACCTTTCCCAAAGTGTGTTTTGTGGAACATTAAGTCTAAGGAGTTGTTCTGTGGAAGAAGAGGGACTCTTAATATATTAGTTTGGGAAAGCTGCAAATATGTGATGGGTAATAAATTAGAAATTATTAGTTTCTATGTACCCGCCTTTGTGCCATATACTTTATAAACTTCTCTTTAATTCTTTTCACCTCTCTGAGTCATAACACATATTAGTATATTTTAAGGGCTCTGGGAAATCCTATAGTAAATAAATCGTTTAAATTTCCTTTAGCCCAGAATATCCCAAACTTATTTGCTTATAGAGCCACTTACTTTTCACTACATCAAGGATACTTATTAACACTTCTTGTATCTATTGTTCTGCAATACACAAGTAGGAAAATGATGTACTAGATAAGGAAATTAAATAGAAGAGTAGAATTATGACAGAACAGATTATTGTAAGGAACTAAATAAGCATTGACCTTCAGGGTCTTTTAAATTAAGATAGCTATCTGTTGAATCCCAGGTGATAAGAAGGGAGACCATCTTCTTAGGCTCAGTGGCATAATCTTCCTTTACCTGTCTTGGAAAATAAAATTGTGTTTCTAAGGATCAATACATACCTAAGAAAAACTTTTTCATGCACCTGGCATAGATTCTATGATTTTACTAATTTAAACTATCCATTTAAAAAAATGTCAGCTTGAGTGATTAGCAAGGGGTTCTTAACATTTTCCAGTTGGATAAAAATTTTGTCATTTTACAATGGAAACTACATAGTTTGAAAGTAACAAAATTAAAGACGTGTTTGTGTAAAAGTGTGTTTGATTGTGTGGGTTTGGGTGTGCAAATGTGTTCGTGTGTGAATGTGCGTGTACATTGTTAAAGCTTTTTCTGGCCATGAAATGTGGTTGTATATACTGCAGGAGCAGTCTGGGGCCCCAAAGGATTCCTTGTCCAGTTCTATAGCCAGTGGGCACTTGTACTGGGGACTTCGTGTCAGTGAAAAATGGACTGAGATGAACCTCTCTCCACTGTCTTCTTCAAAGAAATAGAAATTCTTTTCTTCAGTATCAATTGTTAAGGGTATGAAAGGGAGTGGGAATGGATCTTAAAGGGAAGAAGAAATTGTTCCTCAAGAGAAGAAAAGCCACTGAGAATGTGGCAGGTCTTTCTTTTCTGTCTATTAGAAAAGGTAGCCTTATGTCTGGCCACACCTGCATTTCTGTGTAGGTCTATGCTTCCCAAACTAAGTTTCTCTTAATGGATTTTTACACCAAGACTTAATGGTTCTTGCGATGATAATCTGTCATGATGATTCTTACAGTGATGATATGTTATTTGCGTTTCCTTGAGAAAGCACCTGCTTTCTTGTTCTGGCTGGGACTTGAAACATTCAAAGGCAGTGAAGAAAGCAATGTGAAGAATAGGAACAAATTATGAATCTAACATCATTTACCTCTTCCAAAAAGCCAGTAAAGTGGGAAAATGATTCTATGATTCTGTTTCCTCAAATAATCCTGTCCTTACTTTAAAAAGAAAAGGAAGTGACTTACAGATCACTGGGGGAAAGTGAGAGCAGAAACATCAAGTCTGAAACTGCGGGGACCTTATTCATCATTGTATGTGACATAGTGCAGAACACTGGGGGGAAGAGGACTGTGCTTCCTGGGGACTCAGGAGATGTTGAGAGAGGAAATAAAGGAATGAATAAATGTATAATTACCCAGGACTTGTGCTTTTATTTTATTTTCAAAAAACTGCCGTGTTGTGTAAAAAAGTTTGAAATGAAAGTGAGGAAAAGTGTATGAAGTGGGAAACTCTTATATTGAACCTATTGTGTGCTGGGCACCATCCTAAACACTTTATAAATTTTAACTGATTCAATTCTTATAATGACTACATGGGGCAGGTTTTGTGATTATCCTCATTTTACAGATGAGGAAATTGCAACATAGATAATTGCTGAATTGCTCAGATCACACATTTGGAAATGGGTAGGGCCAGTCCATACTCTATTTTTTCTCTGCTATGCTGCCTTGGAAATTACCTATGGCTAAGAAAGAGTAGAGACTGGAAGGTGGACCATTTCTCCCATGTACTTAACCTTCTTGAGCCTGAGTTTTCCCATCTGTAATATGAGGACGTTAATTATTCTTATCTCACAAGGCCATAATGATTATTTAAAGAAATAACATGTCTCAAATCCTTAGTAGTTTGGTACCCAGAAATCCCCCAATAATAACAGTGGCTTAAAAAGGTGAGCCCAGAAAGATAATTAGACCCCTTATATCTAGCACTATAAAAGGGAAAGAGGGCTAGTATCTACAGCAATTCTGTTCAAGAGAACTTACTGCAATGATAGAAATATTTTCTATCTGAACTGTCTAAAAGGGTAACCACATGTGGCTATTGAACATTTGAAATGTGGCTAGTGGTAGTAAAGAACTGATTTTTAATTTTATTTAATTGTAATTAATTTAAATTTAAATAACTAATACAACTAATATTAGTTGCTTACAATGGGGGGGGTCGGAGGGGTGGAGAGTTGAGGGGTAGAGGGTGGATAGGGGCAGAGAAGGGCAAAGGGGAGGGATCATCAAGGGGGTGAAGAAGCTTTGGGGTGTGGTGGCTATGTTCATTTTCCAGAGTGTGGTGATGGTTAGATAGGTGTATACATATGTCTTAGCCTGTTTGTGTTGCTATAAAGGAATACATGAAAGTGGGTCACTTATAGAAAAGGTTTATTTGGTTCATTTTTCAGGTTACACAGTCAGCCAGAGTAAGACCCCGTCTCTACCAACAACATCAAAAAAACAGCCAGAACCGTAGGAGAAAGAAGAAAATCAACAAAAAAGGAGTACTTCAAACAAAGATGAACAAGCACACTGAAATTAAAAAAAAAAAAAAAAAAAAAAAGAATCATGGTGCCAGGATACGCTTCTTGTGAGTGCCTCAGGCTGCTTCCACTCATGGCAGAAGGCGAAGTGGAGCCTGTGTGTGCAGAAATCACATGGTGAGAGAGGAAGCAGGAGAGAGACAGAGAGGAGAGGAGTCAGGCTCTTTGTAACAAACAGCTCTTGGGGTAAACTAGTACCATGAGGACTCACTCATGAGGATGGCACCAAGCTATTTGTGAGGGATCTACCCCTCTGACCCAAACACCTCTCATCAGGCCCCACCTCCAGCATTGGGGATCAAATTTCAGCATCAGATAGGGAGGGGTGAACAACCAAATTACAGCAATATATGTTAAAATTTATCAAATTGTCCACTTTATAAGCAGTTTATTGTATTTCATCCATCACTCCATAAAGGTGTTAACCAATAAAACAGACTTCAGGATAAATCCAGCTTAAGCACGGCTTCCAGCAACAGCTTCAAATTGAGAGAGGAGGTGAGCTTTCATGTTCTCAGGGCTTCTGGGACTGGAGGTTGTGGAAAGTGGTTAGGGAGAAACAGGCTGGCTGAGCTCACCCTCTAATCGCCCTTCTGTCTGAGGAGCTGTTATCTGGCTTGCATCTTTGATGGAGCTCCTCAAGCTTTCAGGTCACTGGAGGAGCCAGTCAGAGTTCCCTGCAGGAGTGGGCTCCTGAGGCTGGGACCAGGCTGTAAAGTGGGTTGCAGCTGAGAGGAAGGAAGGAGATGGCTTGGGAATGGACATGGGTTGGTGTGGGGCACTCTATAAGCTCCCTGGGAACCCAGGTCGGCGTCATGTTCAGCTGCATATCAGCTCTTCTAGGGAAATACATGGGCCCCTGAGAATGAAGATCTACAGCAGAGGTCTTCAAACTGCAGCCCACGGGCCACATGAAGTGGTGTGATTGTATTTGTTCCCATTTTGTTTTTTTTTTTTACTTCAAAATAAGATATGTGCAGTGTGCATAGGAATTTGTTCATAGTTTTTTTTTTTTTTTAAACTATAGTCTGGCCCTCCAATGGTCTGAGGGACAGTGAATTGGCCCCCTGTTTAAAAAGTTTGAGGATGCCTGATCTACACACATGGCTCCCATATCCCCTGAGAGCAGGCATTAAAAAGACTTGGACATGGGATGGGATGGGAGTGGTAACAGGTGCCTGTGTGGTGTAGTGAAGCAATTCTTGTGGAGCATACAGAAAGTTTGCATAAGTGCAGAATCCCAAGGCCCCTTCTCTGGGACTCTGATTCAGACATTATAATGGAGGGGTTGGAGGTGTGGAGAGTGGAGGGTTGAGGGGTAAAAGGTGGGTAGGGGCAGAAAAGGGCAAAGAGGAGGGATTGCCAAGGGGGTGAGGAAGCTTTGGGGTGTGATGGCTATGTTTATTTTCCTGATCATGGTATGATTGTAAATTTGTCTCTACTTTCTCTGCCTTGTATAAGCACCTTGCTGAGGTGGGGTGTAAGTTAACTGATGGTAACATTGAACAGTCGCCACTGCCAGGTGAGTTTAAGGACCATGCTAGGAGAAAGCTGGTGAGGTAGCAGGGCACTGGCTGTAGACTTAATGTGCCCTGGCTCCAAATTTCAGCTTCCCTGGCTGTGCAAGTTTAGGCAAGTTACTTAATCTCTCAGAGCCATGGGATCCACATCTAAGCTATCCCACTTTGGATTAGATGGTGCTATGGGCTGAGTTGTGTCCCCCACCAAGTTCATAGGTTGAAGCCCGAACCCCTAGTACCTTACAATGTAATCACATTCGGAGATAAGGTCTTTAGAGAGGTGATTAAATTAAAACCAGATCATTGTGCCAAGGTCCTAATTCAGAATGTCTGGCCTCTCTATAAGAAGAGATTAGGGAATAGATAGACCCAGAGGGAAGACTGAGTGAAGACACAAGGAGAAGACGGCCATCTGAAGGCCAAGGAGACAGCCACCATCTGAAAGCCGTGCCTCAGAAGACACAAAGTCTGCCAGTATCTCAGTCTCAGACTTCTAGCTTCCAGAAGAATATGAAAATAAATTCCTGTTGTCTAAGCCACCCAGGCTGTGCACATTGTTACCTCAGCCCTAGCAAACTAATCCAAATAGGAAGTACAGTGCGAAGTGCCTTGCAGGGAGTAGAGCCCAGTAAGTGGGAACTTCTGTTGTTACTTGTACTAATTGCCTGGAAAAATTTTCAGGGTTCCCCAAATAGCTGGCACCAGAGCCAAGAGGATATAGTGATCTTCATGTCTGGCTCAGAGCTGCTTTCCTGGAGAAGTCATTTTCCATCTGTGTGGAGGCCCGAGTGTCTCTCTGCCCACATGTGGGCAGGGTCTTGGTGTTGGCATGCTGTCCCTTGGGTTGCAGGGAGGATAGTGTCCTTTCTTATCTGCAAAAGTGTGGGCATTGGCACGAATCTGTTAGGCATTTATGCTATGGTGAAAGACCAGAATCCAGTGGAGTGGAGATTCGCTGGGACTAACTCTAACAAAATAGAAACACGCTAGCAAGAAGCCTGAGCATCGAGCTTTTAAAAGGCGTGCTGAGCTTTGGGGGGAATTTAAGCAAGAAATCAGCAGAATCATTAGCCAGGAGGAGATGGGATGCATTTGGCTAAGTCAGAACAATTTGGGGAGGTATCTGATAAGCATTTTGCAAGGCTTTTCCCCCCTTACCCTACCCAGCTTCAGCTTGCTTGCCTGCTGTTTCCCTTCTGAACCCGTGGACTCCACGAGTACAGGGAATGTGCCATCTTTGTTTGTCTCCTAGGTCCGGGGGCAGAAGAGATATTGTGTGTTTGAGTTTCTGAATGCAGTACTCCTATTCTTTACTATAAAGTGTTCACGCCAAGCCAGGCATTGTTCTGTGCATCTTTAAAAGCTTATGAAATCCTTTAATTATGTGTTTTGGGTTTTTTTTTTTTTTGTTTGTTTGTTTGCAATACATGCTATTCCTTGCCCAAAATCTCACATTTAGTAGGAAGGAGGAATCAGACTGGCAGTCTGATTCCAGACTTCAGTCACAGAGTATACTGTCACCACTTTGGGCTAGCGTCTACTTCTGGTAGCCTTTTCCATTTCAAAGATTCTTAACCTTTTATGCGCCATGCCCTCCTAGAATTCTGGTGATGCCCAGAAACTCTTTCCCAGAGTAATTCTTTTAAATGTATAAAAAGAAAATAAGAGCATTACAAAGGAAGCCAATTTTTAATATAATAAAACGCAGTTATCAAAATATTAAAAATATACTAATTAGTTAATCTGTGAGATAGTACTATATGTGCCTCTCTATTAACATATTAAGCATAAGAGCTAACAATGGGTTAAATCACTGCTGTAATTCCCAAATGGTCATGAATGACGTTTGGAGATATTTCCAAATGTCACTTTAAGATATCTTTATCATACCTGGAACAATTGTAAAGCGGTAGGAAACAGTTTGAAATTTATATTGGTTACAAATTCACACTTGCTGTAAATACTACTGTGATTTGTTCCTGTATTCTTTTGTTTATTTATTTATTTTTGTGTGATACAGAGTCTCAGGCTGTTGCCCTGGGTAGAGTGCTGTGGCATCACAGCTCACAGCAATCTCAAACTCTTAGGCTTAAGCAATTCTCTTGCCTCAGCCTCCCAAGTAGCTGGGACTATAGGTGCCTGCCACAATGCCTGGCTATTTTTTTGGTTGCAGTTGTCATTGTTGCTTGGCAGATACAAGCTGGGTTCGAACCCAGCACCCTAGGAGTATGTGGCTGGCACCCTTGCTGATTGAGCTATAGGCACTGCTGTGTTTCTGCATTCTTCATAGAAAGAAATGATCAACTTCAGTTAGCAGTTAGTGAAAAGTGTGTATTTTTGTCATCCAGGGACACAGACCCCCTAAGTCAACAGTTCAATGTGGACTTCAGTTAAGGACCTCTGTTCTAAGTGCTATACCTTTCATCTCTTCTTAAAGTGTGGACTGTGGGCCAACATCATCCTCATCACCATCTGAAACTGGTTGAAATACAGAATCTCAATCCCTACCCTACATCTATGGAATGGAGTCTGAATTTCCATAAGATCTTCCAGTGATGTACGTGTACATAGACATTTGAGAAGCTCTGTGAAGTATGTGCTTGTTTAGGTTGGACCAGACAAGAGTTGTGTATATGAACAGGATGGAAAGCTGTGACTGTGAATTTGTCTCTACTTTGCTCTGCCTTTTATAAGCACCTTGCTGAGGCGGGTATAACTTAACTGCTGGTGACATTGGAACAGTGGACACTGCCTGCCTGTCTAGCTTCTCAATGCTACCTTTGGGACCATAAGGGCAAGGGTGTTCTTACTATCTAGTTTTGCCTCCTGCAGGTGATGGGTGAACTGACTAGTGGTAGGTTTTGCTTCTTGGAGAAGGGAAGCAGAAGTTACTGGTTTCTCTGCCTGTGGCTAGAGCTAAAAATCAACACAACTCATGGTGGAAGAATATTTGGGTCTCTTGAGACCTAAGTCCAGTTCTCCAATACATCTTTTCCAGGGCAGGAACTTAACATAGCATTTTAATTTTCTTCTCAGCTCTATTTCTCAATTGGTTTTACACCTTCTGTGGAAGGTCTGCTTAATTAGCCTCCTCAAATTCCAGCAGTATTGGCTACTAAAAAACTTAAAGCCAAGTGTACAAAACTCTAGGAGTGCATTTTTATAACCACCTCATTCCTAAATCATTTCTACAACCTCACTTTTGTTTTTCCTTTTAGTTTTCTCCTCCTTTGAATTTTCGTTCTGTTATCTTGTTCTATTTTCTCTGTCCTTAAAAGTCTCCTTAAATCATTTTTAGAATAAGTTAGAGTCACAGATTCATAAATAAAAAGGTGAAAAGATAAAGACAAATAAATATACAAGTCTTAGTAGACAGAGGCTGAATCTGCAGAACTATTGCATTGTCCAACTGAAGCTGACTCCACTCCTGCCATTTATATAAATAGTGTTCTTTTGAGTACAATAATACACTATAAGGTGAATGGTGTATTATGCTGCTGGTGGCTGTGATCCAGGATTCTTGACAAATTTAGTCTCTGCATACTAGTTGGCAATATGTTGCTGAAAAAGATAAAGTAGCTTCTGGTAACCAAGGCCATTTAGGGTGGGCTGTTCACTTGTAAAACTGTTCTTAAGACATTTGAAAAAGGTTCTGCCCTCTTACATGAATGAATAGAAGTGGATTCACTTAGCTTAGAGTATTTATTTGAAAGCCAGGAATTGAAGCACTGCGTGGAGACTGATTATGTCATTCACCTGCTAACTGGGTCCAAACACTTCCCATTGCACTCATAGTAATAACCAAGTCCCTTATTTGGGCTTATAGGTCCTGTGAGATCTAGCTTCCTCCATCTCTTCTACCAGCCTCACATAGCATCACTCTCTGAAGCTCCTTCCATCCTCAGGGTCTCCACATACACTGTTCTTTCTTCCTGGAATACTTTTCCCCAACCAATGCCAATAATCATCCTTTAGATTAGAAGTTAACTCAAATGTCACTTGCTCCAAGAAGCATTTGCTAGCTCTGCACCCCTGTTATATTCTTTACAGCTCTTACCGTAATGTGAATGAGTAGTTGTTTATGCCCTCGTTTCTTTAGCATCAGTTTCCTACTGGTCTGTAAGCTCCTGAGAGCATGGACTGTGCTTCTCTCGTTCACTATCACTTTATTATCAGCTCGGCCAGCAGGGCCTAGCAACCACAGGAGCTCATTGAATGATTTACTAAAGGAATGAATGGAACAGATCCACAGACATAACTAAAGCCCTGGACAACATATTGAAAGAGGAAAAATATCGATGTGAAAGGGAGGGTGTTTATATCATCTTCAAAAGAGAAGGGAGGGGTTGGGGCCACTCACATCCTGAATGTGCAGAGAGGCCATTGCATGGGGGAGGGCAGCGGGAGGCTTAATGTGGGACATGAGCGGTTTTCCACTTCTCAAGAATTGTGGGACAATAGAAAATGAGCTAAAATTTCATAAGAAGAAGAGAAGCTAGACGTCAAGAATTTT
The DNA here is from genome assembly GCF_027406575.1 of Nycticebus coucang. Classification (NCBI taxonomy): domain Eukaryota; kingdom Metazoa; phylum Chordata; class Mammalia; order Primates; family Lorisidae; genus Nycticebus; species Nycticebus coucang. The sequence continues at coordinate 75,418,261 of NC_069787.1, read as the reverse complement.
CTGAATCTCAAGAATCATGAGATTGGACCAGAAAAGCGGAATATCCTAGTGGTGAGGAGCCAGACTCCTGTGTTCAAATTCTGGCTTTATTACTTACTAACTCCATGACCTTGGACAAATTACCTAAATTCTCCATGTATCGTTTATTTTAAAAAGTGATATTAATGTTCCCACCTGTTAGGCAGGTGAATATTTTCCAAACTGCCACTTTTGAGAGTAAACAGGTTGGGGGGTGGGTGATGTTAATTTTGTTGCTGGACTATGCCCAGCATGTGAGGTATGGTCGTTCTACTCATAAGTGGTTATAAGGATCAAGGAAACTCGTATATGCCACACCGAGGTATGCCTGGCATCTAGTTTGTGCTCAGGTATTCCAGCTACTACCATTAAGAAACAAAAAGAATCTTTCTGAAGACTTTAGGAAGAGATAGACGGTTGATTATATGGAAAGGAGTTCATATCTCAGAGTGCATTTGGATTTAATTGCTTTTTTTTTGAGACAGAGTCTCACTATGTTGCTCTTGGTAGAGTGTTGTGGTGTCACAGCTCACAGCAACCTCAAACTCTTGGGCTTAAGTAATTCTCTTACCTCAGCCTCCCAAGTAGCTGGGACTACAGGTGCTGCCACAACTCCCGGCTACACCCTTCCTTACTTTTTAATCTTTTCTGAAAAGTATTGAAATATAACATCCTCAGAAAAGTGTATATGTAATAAGTGAACAGTTTACTGGATTATCTTAAAATGAACACACTTAGAAAACACCCAGTAACTCCCACCCAGACCAATAAATAGAATATTGCAGAATTCCAGGAGCCACTTTCACCTTCCTTAATCACAATCCATTGTCTCTTCCCCAGGAGGAACCACTTTCCTGACTACCAATCCTATGGGTGAATTTACCAGGCATCCTCAAACTGCGACCCGCGGGCCACGTGAAATGGGCTGAATTGTATTTGTTCCCATTTTGTTTTTTACTTCAAAATAAGATATGTGCAGTGTGCACAGGAATTTGTTCATAGTTTTTTTTTTTTTTTTAAACTATAGTCTGGCCCTCCAACAGTCTGAGGGACAGTGAATTGGCCCCCTGTTTAAAAAGTTTGGGGACGCCTGGTTTAGATTGTTTTTGAAATGCATATAAATGAGTGCCTTCTGGATGTGGTCCCTTAGCATTTGGCTGCTTCCACTCAACCCTTGGTTAACGAGGTTCATTCATATTGTTGAAGGGAGTAGGAATCTCATCTCCTTGCTGTGTAATATTTCATTATGTGAATACACCATGTTTAATTTATTGATGCTACATTTATTGATGGACATTCTGGGTAATTTCCAGTTTCTGGCTATTATGAAAAATGTTGCTATGCCCATTCTTATCTCTTGAGATGTACAAGGATATTCTGTTGGCTTTATACTAGATCTAGGAGAGAAGTTGCTGGCTTATAATGGGCGCACATGTTCAGCCTCAGTAGACTCTGCTGAACAATTGGTCCCTAGGGTTGTTAGACCAATTCACCCTTCACCAGAATGGTGCTTCTCATTCTTACCACCCGTAGGCATTGTTGATCTTACTGATCTTTGCCATCCTGGAGGTTGTCTCATTGTAGAATTTTGAAAAGTGCTTATGAATTCCACCTCATTGTAACAACAACATGCACTGTCATTTCTTGAGTGCCTACTGTCAGGTACTTTGCCAGGAGCTTCAGAGATATTATTTCATTTAATCTATGCGTGAACCCTCTGAGCGAGATATTACTGTCTTCACTTTATAAGTGATGATCAGAAAGATTCAATAATTTACTCAAGGCCATAAAGTTGAGAAGTGGCAAGGCGAGGACTGGGGCCTGGTTCAGCTTGATCCTCAAGAGCAAACTTTCTTTTGGCAAGACTAGTGTTAACCTTATGGGGGTCAAGATGAAGGAGAGACCATGGTAGCCTCAGCTGAGAAGTAAGGGAGTACTGAGCTCAGCTGCTGCACTGGGCTCTGTGTGTGTGAGAAATTCCCAGAAGAGGTGGGGCTGGTGGGGGCTACAGAGGCCTTCTTGGTCTCTACACGGGCACTGTTTGTACTTCCTCTCCACGCCATTAGAGACCTGCCCTTTGTTCCCAGGAAGCAAGCATTTCAAGGGTGCTAAGCTAGAAAATTTGAGTGAACACCCCGTCCCAGCAACAAATGAATTTCAAATAGGGTTGGTCCATTCCTCATCCTCCCCCTGCTAACAGAGCATTCCTCTTACGTTTAAAAATGCCCCGTTGAATAGCTCCACACAAGAGTGAGGGGGCCCCAAGTTTCTTCCTTTGCCAAGAGTGATGTGGCTCTCATTACCTTGCCTCTGAGCGAGGGGTTCCTGTCATTACCACTCAGAGCTTCAGTAGGCTGCAGTTGTAACTCCTGGATGAAAGTCGTGGAAATGAGAACCACACTTCAGAGGAACTCTGTTTCTCCTGGGGTCTTCCTCAGGTTCCCCACTTGCCTACCTCCGTCTGTCACAGGTCTGGATCTCCTTATAGCAACCTGCCCCCACTCCACCACAGCGACCTTTGGAATGTCCCCAGGATGCTCTGTTCTTTCCTGCATGAAGGGACACAGCTGAGCTACCTGGAGCTTTGCCTGAAACCTCCACACTCCCACGATTCACCCAGGGGCCTTGAAAAAGGAGACATGCTTCTAATCCAGATACTGGTAAACTTTTATGTTGTAAAATAAACATAAATGCCCAAGCTACAAACAAAACCAACTTCATGGATATGTGGCAAACGCCTTATAGCCACTGTTCTGATCAACTACCCCTGAAGTGTCTTTGTGCTCTCACCCCTCACTACCCAGGTGCCCTCCTTAAGCACCCACTGTCCTAGGCATGTCCTTGAGTGGTTTTCTATAGGTTTATCACCCGAGTGTGCATCCCTAGACGCGTTAGCAGAGTTTTCTTTTTGAGGTGGTACAGGTTCTTGTCCAGGCCTTAGATAGAAGAATGTCCCATCACTTCTTCACAGTCTTTCTCCTTTCTGCCTTCCCACACGTCGGTTTCTCCCTTCCTCTCTGCTTCTGCTAGCATGTTGTACAGTACCCCGTGGTCCCTCACTCCCACGGCTACCTGGCTTATGTTTGCTAGTTTTCCATTTTGACTGCCTGTTTTCTTCTGGGGAGCAGCCTTTGAAATCCTGTGAATATGATTCCATCTTATTCTTCACATCTTGATGTTTTTGTACATGCTTTGATAACTTGTTTCCTATCTAACTCTCAGAAAATTCTATTTAGTACCTCAAGGCCTAGGTCAAGTGTCATTTCTTCTAGACACACTTTCTAACTCCCTCCTCAGCGTATTTGGACTTTCTTCTGGTGTCCTCAAACCATCCTTGGATGCTTTAATTAGGTATTCCCCTGACTATATGGTAACGTTCTGCTCATGTGTCTGTCCTCCTGGTTGGCAGGGTCATGAGGTGTCTGGCATGTGGTAGGTGATCAGTGAATATCTCTTGAATAAAAGAGGACTATAAAGGCCCATGCAAATTCTTCATGCCAAAGGTGTTGTGTGGAGCCAATGCTTATAAAAATAATCATTTGGGAGTGTGAAGAAACAAGTACATTTTTATCTATAATTATCATGTAACAAACCCACAAGATATATAAAAAATACAGTCAGAGGATGTGGGGTGAGGGGACACTGGGTATGTTCCAAAGAAGACAAAATAATACCCTGAAGGAAGCCAAAATTTCGGTCTAGGAAACTAATTTAGTTTTTTCTATTTCTTTTAATTAAGTGATATTTTAGAGTTCAGGAAAATCCTTAAAATATGCCAACCACTTCTTTTTAAAAACAATTGAAGTAATATACATAATGGTTAACAAATATCAAACAGTAAAAAATACATGACATGAAAATAAAAAGTCTTTCTTTCTGATCACCTTGTCCAGTTTTTTTTTTTTTTTTTTTTTTTCAGTTTGTGGCTGGGGTTGGGTTTGAACCTGCCACCTCTGTCATATGGGGCCAGTGCCCTCTCCTTTGAGCCACAGGCGCTGCCCCCTTATCCAGTTTTCTAGAAGCTTTTAAAGCAGGGTATCATAAAACCCTTCAAATATTTATCCACCAATAGAAGGTGTTGTCTAGAGCATATCTAGGATGTTGTCTGGCATTAGTCAGATCTGGGTTTCAATCTGCTGCTTATTGCCCATGTGACCCACTAGAGGCCAAAATTCTCCAATATCTTGAGTTATACTTTGGCTTAACCAGTTTGGATTCTTTTTCTTTTCTTTTCTTTTTTTTTTTTTTATTAAATCATAACTGTATACATTGATATGATCATGGGGCATCATACACTCGCTTCATAAACCATTTGACACATTTTTATCACAGTGGTTAACATAGCCTTTCCGGCGTTATCTCAGTTACTGTGCCAAAACATTTACATTCTACATTTACCAAGTTTCGCAAATACCCCTGTAAGATGCACCACAGGTGTGATCCCACCGATCCCCCTCCCTCTACCCACCCTCCCCCTTTCCCACTTACCCCTATTGTTAAGTTGTAGCTGGGTTATAGCTTTCATGTGAGAGTCCCAAATTAGTTTCATAGTAGGGCTGTGTACACTGGGTACTTTTTCTTCCATTCTTGGGATACTTTACTAAGAAGAATATGTTCCAGCTCCATCCATGTAAACATGAAAGAGGTAAAGTCTCCATCTTTCTTTAAGGCTGCATAGTATTCCATGGTATACATATACCACAATTTATTAATCCATTCGTGGATCGATGGGCACTTGGGCTTTTTCCATGACTTAGCTATTATGAATTGGGCTGCAATAAACATTCTGGTACAAATATCTTTGTTATGTTGTGAATTTTGGTCTTCTGGGTATATGCCCAGCAGAGGAATTACAGGATTGAATGGCAGATCTATTTTTAGATCTCTGAGTGTTCTCCATATATCTTTCCAAAAGGAATGTATTAATTTGCATTCCCACCAGCAGTGCAGAAGTGTTCCCTTTTCTCCGCATCCACGCCAACATCTCTGGTCTTGAGATTTTGTGATATAGGCTAGTCTCATTGGAGTTAGATGATATCTCAAAGTAGTTTTGATTTGCATTTCTCTGATGATTAAAGATGATGAGCATTTTTTCATATGTCTGAAGGCCGTGCGCCTGTCTTCTTCAGAGAAGTTTCTCTTCAAATCCCTTGCCCAGCCTGTGATGGGATCCCTTGTTTTTTTCTTGCTGATGCATTTGAGTTCTCTGTGGATTCTGGTTATTAAACCTTTGTCAGAGATATACCCTGCAAATATCTTCTCCCATTCTGAGGGCTGTCTGCTTGCTCTGCTTACTGTGTTCTTAGCTGTGCAGAAGCTTTTAGGTTTGATCAAGTCCCAGTAGTGTATTTTTGAAGCTGCTTCAATTGCCCGGGGGGTTCTCCTCATGAAATACTCACCCAGACCAATTTCTTCAAGGGTTTTCCCTACACTCTCCTCTAGTATTTTTATAGTTTCATGTCTTAAGTTTAAATCTTTAGTCCAATGAGAGTCTATCTTAGTTAATGGTGAAAGGTGTGGGTCCAATTTCAGTCTTCTGCAGGTTGCCAGCCAGTTCACCCAGCACCATTTGTTAAATAGGGAATCTTTTCCCCACTGAATGTTTTTAATTGGCTTGTCAAAAATCAAATAGCGGTAAGTAGCTGGATTCATCTCTTGGTTCTCTATTCTGTTCCAGATATCTACTTCTCTGTTTTTGTGCCAATATCATGCTGTTTTGATCACTATCGATTTGTAGTAAAGTCTGAGGTCTGGTAGTGTGATTCCTCCTGTTTTGTTTTTATTTCTGAGTAATGTCTTGGCTATTCGAGGTTTTTTCTGATTCCATATAAAACGAAGTAATGTTTTTTCAAGATCTTTAAAATATGACAGTGGAGCTTTAATAGGGAGTGCGTTGAAATTATATATTGCTTTGGGTAGTATGGACATTTTGATAATGTTGATTCTTCCTAGCCATGAGCATGGTATGTTTTTCCATTTGTTAACATTTTCAGCTATTTCTTTTCTTAGAGTTTCATAGTTCTCTTTATAGAGATCTTTCACGTCTTTTGTTAGGTAAATTCCCAAATATTTCATCTTCTTTGGCACTACTGTGAATGGGATAGAGTCCTTAACTGCTTTTTCAATTTGACTGTTGTTGGTGTATATAAAGGCTACTGATTTATGAATGTTGATTTTGTAACCTGAGACGCTGCTGTATTCTTTGATCACTTCTAGGAGTTTTGTAGTAGAGTCCCTAGTGTTTTCCAGATACACAATCATATCATCTGCGAAGAGCGAGAGTTTGATCTCTTCTGACCCTATATGGATACCCTTGATCGCCTTTTCTTCCCTAATTGCGGTGGCTAAAACTTCCATTACAATGTTGAAAAGCAATGGAGACAATGGGCAGCCTTGTCTGGTTCCTGATCTGAGTGGAAATGATTCCAATTTAACTCCATTCAATATGATATTGGCTGTGGGTTTGCTGTAGATAGCCTCTATCAGTTTAAGAAAAGTCCCTTCTAGACCAATTTTCTTGAGTGTTCTGATCATGAAGGGATGCTGGATATTATCAAAAGCTTTTTCTGCATCAATTGAGAGAATCATATGGTCTTTGTTTTTTAATTTGTTTATGTGCTGAATTACATTTATAGATTTACGTATATTGAACCAGCCTTGAGACCCTGGGATAAAACCAACTTGGTCATGATGTATAATTTGTTTGATGTGTTGCTGGATTCTGTTTGTTAGGATCTTGTTGAATATTTTTGCATCTATATTCATTAGTGATATTGGTCTATAATTTTCTTTTCTTGTTGGGTCTTTTCCTGGTTTGGGGATCAGGGTGATGTTTGCTTCATAGAACGTGTTGGGTAGTCTTCCTTCTTTTTCTACATTTTGGAACAGGTTGAGTAATATAGGTACTAATTCCTCTTGAAAGGTTTGGTAGAATTCTGACGTGAAACCATCTGGTCCCGGGCTTTTCTTTTTAGGGAGGTTTTGTATAGTTGATGCTATTTCTGAACTTGATATGGGTCTGTTCAACATTTCCACTTGATTCTGGTTAAGTCTTGGAAGGTGGCGTGCTTCCAAGTATCGGTCAATTTCCTTCAGATTTTCATATTTCTGAGAATAAAGTTTCTTGTAATATTCATTAAGGATTTTTTGGATTTCTGATGAGTCTGTGGTTATTTCGTCTTTGTTGTTTCTGATTGATGATATTAGAGATTTTACTCTTTTTTTCCTGATTAGGTTGGCCAGAGGTTTATCTATTTTATTGACCTTTTCAAAAAACCAGCTTTTTGATTTATTGATCTGTTGTATTATTCTTTTGTTTTCAATTTCATTTAATTCTGCTCTAATTTTGGTTATTTCTTTTCTTCTACTGGGTTTGGGGTTGGAATGTTCTTCCTTTTCCAGTTGCATGAGATGTCCCATTAAGTTGTTAACTTCCTCTCTTTCCGTTCTCTTGAGGAAGGCTTGCAGTGCTATAAATTTCCCTCTTAGAACTGCCTTTGCAGTGTCCCAGAGGTTCTGATAGTTTGTGTCTTCATTGTCGTTTTGTTCCAAAAAATTGGCGATTTCTTTCTTAATCTCATCTCTGACCCAGCTATCATTCAGCATAAGGTTATTTAACTTCCATGTTTTTGTATGGGTATGCAGATTCCTGTTGTTACTCAATTCAAGTTTTATTCCATGATGGTCCGAGAAGATGCATGGAATAATTTCTATTCCTTTAAATTTACTGAGGTTAGACTTGTGACCTAAAATGTGGTCAATTTTGGAGTAAGTTCCGTGGGCTGATGAGAAGTATGTGTATTCAGTTTTGTTGGGATGAAATGTTCTGTAGATGTCTGCTAAATCTAAATATTGGATGGTTAGGTTTAAATCTAAGATTTCTTTGCTCAGCTTCTTTCTGGAGGATCGATCCAACACTGCCAAGGGAGTGTTGAAATCTCCGACGATTATGGAGCTGAGGAAATCAAGTTACTCACGTCTCTTAGAGTTTCTCTTATAAAGTGAGGTGCATTCTGGTTGGGTGCATAGATATTAATAATTGAGATCTCATCATATTGAGTATTACCCTTAACAAATATGAAGTGACCATTCTTGTCCTTCCTTACTTTTGATGGTTTAAAGCCTACTGTATCTGCAAATAAAATTGCAACACCTGCTTTTTTCTGATTACCATTTGCCTGAAATATGGATGACCATCCTTTCACCCTGAGTCTGTATTTGTCTTTTAAGTTGAGATGTGACTCTTGTATGCAACAAGTTTGGATTCTTAAGGATGTTAATAGTTTGCCCTTTCTCCCTCATGCATCCTTTTCTTTATTTTTTATAGTTTAATGCATTTTAATAGCAAACTTGCAGGAACAGCACCCTAGACAGACAGCATTAAAAACATACACTTGCATATAGGACAACTCAGAAAAGTATAGTGAATGGATGGGCTCTACTATTCAATAAAAATGCAACAAACACCATTTAGTTTCTGTCAATAAGAAATTTACTTGTGTTAAAAGAATCCAAATGCCAGCATTGTCCAGAAAAATTTAACAGGTTTAGTCTTAATTGTTATAAAGTTGAACTAGTGAACTTGTTCACCAAAACATTTTGACTTACATGGATGCTTTATATCTCTGCATTTACTGTATGTTAAACATTCACAGATGGAAATCAAAAACCTTCAGTACCAGATTTCTGTCCATTATTTTTCTACTTGCAACCCCACGGAAGGAGGGGAGTCTAACATTCAGAATTACCAATAACAGAAAAATTCTGTTAATAACAGAAAAATTTCTTTTTTCCTTCCTTTTTTAGAATGAAGTGTTTCCCATCATAGTGGATTCTTAAGCACAGTCTCCACTTACATGGCATGCTAGCTGGATGTCTTTGTGCATAATTGTTGCATGTTTGGACTGGAAAACACACATGTTGGTGTCTTCAAAAAGGCCAATCAGATAGGCCTCACTTGCTGCCTGTAAAGCGCTACTAGCTGTGCTCTGGAAGTACAGATCTGTTTTGAAGGGTTCACACCAGTTGCTGGAAAGGAAGTTTGCCAAACTGGTTAGTTTAATTTCACGGAGTCCCATGGTACCAGACCTGTAGCGATGAGATTTCTTCACTCTTCCAGCAGAGGGCGCACTCCTGCGAGCAACTTTCCTGGTAGTAGCTTCCTGGGCGCGTTACCGCCAGTGGATTTGAGGGCAGTCTGCTTTGAGGGCAGCAGTAAAGAGACCTCTTTATTTACCTCCTTACCCTTGGGCTGAAGCTGGACAAGTTGGCGGTAGTGCTCCGCAGTGCTGCGGCTGTGAACACAACCATGCTTTTTTTCTTGATGTCATTGTTTAATCTCTTGGATCACTGGATTGAAAGTCAGAAAACCTGGTCTTATCCTATGTTAGTCACTGAGTTTTTGTGTAATCTTGGCGGCACCCACAACCCCTTCTCTGCATGACCTTGGGCAGCCCTCCAAGCTCTTCTATTATGTGACCTTGGACAGGTTCTCTGTGCACCTTGAACAGTCTTCCCAAGCTTTTTGGGTCTGAGCTTCTCCATCTGGGAATCAGCATGTTCTACTGTGTGGGTCCTTCCAGCTCCAAAACTTTACCTCTCTGTGGTTCAGTGATGTCACGCGTTTGGTGAAGCCACTCGCATCCTGTTCCACTGCATGACCTGAAACACAGACACACCCTAGGCCCTAAAATCCTTCTCAGAAACTAGGGTAGTAGAGGCTTCCTTGCTTTAAAAGGCAACTGTGGAATTAATAAATTAATACCAGACTCTCTTTGAACTCTCCATTATTGGAGAAGGATGATATGAGGATAAACCAGGCGTCCTCAGACTTTTTAAACAGGGGGCCACTTCACTGTCCCTCAGACCGTTGGAGGGACGGACTGTAGTTTAAAAAAAAAAAACAAACTATGAACAAATTCCTATGCACACTGCACATATCTTACTTTGAAGTAAAAAAACAAAACAAATACAATCACAAATACAATCACACCGCTTCATGTGGCCCGCGGGCCGCAGTTTGAGGACGCCTGGGATAAACCATTGCTTATTATTATTTTTAGAAGTTGCCTGAAGGGAGATCAGATGGCACTGTCAGCAGCAGGCCTGCAGCAGTCTATTTAAACCAGAGCTTTCTTCTTCAGCCAGCCTGTCCCTTGATTTGAAATTTTAGGTGCACACAAGGGAGGAATGGTTGTGCAGTTCAGGATGACAGAAGAATAGAAAATAAGTGGTCCTTCCAGAATATTTATGGGCTGCTTTATGTTCCCCAGCGTGTGTGGGGAGGCATGTTGCAAAAGAGACATGTTTAAATCAATACTTGGGATATTTTTTTCAGGGCTCACGGTGATTTAGGGTTTTTAAATATATGTAATACTGTATTTCTAGCACACTGGGAGATAGAGAATCCACTTAGTTCTTTTATCCATGATGGTAAATCACAGAGCTGTAATACAGTTGTGAAATGGGCATTAAGCAAAAAACAAGCAGGCAGAGATGAACCTTTCTGAAGTGTCATAATCTATTTCAGTCTTTAAAACCAAATTGGGTTTTCCTGTTGAGCCAAAAATATAGTTTCCCATCTTTAGCTAATATAGGTTCTTCGCAGTAGATGGGGAGGAAGAAATGTGTTTCGGGGGTGGGGTAGGGGTAGGGAGCAGGAACTGAGGGTAGGGAAGGACCGTGGAGAGGAAAATACCTTTTAGCCAATCTATAACAAGGTGAAGTTGAAGATAAAGTTGGCTTGTCATAAGCTGCATCAAATTTGTTTCAAAGGGCTTTAGCAAGTACTTCACAAAGGAGATTCAAATAGCCAATGAAATTATGATAGACTGCTTAACATCATCGGTCACCAGGGAAATGCAAATTTAAAACACAAAGAGACATCACTACACATCTATGAGAATGGCTAAAATTAAAAGAACTAGCCATACCAAATGTTGGTGAGCACATAGAGCAGGTGGACCTCTCACACCTGTGGGTAGGCCTGCACTATTTGTGAAACTGCTTTGTACCAGTATTCTTGGAATAATGTTTAGAGGAATACTAAAGCTAAACACAGGCCTATTCTATGGCTCAGCATTTCCATTCTTCATATCCACTGAAAAACATGTATAAGACTGTTCATTCACTCTTATTCAGAATAGCCCCCAATGGGAAACAACTCAAGTGTCCATGAACAGTATAATGGATAAATTAATTGTGGTACTTTTACACACTACATGGCAATGAAAAAAACCAAATTACTGCTATGCACAATTTGGATGAAACCAACAAATAAAATGGTGAACCAATTTAGCCAGATTCAAATGAGCATTTATTGTATGATTTCATTGTATGAAGTTCAAACAAGCAAAATCAATCAATGGTGATAGCAGGAAGCCCACTGGTTACTTTGGGGGATGGTGTTGATTAGGAAAGGCATAAGAGAACCTTCTGGAATCCTGGAAATAATCTATATTTCAACTTAAGTCGTGGTTACACGAGTTAATCAAACTTTATGCTTTAGATTTATGCTGATTATTATGTCAATCAAATATGTCAAACAAAAGAAAAATAAGTCAAACCCCATTTGGCTCTAAGTTACTGTCAATTAGACACTATTGATATTTTCTGGGGAAAGGACATTTGCCTATGTCTTTCTACTTAATTTTATCACAAATTCTACGATTTCTAGGGATACTTCATGCCTGTTGAGTAATTTTGCTAAATGTTTAGGTCCTGGATTCTACTTTTGGTGAGAACCCAGATTGACTGACATATTCTTCCTTGTTCAAAATGAGCAGTTTTTATTTCTTAAGTTGTTTCTCTTCTTAGGGCCTCCAGAAAAGGCTGGAACCAGTCAATTAACTTTTATTATTATTATAAATAATAAAGTGGACCTAAGGGTTAAGACCACGCTCTTCTATCAGAGGTAGTACTTTATATCAGAAGAACATAGCTTTAGAATCAAACAAATTAGGGGCAGGCTCCTAGCTTTGCTACTCCCAGCTAATGATATTTATATTGCAGGTTAAAATTCTAATTTTGGGAAAGCATTTGTTATGCTGTGCCTAACACGTAGTAGGTGCTTAATCAATATTAACCCCATTACTCTTCTGTGGTCTTCTTTTCCATAATCAGCTTCAAGATGTTGAACTACATGTAAAAATTTCTAGGAGGTGATTTTTCTCTGTTGCTCCATAGCCCACCTCCTAATTACATAGACATTTCGCTCTGAAATTCTACTCTTATCTTGCCTGCTTAATACAGAAAACAATTCCCAGTTGTCCTCTGAGAATTATCCAAACTCTTAATGGGGGACAAAGAATTCCTTCAAGGTTATGATGAGGTTAAGGGAGTTGGAAAGTAAAATTCTATCTTTCCATATCTCGTCATGCATTTCCTCAGAACTTTTCTATCCACTTATTTTAAAAGTTACCCAAAATCATTTACTGGACACTTTGGGGGCAGACCGTTAACTAAAATCAAATGCATAGAACATGGCTGAAATCCATCAAGATTAAAAGATATAAATCTATGCTTTTGCCAACTGAGCTTCAAAATCCTGTCCTCATGGTTTTCTTATATCTCCCCAAAGATCAATAGTATGTTGATTAAAATCAAATCAGGTAGATGAAATGAGTTTCCAGTTTTAATTTGAGGAGAAAAGGAAACATTAAACCATATGTAATTACAAGGTCAATTGTCCTGAGTTTGGACGCTTTTATAATTCTAATGAAGGTTAAAGAAGTTGGTTTATGGAGATTGAGGAAAATGAGAACCTCATATTAATGGCTATTAAGGGCTATCTAATTTTGTTCAGGCCTAAAGGTAAAAGAAGAAAAAGATATGACAGCTTTATGAAGGTTGTTGAGCAATGTAACGTTTTCTGAACTTGCATTTTCTTAATTCCTATCGTTTTTTTTTTTTTTTCTTAGCCAACAACTGCATAGACAAGCATTTTCTAAACTCTTCCTCATGGAAAATATGCCCAGGTATTGACTCTATGAAACCAACATCCCATTGACAAGCAAGTTTGGGCATCCCAGCATATCTTGTCTCCTTCTTGGAGATTCATTTTTCCATACACGCAATACAGCAATTTCCTGTCTTGTTAAATCAGCATTTCTCCAAATGAGATTAGAATCCTGGAGTCCTGTTTTAAGAGTAATGATCCATGGAATACAATGTGGAAAATATTGACATATACATGCTATCAGTGACTAAAACCTAAAACTAAAAGTGTCTTTTTCTCACAAATGTCACTGTTATACTTGGCTTTTCAGAACTTTAAAGTACCTGTTTAATTAAAAATTATGAGCTAGTACAACATATGATCAATTATATTATCTCTACAACTTAAAAATCTATCAATTCCATATGAAACCCGTTTTTTATTCTCTGTTCATTTTGATTAAACCTAGTATCCCAAATTCAATTATGCAAATAAAGTAAGGTGGTATTTTGCCAATTTCCTGTCCTTGAAAGCATTCTCTGATTAGCACAGGTTCCCATGGCTATTTTATGTGTTTAAGTCGATTTTAGTGTATGTGTCTTTTTTAGAATACATATTTTTTTTGGTTCTGATTTCTCATAATGACAACTCTACTGTGGACTTCCTGACCCAGTGGGAGAATCATGGCTTTATAATCAGATTAATGGAGGTTTGAATTCAAGTTGTGAGCCAAGTCATTTCAACTCTCTCAGTCTCAGTTTTCCCAGCTGTAAAGTCTGAATATTAAAATTTACTTTGCATAGTTGACAATTCGACAAGTTTTTCTCTTTCTGTCTCCCTCTAAGGGTTTGACATCATTCTCCATGGCACATAAAGTATTTAATAAATGTGTTTCACTCCCCTTTCTAGTTTGAGTTGATGAACTTTTCAATGTGTCTATCCCTCTCATTTTAATTATCTCATACCTAACACACAATGAATCAAGTTTGCTTTCTCTATAAGCAGTTGTTAATGGAGTACATACTGGCATGATATATAACTGATAGACAGTAGTTTAGATTTATTTCCTGCACTTAATATTTCTCATAATTCTGTGGGTGTTACTTGAAAAAGTTGACTTGGTCTTGATGTTGTAGTTGAATATTAAATGTCATGCTCACCTACTACAGGCGTCTTCTAATTGTCATCTACAGCTATTGTTTTCTCATTTCCTATGTTGATGATGCTGCTGATGAAGATTTGTTTCAGTTTTCTGGTGAAAAAACTGAAAATGTTAAAGAAGTAAAGGGACACATTCTTCACACTTCTCATTGCAACCTACCATCCAAAGGAATCATATAAGCCCAGAGGGGGCTTGTTCTGTCCCACTTATTTTCCTCGAGGAGAGCTCCTGATTGGAGCCATGACTGCTACCAAGCAAATTGACTTGAAATAAGTTTTAAGTAATGAATTAAAATACGAATGAATTCTTTCCCTCCATTTTAAATGAGGGAAGACAAAAACACATGCATGCTTTCTAGAATGTTTAATTCCGAAACTTTGAAGAGCGGGAAAGTAAGTGGAGTGTGCGTGTGTGTTTGAACGGTGGAAAAGAATACGTGTAGGTGCAAGCAAATTATGGTGGAATGTGAGTTTACTGGTTTGGTTTAAAAGATTATTGCACTATTAATAACAGCTTCCAAGATGTTTCTTTTTTTCTTTTTTTGTTTTTTGCAGTTTTTGGCTGGGGCTGGGTTTGAACCCGCCACCTCGGGCATATGGGGCCGGCACCCTACTCTGTTGAGCCACAGGCGCTGCCCCAAGACATTTCCCATTTTCCAGTTAAGAGCTATCTTTCAGATAGCAGGGAAATGCCGTGTTCCTTAAAAATTGGAATCTCCATGGTACACACATGTTAATAATAACATTTTCTTGCAGAACTATCCAGTATTGATATTACACATCTAGTCTGACATAGAAGTTTTTTCGTGTGCGTCTTCTTCTAGATCAGCCCTAATGTTCCATTGTTTACTTGAAAAATCAAAAGTGCTAATATTTTTTTAAATATAGCACTTTTTTATTAAAATAGTAAAGCCATTTTTTTAAACTGGCTACTTTCAAAACCAAGAAGCTACCAACCAAGAAGATCTGGGTATCGTATTGGCAGTATTTATCAATAGAGGCTTCTTAAGGTTCACCTTGTAATTATTTTTCCTTGAAAGATAAGGAAAGAAAGGCACATATTGTATGAATGAAGAGGACTGATACAGAAAGGCCACCTTAAGTGGATCGCTCCTGACTTGATTATAAGAATGTTTTTGTCAACATGAGAGAAAGTCTTAGTGGTTTAGAAAACTACATATTGCATATAAAAGAAAGATGGTATAGAGCAGTATGATGAAATAAATGGTAAATTTCAAATTCAAACTCAACTTTTAAAAAATATTTTCCAGTCTAGTAACAGTGGTGTCAGCCCTCTTATCTATCAATAACTCCTTTGTGCAGCTGCAACACTCAAATTTTGGTCTTAAAACTTTTATAGCTTAAAATAACCAGAACTCATTGGAGATTATTTTATTTCATGTCTTAGGCCAAGATTCTTCAACCTCAGTACTACTGACATATTTAGCAGTGTCCCTAATCTCTATCCACTAGATGCCAGCAGCCACCCTGACCCCAATCCGCTTCTGCTCAGCTATGACAACTAAACTTGTCTCCAGACATTGCCAGATAAATGAGAAAACTCACCCCTGGGTAAAACTCATTGTCTTAGAGCAAAAGAAAATAAGGATAACTCTGGAACATTTTATGGTTACCAGGAAAGAAGAATGCTTCTAAGAATACTAAAGAAAGCAATTAGAATAGGTAATTTAAGAGAGCATAAAATATTATTGGAATCATCAATGATAAATTATCATTATAATAATAACCAACTGAAACTAGTTGAATTTGTGGAAAGTCTTGACTTACGGTGATAATTAAAAACAAAAGTTAATCTAAGGTATACAAAAAGGAAAGTATGAAACAAGAAAAGGATAAACATAAGTGCGTGTTTAATTTTTATTGATTTTAATATGTAAGAAAGCATGAAATGTATGGATATTATCTATACTCAGTTAAGCAAGATTTATTTATGCTATAGATAAATATTGTTTTTATCTGGATAAGTAAGAAATTAACAAAAGTTGTCAGTAAGCTGAAAGGAATGGAAAAAATAATGTTGATATTCCAAACAAGAAAGATTGATTGCTTGTAATGGTTTGATATGTTAAGTAGAGGAAAAGCTCAAGAGATGATTAACAGAGTAGTCATAGACATTACTATTTAAAAAGAGGGCTCAGGTGGGCTTGATGGCTCACACCTGTAATCCTAGCACTCTGGAGGCTGAGGAAGGTGGATTTCTTGAAGTCAGAAGGTCGAGACCAACTTGAGCAAGAGCAAGACCCCAGTTCCTACTAAAAATAGAAAAATAAGCTGGCTGCTGTGGTGGGTGCCTGTAGTCCCAAATACTTGGGAGCTGAAGCAAGAGGATCCCTTGAGCCCAAGAATTTGAGGTTGCTGTGACCCATGAAACCACGGCAGTCTACCCAGGGCAACAGAGCGAGACTCCGTCTCAAAAAAAAGAAGAAGAAGGGCCCAACAGTGTATTATAAAATTATAAATTGGCTAAACAGAGCCAAAAGGAATATTATGTGTTGTCACACCTCTTGGGGGAGAAATACATTTATAAGAGGGACTTTTTTTGACAAATGCAATTAGTGTAACCTAGATCTTTGTATCCCTCAATGAATCCCCAACAATAAAAAAAAAAGGAAAACTAACTATAAACTCACTAATTTGTTAGATAAAGACACTTCTAGCTGTCCTTACTAATTTTTTTTTTTTTTTTTAATTTTTGTAGAGACAGAGTCTCACTTTATGGCCCTGGGTAGAGTGCCGTGGCCTCACACAGCTCACAGCAACCTCCAACTTCTGGGCTTAAGCGATTCTCTTGCCTCAGCCTCCTGGGTAGCTGGGAATACAGGCGCCCACCACAACGCCCAGCTATTTTTTGGTTGCATTTCAGCCGGGGCCGGGTTTGAACCGGCCACCCTCGGTATATGGGGCCGGCACCTTACCAACTGAGCCACAGGCGCCGCCCTGTCCTTACTAATTTTAATACTTAAAAATTTTAATAAATTACTAATAAAATTAATGGTTTAAACTTACCTGTTAATCTCATAATTTGTTATTGAGTGTATCCTTTCTATTTCCATTTGATTCTTAAAGTTTCTAGTTTTCTATTGCAATTTTCTGTCTTATTTAATTTTTAAAGCACATTCATCAAAATTATTTTATTTATATTGTTTAAGATTCATTGAAGGTACAAAAAATTAGTTTACACTGATTGCATTGTTAGGTAAAGTCCCTCTTATAATTGTGTCCTGCCCCTAAGAGGTGTGCCATACATCGTGACCCCCCCATAATCACAATTATTTTAAAGCCCATGTCTTATAGTACCTGAACCTCCTATTATCTATTTTCTTTTGTGTGTGTTTATATTCTTTTGACCTTTTGTTAGTTCTCATGTCTTATCATGTCTTGTTATTTGAGAGCAAAATCTTCTTTTGATTTATGAAAAGTTTTAGCTGTAGTTTAAGGCCACGGACGATGATATTTTCATTTAGAGAGGATTTGCATCTGCTTCTGTCAGGCAGCTGGCATAAGGAAAAATACTAATAATCCAGTTGAATATTGAGTTGATTTGAACCTAAGTATTGAGGTAAAATAGTGAAATAAATAGATCTTAAGTGGTTGGTTTGATGAGGTTTGACAAATTTAACCATAAAGCCAACATAGTAGTTAGGATATAAACAGAAGAAGGTGCTATTCTGACTTTTAGGCACATAGATTAGTTTTGCTTGCTTGTGAATTTTATGTAGTGGAATCATACAATGTGTACTCCTGTATCTGATGACTTATTCAACATAATATTTTTGAGATTAATTCATATTGGTGCAGTATAGAGGTTTATTCTTTCCATTGCTGAATAGTATTTCATTATATGAATATACCACAATTGTTGTTCCATTCTCTTATTTATGGACATTAAGTTTATTTCTAGTTTTTAGCTATTGTGAGTAAAAGTGCTATGAATATTACTATACAAGTCTTTTGTGATGAAACATTTTTATTTATCTTTGGTCTCGGCATGGTGGCTCATGACTGTAATCCTGTCACTTTGAGATGCCAAGATGGGAGGAGTGCTTGAGGCCAGGTATTTGAAGCCAGTTTAGGAAATATAGCAAACACCTATCACTACGGAAAATTAAAAAAATTATATATGGGCATGGTGGCTCATGACTGTAATCCTGTCATTTTGAGATGCCAAGATGGGAGGAGTGCTTGAGGCCAGGTATTTGAAGCCAGTTTAGGAAATATAGCAAACACCTATCACTACGGAAAATTAAAAAAATTACATATGGGCATGGTGGCACATGCTTATCCTTTTAGGTACTTGAGAGGCTGAGGCAGGAGGATTCTTTGAGCCCAAGAGTTCTAGCCTGGGTAGAGAAGACCCTGTTAAAGAAAGAAATAAAGAAAAAGAAATAAAGGAAGGAAGGAAGAAAAAAAGAAAGGAAAGAAGAAAGCAAAGCAAGAAAGCAGGAAAGAAAGAAAAAAAGGAAAGAAGGAAAGAAGGAAGAAAATGCTTAGGTATTCATTTAACCTGGGTTAGCATGTGGGTATGGGATTATCTCATAAGCAATAGCAAAATACAATCCATTCAGGGCCTGAAAAGAATGAAAAAGTGGAGGAAGGGCAAATTTTCTCTCTCTTTGAGATGAGGTACCCATCTTCTTCTGCCCTCTGACATTAGCACTCCTGGGTCTTGGGCTTTCAGACTTTGACTGGAACTTACATCATCAACTTTCTAGTTATGGGCCTTTGGGCTTGGATTATAACTATCCCACCAGCCTTCCTTGTTCACCAACTTGTAGGTGGCAGACTTCCTAGCCCCAAAATTGTTTGAGTCAATCCCTCATAATAAGTCTTTTTCTGTTTTTTCTGTTTATGTCCTATTGGTTCAATGGAGACCTCCGACTAATAAACTCATTTTAAGGAAATAGCCCCAGGGCGGCGCCTGTGGCTCAGTGAATAGGGCGCCGGCCCCATATGCCGAGGGTGGCGGGTTCAAACCCAGCCCCGGCCAAACTGCAACAGAAAAATAGCCGGGCGTTGGCGGGCGCCTGTAGTCCCAGCTGCTCGGGAGGCTGAGGCAAGAGAATCGTGTAAGCCCAAGAGCTGGAGGTTGCTGTGAGCCGTGTGACGCCACGGCACTCTACTCGAGGGCGGTACAGTGAGACTCTGTCTCTACAAAAAAAAAAAAAAAAAAGGAAATAGCCTCAAAAATGAGAGTCAGGGGGTAATTGTTGCATAAGTCAATAAGTGGAACTCTATAATAAAAATGTATTTAGCCTAGTGATTATAAGATTGTCAAACTACATCCTATATTCTGGCCAAAAGTCAACATGTCTTTAATCTAGCACCTGCTTTCTAGGTTTCTCTGAAATTCACTTTATTTTCTTCTGGGTCTAGAAAAACTACTTAATCTGTAGAAAATTGAAAAATTTGTGTGTGGACACAATGAAATACTGCCTTATGCTTGTTAGCATGGCTATTATCGAAACGACAATAGATAAAAAGTATTGGTGAAGATGTTGTGAAAATGGAAGCTGCTATCTTGTGAGTAGAAATGCAGATTTCCACAGCTATTATGGAAAAAAGCCTGAAGTTTCCTCAAAAAATTAAAAAATAGAGCTATACTATGCTCCAGAATTCCCACTTGGGGTATATACCCAAAGAAAATGAAATCAGTATGTTGAAGAGTTATCTGCACTCTCGTGGTCACTGCTGCATCATTCACAATAGCCAAGACATGGACACAACTTTAGTGTTCATTGGCGGCTGAATAGGTAAGAAAATGTGGTATAGATACATTCAGTGGAATATTATTCAGCCTTAATAAGGAAATCCTTTGCAACAACATGAATAAAACTGAAGGGCATTCTGCTAAGAGAAATAAGACAGAGAAAGATAAATACTGAGTAGTGTCACTGCATATAGAATTTTTTTTTTTTTTTTCAAAGTCAGACTCATAGAAACAGTAAAATGGTGGCTTGCAGGGACTGGGAGTTGGAAACATGGGGAAATTTTGGTCAAAGAGTACAAACTTTCAGTGATAAGATGAACAAGTTCTTGAGAGTCTAACATACAATAGTGAATAGAGTAGATCTTAAGTGTTCCCACAAGAAGATTATTATATAAGGTGATAGATATATTTTTTTCTTTTTGAGACAGAGTCTCACTCTGTGCCCTGGATAGAGAGTATTGTAGCTTACAGGAACCTCAAACTCTTGGGCTCGAGTGACCACTGTGCCTCAGCCTCCTGAGTAGCTGGACTACAGATGCCCACCACAATGCCTGGCTAGTTTTTCTATTTTTAGTAGAGACAGGGTCTTGCTCTTGCTCAGGCTAGTCTCAAACTCCTGAGTTCAAACAATGTACCTGCCTTGGCCTCCCAGAGTGCTGGGATTACAGGCATGAGCCATGGATGTATTAATTAACTTGGTTGTGGTAATCATTTCCCAATGTACAAGTACATCATATCATCACATTGTACAATTTAAGTACAAAGAATTTCATTTGTCAATTATACCTCAATAAAACTGAAAATAAATAAGCAAATAAAAATGGCAACTGGTAGAATTACTGAAACTCTAGGAAGCTGTGTAAGTTAAAAATTCTGAAAAGCATAAACTTAAAAAAAAGATTAAATCTATGATTTTAGTATTTATTAAGCTTTTTTGTGAAAAAGTTTTAAATAGTTTTGAAATCATTCTATTTTTATTTGTTTTGTCTGTCCTTAAAGTCATTGAAAGCTTTTAAAAGAATCAGCCATACTAAATTTGTAATTTCATTTTATATTTTATAAGGGAATTAAATTAATCAAACTTGTAATCAATGATTAAATGCTTAAGAAAAATAGCTTTCAAAATATCCTTTATTAAATATGTAGGTCTAATGAATTGAGCATTAAACAAAGTACAAATACTAGTTAATGTTCCTTTTCACACACAAAAGCCCCACAGACATTAAAGAGAGAGCCTATTATGGTTTTAATTCCTGGAGTTATTAAACTTTGTCTCCCTAAGAAAGATAAAGTAGTTGAGCCAAAAATAATTACGCATTTACTTCTAAGGAGTGGGTCTTAAGGGCTAATTAGTCAATGAGAAATAAGTCTCTTGTTCTGATTTAACAACCTTGGGGGAGATGAACAAGTGTGAAGCTTTTGTGAGCTGTGAATTGTCAACTGAAGCCATAGCCCAGGAAGCTTTATTAAGTTTGTCTCCAAGGTTAACCACCTCCAACGCAAACTAATCCAAGAGTCTCTTCTCCTTGGTCAAGGGCAGAAATTACAGTGGATACTGGTGAGCAATTTTAGTTCTTACTTCCTTGCTCCCCACACCCAGTGAATAGGACTCATTTCTCTCATAAAGGACAAGAGTCCAGAAGGCATATATCACATCATATGTGGGAGGGTTGAAGGTAATCAGGTAAATTATTTCTCTTGCCCTTAATTTCCCTAGCAATTTCAAGGCCATCTGCACCACACACTCCTAGCATTCTAGGAAAAGGTTACACTATCCACGACATAAATTAGTCAAATTCAAACATTTTGAAGGAATCAGCCAGCCCTAAAAGTAATTCAAGAGAGTATTTGTAAAACTTGTTACTGAGAAGTTCTGAGATCATTCTAATCCAGCCAAAGTGATACTTGACTGTTTCTCTTTAGGAAGCATGACTAGAGTGGGATTGTAACTGGAAAAGCTTCAACATAATCATTTTTATTATACTTCTTTGGAAGTCAAACGTGGTCACCACAAGGGGAGAGCTGTGTGGAGTCCCATACTTCCTCGTACTTCCCTACCAAGCAACACCCCTCAGGCTTAAAAATGCAGTAGGATGGTATTTTTAAAATGGATTTATTTTCATTTCTAGGAATCCCTGGAGGCTTCTTATAGTCTTTCTGCTGTCACCTGCTGTCTGAATCAATGGCATTCTTCACTTTATACAACACATAACAAAGACATCATTGTTATCTTCAACTTCAGGAGTTTTGAGAGTCCATGGCTGGATCTATAGTCTAAAAGCCAAGTTGATTTTGCTTTGTGAGAACTAGGTATTTGTTATCAAAAAGACTTTTATTCTGAGTCTCCAAGAAGACACAGTTTGAAATAAATTTAGTCTGAGCCTGGAGAACTCAGATCTGAGCATTAACAACAGAGTATGGGAAGATACAGGACATGGCACCAGAAACTCTTTCCCTTATGAAGTGTTCTGAAGAGAGATCCAAATTCTGCCACTTGGTGGGAATGAAAAGAATTGAAGAGGAGAGCAAAATGTTAGGTTAAAGTCAATGTTTCTATGGGGCATTGAAATCCTGAGAGTGGGGTGGGTGGTAATGTCTTCCCAGCATTGGGGTTTGTCTTGCCACACTGTCACTTCTGGGGTCTTTAAGTCTGCCCACACCGCTCTGCAAGTGGCTTCTTTCATTAAGGTCCTTTAACCATGTGCTGGACAGTGCTTCCTGCCGAGGCTCTAAAGCAGCAGTTATCAACCTGTGGGTCGTGACCCCTTTGTAACAATGAGAATACATCCTACATATCAGGTATTTATATTATGATTCATAACAGTAGCAAAATTACGGTTATGAAGTAGCAACGAAAATAATTTTCTGGTTGGGGGTCACCACAACATAAGGAACTGTATTAAAGAGTCACAGCATTAAAGGCATTTAGATCAGATGAGATCTGGGCTCATCCTGAGCTACTCAGAGCCTCTTCAAGGGGGAAATTACTTCCTAAGGAAGTTTATTGAGTCATTTATCTCGTTAATCAAAATATGTGTTTAATCAACCAAATTTTGAGGGCTCATTATGGTGGCCAGTCATTATCCTAGGCAAAGTTATCGCCTTCCAAATTCTTATGAACCTGGAGTGCCTTGTATACAAAAAAACTATAGCATATACTATATGTGTTTTTTTGTAGGGATAAGTCAAAATTGTCAGCAATGCAGGCCATGGAGTTTTGAGAATTAGATTGTCCCCTGGTGCTACAGGGAGCAAATTCAATCCAAGAGAACAAATGGAAGGCCATTGTATATGCAGATTCTTGATCTGAACAAAGGATCCCTGCTGGAAGAGTTGTCTTTCTCCAGACATGCAAATCTCATCACATTGCTCCTGCCCTGTAAATCTTGCAGTGCTTTCTGGAGTGATGAGGGCAAAGAAAACTCCTTACAGCTCTCCGC
This sequence comes from Nycticebus coucang, assembly GCF_027406575.1. Lineage (NCBI taxonomy): Eukaryota > Metazoa > Chordata > Mammalia > Primates > Lorisidae > Nycticebus > Nycticebus coucang. The sequence goes on along the minus strand of NC_069787.1, from coordinate 75,394,980 downwards.
GAGGCTCCACCTGCACTGACGTGACCCTCTGTCTCCTTTGTACCACATTCTCAGTGTATTACTATACCTAAATGTTTTCGTGGAGTCCTTTGAACCCCTCCTGTACTTTCCTGCCTCAAGGTCTTTGCCAGTCTATTTTCCTGCCTAGGATCCTTTCCACTTCCTTCTGTGCCTATTACTTTTTAGTCTTCCTTGAGATTTTAGCTCCAGGGAAGCTTTCTTGGGAGGGTCTTCCTGCTGCCTTGAGTAGGCTATGTTCCTCTGTCAGACATCTTGTCTCAATACATCTCTCCTTCATAGAGCTACTTAGAATTTACATTTGTTTTGTGACTATTTTATAAATGTCTGTCTTTCTAGACAAGAACAATTGTACTAACAACAAAAGCTAACATATATTAGACACATTCTCTGGGCTGGGTCCTCTTTCAGGGGCTTTAGATGCATGAGCTCATTTGATCATAGTAACTGGGTGAGACTATTGCTACCTACTTGTATTTTATAGATGAGGAGACTGAGGCACAGAGAAGTTACCTATGTTGATCAAAGTTAAGTAACCCTGGTGGATGGGGCATACATATGTTTTGCTTGTACTTGAATATTGCAATGGACCGAATTGTGTCCCCCCTGCAATTTATATAATCAAAGTCCTAACCCTCAATGGGAATGTATTTGGAGGTAGGACTTTTGGAAATGATTAAGGCTAAATGAGGTCATAAGGGTGAGGTCCTAATCCAATAGGGTTATAAGATTGGTGATCTTATAGAAGATGAAGAGTGAGATATCTCTCTCTCTCTCCCTCTCTATCATGGGAAGAACACAGCCATTTGAAAGCTAGGAAAAGAATCCTCATGAGAACTCAACCCTGTTATCACCCTGGTCTTGGATGGTAGCCCCAGAGCTGTGAGAAAATAAACTTCTGTTTTTAAGCCAGGCAATTTATGGTATTTTGTTATGGAATCCCAAGTGGACCAAGACAAATACCCACTAGCACAGCGCCTAGAACACAGCAAACAATCACTATTTATTGGCCACTTGAATAAAAAACATTTGAGGTGAATCTGAGAGAGTTGATGTTGGGCATTAGGCTTTGGTGGTCAGTGCCAGATGGGGAAGGTATGGGAGCAGGAATAGGCTGAGATACAGTTTGGGAGTAACAAGACAAAAAAATCAAGAGAAGCTTTCACTGAAGCAAGAAAGGACACTTTCTTTTCCCTGGCCTTCAGCATGATGCAGATGTCAGGAAGAAGAATCACAGGTAGTGTCAATAGGGTCCCTGGGAAGTGGACCCCAGATAGGTGTCCAAAACCCTGCTTTCATGGAAGAGGGCACCTGGGGTAAGAAAGTTTGAGGTCATAGATAGTCTTCATTTCTTCAATTTCATTTTAATCTTTCTTAATAGACAACACTTCACCAAAAAATATAAGTGGCATTATCTCCCAGCCAAAGGACATGTTTCATAAAAGAAGAGCCTTAGAAAGTCTTCATATTCACCTTGACTCTATGGAAAAGGGGAGGCAGTAAAGAGAAAGTGATGATGATGGATTTTGCTGGGCAAGAAAAATTGTAGCTAAATAATGAATCCCTGAAATGCAGCCTTTCTCTGTGCTCACCTGGGCACATTTTAAAGATTCAGTCTTAGGTTAAACTCTGAGTTTCTCACACTGCCACAGCTTGTCAGCATAGTGTCATTCCCTGTTGGTTTAGGGAAGGGCATTGGACTAGGAATCCTACAGCTGATTGTTGTTTTTGCCTTTAAGCTACTGTGTGATCTTGAACAAGGTTTTCACTAGAATCTGGTGTCCCTATTTGGAAAATGAGAGAGTTGGACTGATTGCTCCACTGTTAGGGTTCTGAGAATCTTGACGTGGAAGAGTGTGTTGTCTGTGGTTTCTCTGGACAGGAGAGAGGGAAAGAAAGAGAACGGAGGCTCTATTTTTCAGGAGTTTATAGCCCAGAAGGCTGCTGGAGAAGACCACACCATTTACAGCTCCCTGGGTCTGTAAATGAATATGGTGACAGTAGGATGCATAAATGGTTTAATACCTGAACTATGAAGTGCATTTGCTAAGGTGCTCCTTAGCAAATTCAGCAATCTCCTGGAGGCTTCTCCATCACTTCTGGCTGCTATCCCTACATGGGAAATTATGAACAGCAGCAAGGCAGCAGTCCCTCTTCATAAACCTACTTCCTGATCAGTGCCTGATACCAAGAGAGAAAAATGACCTTAAAATCCCAGCTCTGCAATAATCTACACCCAGTAGCACTTTAAAGGGAACATTTCTCATTGTGGAGATGAAGCAACATTATAAAGAGTGAAGATTACCTAGCATGGTGATAGCATTTTTCTCTCAAAGAGCTTACACATCTTGCAAAGTTCTACGTTGGGTCTGCTCCCATTCTTCCTAGGAGGAAAGGAATGACATGATGTATTTTGGCCCTTGTGCGGTTGGTAGAACTGGAACAACAGAGGCCATGACTTTATCCAAGGTCATATAACCACTCAGCTACAGAATTGGGCTTCTCAGCCTGGTCCTTTTCGTTGTCATCAACAAAATACCCTGTTGAATATAAGCTTTGTTTTAATCTTCATCCCTCCCAACCCCTTTGATAGCTCAGTCTATGGAAGGAGTTGCTTACTGAGTTGTGCTAGTGTTTCCTTGCTGATTTCCTGACTTTAAGGTCAGCCAATGAAAGTTTGCAAGGTGAATCCCCTGAAGGAATACCAGCTAACAGCAACAAAGGTAATAGCTAAGGCTTGTCAAGCACTTACTGTGTGCCAGGTACTGTTCTCCTTACATTAACCTCACGGCAACCAGATGAGGTGGGTACTAATATGCATACCACCACTGTTTTCAGACGGGGGAACTGAGACTCAGGGAGGTGAAGTAACTTGCTCTCAAAGCCACATCTATAGTGGTTTTGTATGGTGTGGACTTGGTTAAATTTGTTTTTGTTTGTTGGTTGGTTTTTTGAGACAGAGTCTCATTTTATCGCCCTCGTTAGAGTGCCGTGGTATCTCACAGCAACCTCAAACTCTTGGGCTCAGGTGATCCTCTTGCCTCAGCCTCCCAAGTAGCTGGGACTATAGGTGCCTGGCACAATGCCAGCTATTTTTAGAGACGAGGTCTTACTCTGGCTCAGGCTGGTCTTGAACCTGTGAGCTCAGGCAATCTTACTGCCTCGGCCTCCCAAGTCCTAGGATTATAGGTGAGAGCCATCACACCCGGCCAACTTGGCTAAATCTGAATCATGTTCCCCGCACCTCTTTTCTTTCCATGATCCTAAATTACAGTTGACCCAAAGAAAGAAGTGGCTGGGATTTGGAAAGTGGGAGAAAACAGTAGCCTTTACCCTCTGAAGGTTGCTGTGCTGAGCAGCAGTCGGAGATGAAAGCAGAGGTGCCAACAGATTCCAGCTCTGCTTCACAGTTCCCTTCTCCACCTCCCGTTCTTCTTCCCACCAGCTGGCCCTGCTGACTGACAGCAGCCCAGGCCTGGATGCAGAGCAGAAGCCTCCATTGACTGTCCTGCCCTCTCTCCTGGGTGGCCCCATGTCATTCCCTTTCCGGCTCTGACTGCCCTACTTGTGCCAGTGCTTCGGGGTGGGGGTGGGGGACTACTTAGTGACTTTTCTGACCCTTCGACTCCCCCTCTTGGACCCTTACTTCTCCAGTTCTTTCCACAACTGTGCAAGCTCTTAGTCCTATCACATTCCCTTATTCTACATTAATCATCTGCTGCCTTGGTTGGACTGAGGCTGACAAAAATCAGAGATAGGCCTTGAACCTAGATCTGCCTGACTCTGAAGCCCACACTAATAACTCCCAATACCAGTGATTGGTAATAAGGAAAGATACAAATTTGGCTAGCCAACCCTTCCAAATACGTATCATGCATTGTAGTTATTTATGTAAAAATCATGGCTTTGGTGATGGTTTCATCTCTTGGTGAAACTTAGCTTTGTACCTTTTTACAATTTTTATCCCACTTACCATATCGATAACATAATTCCAAGATTACCAGGAGTCTTCCAAAATCACAGCTTTCCAGCTCTGATCCTTATTTTGGTAGGCATTGGCATAAAGCAGAGTTTTTCAGCTACAGCTCCTTGGACAATTGGAGCTGAATGATTCTTTATTTTGTGGGCAGTCTTGCGCGGCATAGGATGTGTAGCCGCATCCCTGGCTTCTGCCCAATAAATGCTAGTGACATCCCCCAGTTGTGACTATCAAACGTCTCCTAGAGGATAAAATCACCCAAATTGAGAACCACTGGCATAAGGAAACAAATACCATGGATGTATGAGGCAGGTAGTTGGAACTGGAAGTCATTTAGAGTCTCTTCTCTGGTGTTGGTCAAAATTTCCATCAACTTTGTCTTTTAGGTAACAGTTTTACAGAAATTTCATATCTTATATTTTTTGATTCAGAGATTAGAATGCCCCACCTTGTGAAATAAACAAATCCCAACTGGACTTGGCTATGAATGTCTCTTCCCCCTCTAGATTGGGCTGTTTCAGGGTAGAGGCCTCAGGTGGGGAAGGGTGAGTGGTGCTGGCTTGCTTCTCTCCACCTGTTCATCCCCCAACCCTGAGGGAGGCATGGTTCCAGTGTCCAGTGATGAGGAGAGGAAAAACACACAGAAGAGTGTATCTTCTCACTTGTCTGGGTGGCTTTGTGCTAGCCACGCCTGATAAATATTTAAAGCTTGCTATTTCTCATGGTGGCCTCTTTATGTAGACTCTGTAGGGGCAGGGATGTCCAACCTGTGGCCTTCTGGCTGCATGCTGATTTTGTGAGGACTTTTGTGCTTATCTGTGGTGTCAGGTATCATGAAAAGTATGCATGGGCCTATTTTTTTGCTAATCAGCTTTCCCTGTTAATGTTTGTATATTTAATGTGTGGCCCAAGACAATTCTTATTTTTCCAAAGTGTGGCAGAGGAAAAAAAAGGTTGGACACCCCTGCTTGGATTTTTGGGTAGGAATCTGTTTTCTAGGATTCCCTTGAGATGGTTGCTGCTCCTGTATACCAGGGGCTCCTGGGATCCTCCCTTAGCCTGGGGGCATCCAGGGGACACCTCCAGTTTCCTTCTGCAGAGTTCCCTTCCCTCTGGTCACTCCTCCACCCCAGGTATTTCAGGAGAAGATCTGAGGCAGCCTCACAGTGGCTCTCTCTATTTTCCACTGGTGACATCCGCATGTACTCCACCTTACCAATGGTGATGGCTTGTCCTAGCTTTTTGCTCAGACCCCGCCCTCAACCATCTGAGAGTCCTGAGGTTTTCCTTGGGTTTTTCCACTTAACTAGTGTTTTTCCTGCTTTCCATGTGTACTTTATCTACCCCTCCTTCTCTATTTTTTATTCCTGTAATTTAAATAATTATTTATGTTCAAACTCCAAAAAAGGAATGGAGCGGGACACGGGAATGGTACTCAGAGTGGTGTTGTGTTGCCTTACATTGTGTTTGCCACACCGTACTGCCCTGTATTGTACTGTATTTCTGTCTGCTGCTTGTGGCTTTCAATATGTATCAACCTTCCAGTCTAACAATTATTTATCTATTTATCTATATATTTCACTATTGACTGAGCACTTTCAACACCAAATACTATTTCCCTGGCCCTGCACTAATCTTTTTACATACATATGCCAGATTACAGATAAAGTAATTGAAGCTCAGAGAGATTAAGCAACTTGACCAAGGTCATGAAATTTAAGGAATGGCAAGTCTAAGTCTAGTCAACTCTATACCCACGTTGTTAACTTCACACATACTACCTTTCAAGACTGGTGATTTGGGTGGTGTCTGGGGGTAGAGAAAGGTAGGGGTAGGCTGGAAGAGAAAGAAAACCTCTTGTCTCTCTATGTTTTAAAAGTCAAATTCTGCTTAAAACAGATTCCCATTTTTAGGTTCACATTTTTCAACCCTTCTTTGCCCATGCTGCTTTTTGGGGGTATACATATTTAAAAAGTCAGGGCTGAAAAATTAAGCCTAAAGCATACATGCTTATCAACTCACACACAGTCCCATGAAGTCCTATGACTTTCTCAACCTGTTGGGTGTTCTCTAGAATCGTGATTTGTAAATACATTAGTTTCCTAGGGTTGTCACAACAAATTAGCACAAACTTGGTGGCTTAAAACAACAGAATTTTATTCTCTCACAGTTTTAAAGGTCAGAACCAAGTTGTCGGACAGCGTTGTACTCTTCCCAGGAGACTTAGGGACAATCTTTCCTGGCCACTTTCAGCTTCTAGTAGTTCCTGGCATTCCTTGGCTTATGGTGGCATCACTTCAATCTCTGCATCTGTCTCACGTGGCCTTCTTCCCTGTGTTTCTGTGCCAATTTCTCCTTTTCGTCTCTTATAAGGACACATCATTGAATTTAGCATCCACCCTAATCCAGGATGATCTCATCTAGACATCCTTACCTTAATTCCACCTGCAAAGACCCTTTTTCCAAATAAAGGCACATTCTCAGGCTCTGAATGAATGTATGTTTTGGGGGTCACCATTCAACTCATTGCAATAGGTTTTATAGTGCCAGGTGAGGGCATAGTGCCTCCATTTCTGTAACTATACCTGCTGTTAGCTCATTCACACATGATTTATAAGAGGCAGTATGCTTTGGGAAGCCAACAGAGTCAGATGGTGTTAGGCTGCCTTGATTCCTTCAGCAACAGCTGTCTGTCAGTAAATAAGAGTCCAGACGCTTTACAGAGCTAATGTGTCTTTTGAAGCACTCAGGTTCTTTAAGAGAAATTTGAGAAATGGGAAAATTTGGCTCAATATGTGTGAAAGAACTGTATCCTCTTCAGGGGAAAGCCAGTGTACACATTTCTGAGAGCATCATTATTACACAGAGACATGAACACACAACTAAATGAAAAATAAATGCTGCTAATATGCCCATCCTGGGGACTTGCTCCATTTTCCCAGGAAATCTCATGAAAAACTTTCCTTCTGAATTGCCTGAAAAGAATCAATACTGACTGGATAAATCATCACAGCCTACGCTTCTGCCCACCGAGCTGAGGAGGGTGGCTTAATGAAGTGTCCATCAAGGTTAATGAATGCTTTCAAAAGGGTTTGTTCACTTTCCCGTTGACCAAGTTAAATTCACACTTTGTCCAGATAAGTGAGTACGGAAGACTCACATTTCGTATGTCCAGCTGTTCCTGGTCATTTTGATCGATTTAATTTTTGGTTTCCTGGGAAATGGCACAGATGACTGTTCTGTGTTTGTCTTTTGGCAATTCAACATATTCAATTTAGTTCTGCAAACATGTCATCAGTGACTGTTCTGTGTGTGGTGCTGTGTTTGCCCTGAGCATAGGCTGAGTCTGCCTCTGGGGATCGCAATCCCTTGGGGGCTGGCTAAGTAAATAATCAAAGGTCAAGGGAAAGTAGTCTCCTGGAAGACTGTGCAGAGCTCCATGGTAACCTGCACAGATAATAATTAATTCTTTAACTTTTTTCTTATTGCAAAATATAATTAAGATTTCTGCTAGAAAGTATAGATAGAAAAAAATAAAAATGAAAACTGCCCATTATCTCATAACACAGAAATAACACTTCTCAACATTTGGTCTACAGCTTCATCTGTGTTATCTTAGTCATCTTTGCCTACAGCTACACATTTACCTATAACTGGATCCATATGATGCTTATATTTATTATTATATTTTAATAAAACTATCCCATATATGTGGCATACATCATTCCGTATATGTAGGCACACATTTTGTTTTATTGTCAACTTGTTTACTTAACACGGTATTATAAACATATTTCCATGTTACATGGATTCTACTTCAACATTTTTAGTGACTATATACCCTGTTTCCCCAAAAATAAGACATCCTCCGAAAATAAGACCTACTTATAGGAAAGATAAGACGTCCCCTGAAAATAAGACCTAGCGCATCTTTGGGAGCACACCTTAAAATAAGACACTGTCTTATTTTGGGGGAACCGGGTATTACTCTGTTGTATGGATAGAACTTAGTTACTTAACCAATCCCTTCCTACTCTAAATTTAATCACTGTATAGATAAATTTGTGCTTAATTTTGTCCTTAGAATAATTCAGGGCAAATTGAAGCCTCAAGGTTAGAGAGGTATATGTACAGAGTCTTTGCCTCAAACGAGTGAGGAAATTTTCCTGTGAGAGGTGGGAAGGAGGGAACAGGAAAGTGTGACCTTTGAGTTGGAGCTTCAAGAGGGAGCACACTGTGGGGGAAGGAGAGGTAGAGGTAGGCAGTCTGTGAAGAGGAGAAAGGGGCTCGGGTGGCACAAGGTGAGTCTTGGGTGCAGTCTCAGAGCAACTGAGTTCCATTGTGCTGTGGGGTGATGTCAGGAGGTGAGGCCAAGGGGGGAAGGGTGGAAGGTAAAGAGAACCGGTGACATCATATAGGACAGGGAGCCTCAAAGGAGAGAGGGAAAGGGAGGTACTCACACCCAGTGTATCTGAATCTCCAGGGTTTTATGTTTTAAAGTGCGTATTTCCTGCCCTTTTCTCCCAGATTTGAGATTTTCATCCCCTGCCGTCCAATGCCCCCACCAGGGGATTTGAAAATCCCTGTGTAATAAAAGGTATGACCCATGGGTAGTGTGGCTTACAGGAACAGTGTGGCGGGAGGAAAAGAAGGTAAGAATTATTGGTAGGGGCAACAGGGGGCCACTGAATGTTTGTGGGAAAAGAAGTGACGGGTTCCACAGAGCTCACCGGATGTGGTGTACACCTGGGCTTCTCAAAGCATTTGTGGTGAAGGACCAGCTGTCTTCTTCCTTTGCTAATACGTTACAGACTGAACATGTTATCTATTATAATTTTTAGAAACTGTAATAAAAATGAGTTCCTAGAAAAATGAAACAAAAATGTACAAAATGCAAGCACCAACTTTTAATTATTAGTTTTAACAGACATAAAATACCTTGGCGAATTGTTATAAAAATTTCAAATGTTTCTCTCAATCTCGGTTCTTACCTCGTGGCAGACCTACAATTAATAGTTAGTGACTGGCCACCCTCCACAAATTATGGGTAGTGTAAGAGTTGCCCTGAATCTTCAGAGAACAGATTTGGGGAAGGGCAGCTGGGAGGCTGCAGTAGTCCAGAAGACAGAGAGTGTATCAGGGCCTGCCGCAAGGGTAGGGTGTGAAAAGGAGGGGGGATAATTAACATAAGATGCTTGGTCTTCAGCCATTTGGGGTAATGCTTAAAAATGTTTTCTTGTTATTTTGTTGTTTTCTGACTTATGCTATAATTTTTTGTAAGCTATATTCACCAACCATTTAGGAGATATATATTCTGTTTATTAGCACCATAAGTGGTTTTCATTAAGTTGTTTAAGAACGTTTGGCACCTGTATCCAAGGGCAAAAAAATAATGAACCAATGTTTTTGACTTCCCCTTCTCTAAATTAAGAATTGTTAGAGATTTTTAACTTTCTCCCACTCTCCATTTTTCCCTTCTTGACTTTTGTTAACACAGGTATAATTTGAGGTTTCATAACTAAATTCTCATTAGTGATAAATTCTTATTATATAGCTTGTATGTCTCATGTGAGGATTGCTTTTGATATATTGTAAACATATTTATAATATCTATTTAGACACAGCTCTGGGTTTACCTCGGTTGTGTTTATTGTTGATACTTTTTTTTTTTTTTGTTTTGAGACAGAGTCTCAAGCTGTCACCCTGAGTAGAGTGCTGTGGCATCACAGCTCACAGCAACCTCAAACTCTTGGGCTTAAGCAATTCTCTTGCCTCATCCTCCGAAGTAGCTGGGACTACAGGTGTCTTCCACAATGCCTGGCTGTTTTGTTGTCGTGGTTGTTTGGCAGGCCTGGGCTGGATTCAAAACCGTAAGCTCTGGCGGCTGGTGCCCTAGCCAGTGAGCTATAGGTGCTGAGCTTGTTGTCACTTTTATACTAAAGCTTTTATTTTTTAAAAAAAATATGGCTCATTATTTTGAATCACCTCTTGGGATGACTGATGAAAACACTAAATAAAATTGCCGGTGTAACTAACTGGTAGGGTGTGTGACATCAGAAGAAAAGGAGGACTGACCTCCCAGAGCAGGTGGCATCATAGCAAGGCTCACGCGCTTTCGTGCTGAACATATTTTCACAGAACATCAACATCAGAGCAGGCCACTCTGGGACTGAAGTGGAGCAGCACAAAGATTACAGCACTTCATGATTGAAGGGTGTAAACAATGGCGCCCAGAGACAGAGGCCACAGTGCAGATGTTCAGCCCAGGTAGACACTATGAGTAATCTTTTATATGTGGCTGTAGGGCATGGAAATTTAATGCCTTTGCGCTTGAACTTCTGGGGGGTGGGATTAGCTAGATGCTTTGTGGCCTTGTATTAGGAGGAGAAGAAGAGGAGGAGGAAGGGAAAAGGTTTGTGTGTGACTGCCTTAGACACTCCCCACAACAATGATCATGTCTGAACACAGACAAACAGAAACATGGTCTGCACCATAGAAATAACCACACATTCCCCTGCCCTAGTTAATACAAGAGATACTGCTACTTTACATATCACACCGTTAGCTTTTCTCCAGTCTTTCCTTCTTCTGGGTACATAAGATTTATTAAGATATCCCATGATAAAATAACCCTGCTCTTAGCTGGGTGTTGTAGCATGCGCCCATAGTCCCAGCTACTGGGAGGCTGAGAAGCAGGCTGAGACAGGAGAATCGCCTAAGTCCAAGAGTTTGAGGTTGCTGTGAGCTGTGACACCATGGCTACCATGCTACTGAGGGCAACATAGTGAGACTCTGTCTCAAAAAATAAATAAATAAAATAATCCTGCTCTTGACAGCATCTAATCCTGACCAAAGGTCTGCAACCAAACTCATTCAACACAAGTACAAATCCCACTGCCAGTCCTTTCCAATATCGTGTTAGAAACATGTCTCCACGTCTCCAGGGGATGTGTTCTTCCTCACTGAAATGAGCTGATAAACCAGTGTGACTAGAGGTGTTCCTTGATGGCCGATGGCTGGAGGGCATTGACAGGTGGAATGATTGCAAGGATGGTCCCCTAATCAGCTGCCTTGGATTTACCTTCTTTGCCCAGTAACTTTGTAGTCCCCTCCTATACTGATTATGGCTCAATTATGTGACTAGCTTTGACCAATAGGACAGTAGCCATCTTGATGCAAATGTGAGCTGGAGAGCACACATGTGTCTGCTCTCTTCTTGGTCCCCTGCTACCACTGTGAGACCAAGCTGAGATGATGGAGGATGAAGCACGCAGCGATCACTCAAGTGGATCTACTAGTCTGGACAAGGCTGAGGATATATGAGGCAGCTTAGCTCAGAGCAGCAGAACTCCCCAGCTGACCCATAATCTTGTGAACAAAAATAAATGTTTATCGTTGTGTCTCACTAAGGTTTTGTGGTTGTTTGTTTTGCAGCATTATTGAGGCAATAGATAATGGGTACAGTTTACTGTCTAAGAATATATTTCTTTTGACAACCTATTTTGTAGAGAATTATTGGGTCATATATTTTGCTTCAAAACTTTAAAAATTTGCTCCACTGTATTCCAGTATTAGGGTTTGATTTTAGTTTCTGGTTAAATTGTGCTTTTCTTGTAGTATCACCAATTATTTATAAGTTGGATCTCTTATCTTCATGTTGTTTACCAATTCCTTGTTCATCTTTTTAATTGTTAATTGCATTTTTCATATTCTTAAATTCTTTCCTTTTTTTGATCAGCTCCACTTTTTTGTCTAAGGCCAAAGTTAAATCCCTTTTCAATGACAATTGAATTGTCATTCAATTCTTTTTTCATAGGTTTTATGTAGGCTCAAATTATATTGAAAGGATAATATTTTTCCTTTACTTGTAATTACTCTTTTTAAATGGTTCTATTTGTGTCCTCAGAGACATACTTTGTTGCTCAAGCACAAAACTGTAGAATAGCGGTTCACAACCTGTGGGTCGCGTCCCAAGGAACTGCATTAAAGGGCTGCGGCATTAGGAAGGTTGAGAACCACTGCTGTAGAAGGTTTTAGTGGTGTGTGTATATTTATGTGTATAGATACATAATAGATATGTAGTCCTGGGGACAAATGGGTACGTGGGTTCTTCCTCATTCCATTATCTTGTACCTAGATGATGAAAAAGACTCTTCGTGCCAGAGTTGAAAGGTAGATGAATATATATACAAACAGCTCCTAACCAAATTTCTGTTGTCTTTTAGACAATTACCTAAAAATATTTTGGGGGGTTATCTGCTTGTACTTTATTTTTTTCTGAATATGATAAGGAAAGTTATTCTGCATTATCTAAAGCAATGCGTAGTTCTGATGTCAGAAGCTGCACTTGAAAAACTACTATTCTCAATTTTTCAGTGCCTGCTTAAAACCCAGGATGCCGTGCCCCCTTTCATGTCTGCCTCCACTCTGGACCAGTGGATAAGGAGTTGTGTTGTGCAATGGCCACGAGCTAGCTCCCTGTGGCTGCTGAGCAGTTGAAATGTGTCTAGTCCAGTAGAGTAAAGGGTAAAAAAAACTATGGTCATTTCAGAAAGTCATCTTCTAATCAGCATAGGCCTTGAGTCTCTGCTGTGAGAATACATAGAAAAGGTTTGGAGAATGTCCTCTGTTAACCTTTTTCTTGTTTGTCTTTGTTATTTTGTTCAAAGTCAAAGCAAGTGAAGGCTACCAATCATCTTTTACGTAAGCCCATCGTATCAGTTAAATTTTGTTGTGTAGCAAACTACCGGAAAACTTAGTTTCATATAACAATAAGCATTTCTTTCTCATGCATAAGAAAGTCAGCGTGGGAATCTGATCTAGGTTGGACTTGGATGGGGCACCTTCACTGCTCCACACGTCTCCCATCCTCTAACAGGTTAACCCAACAATGGCAATTGTTCAGGATAAAAAGTAAGAACAAGCCCAATGTTACAAGCACTTTTCAAGCTTCTGCTTACACGATGTTTGCTAACATCCCCTTGGCCAACATAAGTCACAGAGTAAGCCTTCAATCAGAGTGGGAAAGAAGAAGGAAATTACATGGCAAAGAGTGTGGACGCAGAAAGAGATGAGGAGCAGAGGTCCATCTCCCCATTGCAATTAGAGGGAATTCCTCCAAAAGTTTGGAGAAATACTAATATGCCTAGTTTCCAATGATATTTCAATTTTACCTCAATGAGAAAGGAGGTTCTATTACCACCTGAAAGTCTCTCACTGTCTTGATTCAGAAGCACAGTTTTATGTTCCCTTTAAACTGGCTTTGGAGCAAGCTACATCATTGGGTAAGCAACAGACAACATTCATTTCTCATTTTAGACAAATGTCCCAAGAAATTTTATTGTGATTTTTATGCTAATAAAAAGTCTTTTACCATTATTATTAATTTTTATTATTGTTATTTATCACATAGAAAAACAGCATTGCATGTGTCACTAAGGGCAAAGAGAAAACTAGAATTGTCCAAGTAGTGTCTATTTGCTCACACAGGGATGAGCTGGTACATTTGAAACAAGGGTAATAGTTTCTTATTTGAGCATCCAGCCGGAGAGAAGGAAATTTTCAAGCCAAATGTTTGCTTTCAGCTAGTCTGTTTGACCATATTGAGAAGGGGTTAGCAGCTAAAACATTTGCTATTGATTGTGAGGATGCTATGAACCACGGAGAAATTTTGTTTGGAGGTAGGCAGAAAGAATTTGCATCCCTGCTTTGCAGCTGATCTGTTGTGTGATCCAGAGCAAGTTCCTTCAACTCTGAGAACCTCTTTCCCTTATTTTCTAAAATGACACCAATAGATTTTCACATGACAGGGTAGCTGAAAGGATTATCCAAGATAGCATGACACATAACAGAAGACATGCTTGGGAAGTGGTAGCTGTCTATATTCCAATATGTCTGTATGGGACTGTTGCATGGATTCCCCACCAGCTCCAGTTGATAGTAGTGAGGAATCCACGCAACAGTGGATTAGCAGATAAAATATGGAGGATAAAATGTCTGAGCCGAGACTCGAAGAAAGAATATGGATTAGCCAGATAAAGTCTGTGCTCTTAAGTAAGTTCATTCTTATTTCATAGAAAAAGAGAAAGTAATCATACCAAGGGAATCAGGGATATTCAATGGGACACATGGTCTTTTATGATCCTGAAATGAAAGTTGTCATTTAGCACAGCTGAAATATTTCCCAGTTTCATCTTTTATTTATTTGCACATGAATTTATTAATAGATTCTTTTCCTCATTCATTCACTCAACAAGCATTTATTGACAGTTTCACAAGTTGAGTTCTTTTGGAGGAGACACTGAAATAGACTTTGAGGAACATGGTATTTATTTCAGACCAACACCTGTGAAAGGAGGGAGTGAAGGCAGGAGTGGGCAGAGGGGAAGTCAAATGGTGACACAGGACAAATGGGAAGCTGGTGGGGGAATCTGGAGCACGTGTTTCCTGCTGGAATTGTCCCATGGCTGGATTTCACTGAAATGGCTGTGCCTTCTACTCCTGCTTTGGTCATTCACCGGATGACGGGATGAAGGCCACCTTGGGAAGGGCGTGACCTTGGATGAGGTAAGGCACAGCTGAGGCCATCTCTGAGGGAGCTGAAAGTTGAAGCCTGGGTGTTGACCACACTGTGCGCAGGGGCAGCAAGTCCTTCCTCGAAGGGGATGTGAGTGGAACATCTTCATGTCCACTGCTGGACATGACTCTGTGCTGAGGAAGACTCTGTGCTGAGCAGGGAAGACAAATCCCCCCCCCCACACCCATGGACCTAATGGCCTATGGTGGTTTTGAGAATTTTCAGTAGTCTCCACATTTCAAATGAACAATTTTCTTCAGGTAGATTACCTCAAAAGGAAATTGGGAGAAGAGACTGATGTCCTCAGTTATTATTCAGGAGAGGAAGAAAGTAACAGATGGCCCTGTTTTAGAGACAAGTAGATTGTAGGATATATTAAATCCTCTTCTGTTTATTTTCTGCTCATTTTGGTAGTTCCACACACACACTGATTTTCTGCATGCGTGAGGCACAGTGTCGGGTGCTAGGGATATAGTGGCCAATGGTATGCAGTCTTTAGGGTGAAAGACACATTGGATAAACCCAACATCGGAAGCTACAAAGCAGAGATGTAAAGAGGATGCTAAGGACATTCAGAGACAGGAAAACTTCCCCTGGCTGGGGGTCAGAGGATGCTTTGTAGGGGATAAAATATCTGAGCTGAGACTTGAAGAAAGAATATGTATTAGCCAGATAAAGTTTTTGCTCTTAAGTAATTTCATTCTTATTTCATAGAAAAAGAGAAAGTAATCATACCAAGAGAATGAAAGATATTCAATGGGAAAAATGGTCTTTTATGATCCTGAAAGGAAAGTTGTCAAGAAGAATTTTTCCTTCATTTTAAGTCTTGACAGCATAAAGTTTTTTCTATAGGGCCAGAAATTCTTACGTTGGGAACATTGGTTGGTTGTCACTGATTTCACTCTCTGTGTTAAAATTCAATCATGCCTAGAAGAGGCTACTTATTTATTTATTTATTTAGAGACAGAGTCTCAAGCTGTTGCCCTGGGTAGAGTGCCATGGTGTCATAGCTTACAGCAACCTCCAACAGGTAAAAAATAAAAAAATCCGTGCACTCCCAAATGTTATGTGATGTGTAGTCACTTGATTTAATTTGAACTCTGCTGAGTCGCTATCCTTACCCACAGCCCTGCAGGGACCCTGAAGGCAGCCAAAGGAGGCTAATGAATGTCACATCAGCCTCTTACTCATACAACAAGGCCCCCTCTCGGCCAGGATCCTCCCTTCACCCTCGGGTGACAAACATTAGGATTCTGGAAACTGGGGGTCTTAAGGTAGGTATATTTCCAAAGGCCACATCTTCACCTTACAGATAAATAGTCAAGATCCATGTGCCAAGATGTATTTGCTAACACAGAAGTTGGAAAACTCGAGTCAAAGGTTTATTTGCAAACCCGAGGGGTAGCATACTGCCACAATGACCTCTCCAGCACTCCCACATGGGTTAGCAGGGCTTCTGTAATGACGGCTCCCAACACGAAGGAGAATCAAATATGTGGAGAAAGCCGAGACTGCAGCACGTTGGGGTCAGTTATAACCACCAGCAGGCAGCGAGAATCTGCCTAGAGTGAGCTGTGTTCAGTTGTCACTCAGAAATCAGCTGCGTTCACTCTTCCTCTTGAGCTCTAAAGAAAATGAACTCCCACCTTTTTTTCTTTATAGTGTAGGAAGTCCAATGCTCTCCCCAATATTTCTACAGCTACTGTGGCTTTGCGTATCTCCTGGTCTTCAATGCCTATTTCTGACTTTTGCTGAATCCTTAATTTTCTGCTTGTATTCTTGCTCTATACCAGCTCTAGTGAAACCCAAATGAGGGCAATGGCCTTTTCTCCTTGAGTGTCTTATAAGTGTCCCACATATTAACTGTGTGATTGCTTTCACTGAAGATTTGACAGGGCATAGGCAATATCGATAATATTGAATTTCTCTATTCTTTAATAAGACCTTTAACCATTTTGCTGATGGAGCTCCAGACACATCTGCTCTCCCCCCCGAACCACCCAATTACTTTCTTTTTTGGCAAAGTGATTTTTGCTCTCTTTCTTGTTTCCTTCTAACACAGTAGAGTTCAACCTTGGGCTGCATATTTGAAAATA
Organism: Nycticebus coucang; assembly: GCF_027406575.1. Classification (NCBI taxonomy): domain Eukaryota; kingdom Metazoa; phylum Chordata; class Mammalia; order Primates; family Lorisidae; genus Nycticebus; species Nycticebus coucang. The sequence goes on along the minus strand of NC_069787.1, from coordinate 75,378,311 downwards.
TTAAGGCTTAGGCACCATCCCACAAACTTTTGATTTAGTTAGTTTGATGTGGGACCCAGATATAGGTCGTTTTATAAAGGTACTCTTACATGTTTTGAAATACGCAGCTAGGGCTGAGAATCATGCTAAATCTAGTTTTTTTGTCTTCAGAGATCCTTCTGGTATTACAGAAATTCCTCCACTAGTTAAAAATAAGTTTATATCTAGGTATGCACAAAGACCTTTCTTATTAATTTAATTTAATCCTTATAACAACTGCTACAGGTAACTATCATGCCCACATCATACTTACATATAGTAGAAGATTGAGGGTCAGGCTCAGGGAGGTCAGATACTTGCTAAGATTTGCACAGCCAAGAAATAGTAGAGGCAGGCAAGATTTCAATGCAGGACTGTGAAATTCCAACTCTCTCTATCTTTTTTTTTTTTAATCCTGCCATTGCAACTCTTTGCTTAAGGAGCAAAACCAGAAATTTTTTTTTTTTTTTTTGAGACAGAGTCTCGAGCTGTTGCCCTGGGTAGAGTGCCACGGCATCTTAGCTCATAGCAACCTCCAACTCTTGGGCTCAAGTGATCCTCTTGCTTCAGTTTCTTCAATTTTAATTTGTATTTGTTTATTTCTGAGACAGCATCTCACTATGTCGCCCTTGGTAGAGTGCCATGGTGTCACAACTCACAGCAACCTCAAGCTCTTGGGCTTAAGACATTCTCTGTCTCAGCCTCCCAAATAGCTGGGGCTACAGGTTCCCACCACAATGCCCGGGTGTTTTTTTTTTTTTTTTTGTTGTTGTTGTAGTTATAGTTGTGATTGTTGTATAACAGACTGGGCTGGGTTCGAACCTGCCAGCCCTTGGTGTATGTGACTGCCATCCTAACCTCTGAGCTAGTTTTTTCTATGTTTAGTAGAGACAAGGTCTCGCTTTTGCTCTGGTTGGTCTCAAACTTGTGAGCCAAGCAATACACCCACCTTGGCCACCCAAAGTGCTAGGATTACAGGCATAAACCACTGTGCCAGGCCTACATCCTTATCTTTAACTATCTTCCCTTTTATAATATAATAGGTACCACTGCTTCTCTCATCCAATTCTGGTTCTCCAGCTCCAATAAAATCTTTGTTAATATAAGACATATGTTGTTCTTCCCCCCAAGGCTTTCCCTCTGTCCAAAGCCTAGGAACTTCTCATTTATTTTCAGAAATGTATTTCCTTTAATAATAGCTAGCATTTATTGAGTGCTTATTATGGGGCATGCACATTGATGTACAGAGAGGCTATGTAACCTGGCCAAGTTCACACAACTAGTAAGAGCAGAGCCCTGGCAGGGGTCCTCAAACTTTTTAAACAGGAGGCCTGTTTACTGTCCCTCAGACCATTGGAGGGCCGGACTACAGTTAAAAAAAAAAAAAAACAACTATGAACAAATTCCTATGTACACTGCACATATCTTATTTTGAAGTACAAAAAAAAAACAGAAACAGGAACAAATACGATCACACTGCCGCATGTGGCCCGTGGGCCATAGTTTGATGACCCCTGTATGTGTAAGGAATCACCTGGGGACATGGTTAAAATGCAGATTCTGATTCTGCAGGTCTGGGGCAGGGCCAGAGAGCCTGCACTTCTAACCAGCTCTGAGGGGGGACCGGAACCACTCCACAGCCTGTGACCTCAGAAGGGAGGACTCAATGCTGTTTGCTTTTCTATTTTTCCTACTTAAAACAGCTGGGGGCTAAATGCAAAGTGACTAGATTTCTCATGTAATCTCTGAATTTTTCTTCCTTTGGAAAAAGGTCTGGAGGCCCTCGGTCTAAAGATCCCAGTACTACTACAAGGTCATAAATGCCAGTTAACATTAATGAAATCAGCTAATTACAAAGCAACGATTACTCAGATTTGAAAACTGGGTTTCCCCGAGGAAGGTCAGAAAAGATTGATGCAGACAGGGTGATTTAGTGCAGAGAGGTAGGACTAGGACATTTGATGTTAGATGTTTTAGATTCTGCCCTTTTGTCCCTTCTTTAGTCAATTTAGTGAGAAATCTACTATGGCTATGCCAAGCTTCTATGAAATGCAAACCGCAAGGGGAACTTTGAACACAGCTCTCAACAGTTGCATATCATTCCACAGAAACTCTTTTACTGAAGGCAATTTCGTCCACATGATTTTTTTTTTCCTTAGTAGCTGTTTTTCATTTTGATGTTCAAATTCGTTGAAACTCTGTGACTAGAGCAAGAGGTGATTAGTGCTTGGGGAAAACCACTTATCACTGAAGCCTGCTGCTGCTGAGAAAAAGGGCAGCGACTCCCCGGCTCGTCAGGGCACTGACTGCCAGCCAGTGTGTGGAAAAGACTTTCATCACAGGAATGAGCAGCCCTCTGCTATGTTCATGAAGGCAACTAGTGTTGAGCGCATTGTGCTCTACGTGGAATACTTAATTACAAAGGAAAGTTATGGGTTCCAGTTGACAGAATAACCTAATCAATATTGCTTACACCGAACTCTAATTTACTTGTCTTACAACTCATTAAATTTGAAATATTATTGATTTTTCAAGTAGATGGCTTAGAGGATAAATAAGTACATTTTGTCTCGAGGACCTTGGTTTGAGTTTGATCCGTGGACCCGCAGGCGAGAAATCTCAGATCTCTTCATTAGGCAGTGTTTGCGAAATAATCACACCAGACATACTCCACTGATGCAAATAATTTGCCCGGATCTTGTATTTCTCAATAACTCATGCTGAGTGTGCTATTTTCCTATTTTTGAGTGAATTGCATGACTTGAGGAGACACTTCTTAGGAGCGGGCTCCTCTCCGAAATGTAATTTCTTTGTATTTCACAAATCAAAAGATTCCAGGAACCTTCTTTTTCTCCTGTACTAGAAATCATCTCAATTGGTTTCCAGCAACCTATTTTGTCTTTTCCCCTTAATTAGCCTAGACCAGATTCTATTTTTACTCTCTGAAAGCAATCCTCCAAAGAGAAGTCTCTGATTCAACTTTCCACGTGGTGCTGCAATCTGACAAGCCAATGACCACTGTGAGCCATCTTGCTCAATCCACGTGCCGGGGTGATGGGTGGATTGGTGCGAGGGCTGGGACAGCCAAATGAATTAAACTGCAGCTGATTTTTACTCTCTGAGGTGGCACTTTTTGAATTTCATTTTTTAAATGGGCACCTATTGACATGATTCAAAATTGTAAAAGTTTAAAAAGGAACCCAGTGAAACATTTTTACCTCCATCCTCTCATCTTGTTCTTTTATCTGGCTCTTTTTTCTTCTCCAACAGGAAAACACCATTTTTCATTTCTTTCGTAACTTGCTAGAGTTACCTCATATGTATTTAAGAAAGAGCAAATGTAGATTTTGATTCTTTCCCTTTTAAATAAAAGGTAGCATATTGTAAACATCATTCTGAACATTTTATTTTATTTTTTGCTTGTTTTTTTTTTTTTTTTTTTTTTTTTTACGTACTGGTATATTAGGGGGAATTTTCCCCTGTCAATACAGAACAAGTACTGTCATTTAAAAAGGAACTGGAAAACTTTCCATTACGGATATTTGCCATCATTTCCCTAATCAGTTCTCCACGATGGACCTTTGGAGCCTTCAGATAGTTTGTTATTGCAAACACCTCTATAGTGAGTAATTTGGCACATAGGTACACAAGCACAAAATGACTTTGTATGTAAATCTTTTTGCAATTGTGCAAATATCTATGTAGCATAAATTCCCCAAAGTGGAGAGCTAGGTCAGAGGGTACATGACAGCTATTGCCAAATTGCTTCCCATTGGCATTTTACACATTTGCCTTCTCACTGGCAATGAATGGGAATCTGAGGGTGGCAGTTTTAATTGCACGTGGTAAGTCCTTACATTTTTAGGTCAGACACTGAACCAGTCAGGGTTGCAAACAACAGAAAGAGAATCCAGTTAATTTAAGGCAGAAAGACTTTATTGAAATTGATTGGAAAACTGGAGCACAGACTTTGGAGAGACAAGGGAAGTAAAAAATAGCCAAAGATGTGCCAAGGGAACAGGCTCAGGAGAATTGTGCCACCAGATGTGATACCTGTGGCCACTACTCATCTCTGTTGTGTCTAAGGACGCAGACCCCTCACCTGGCCCTCTCTGCAAGACATGCAATCCCTAACTTTCCCTGAGAGATGAAATTGGACCTCATTTGACTTTGCTGGGGTTATAAGAGGAGGGGAAAGGGAGGGGAGGCCCTGGCAAGAACAGTATTCAGATGCCGGGCAGTCCAAACAGTGTGCACTGTGAAGACTAAGCTGCCTCTTCCACTTTCTTTCAATTCCAGAGCATCCAAAGGTATTTCCTTGGATTTGGTAGGTTTTAGGACCTGTGTTTAAAAGCTCTTCTGGCTTTAGGATGACTTGGACCTAGAATCTGCCACTGTGACCAGGAGGGGATTAATGAGTCATTTTAAGACCCCGTGAGTCTACCTCACTTTCTGCATGCTAAGTAACCTCACACCTGGCCAAGGATTTAGAGTCAGGAATTCTTCTATCTAATCCTACTTCAGCCCTTCACATGGGTGAGCCTTGGGCAAGCCGTTTTTCCTAAGCCTGTCTTCTCATCCCTGCAGCAGAGATAACAATATTGACTTACTCCCCAGGCTGTTACAGGGATTATTGATTGACAGCTGTAACAAACACTGAAAACGCTTTAGAATCTGCCCACCTTTGTCCCAGGCCTGCTTTCCTTTGGCACTCCCGCCTCTTGTCCTATAGTTTGAGTTGGCACAGGGAAGGGAACCAAGGAGAGACTGGGGGCACAAACATGACTTGTTTGCCATCTGAAGAGACAGTGAGCCTGAGCCAGTGAGGAAGGAAGGTAGTTAGCAACTGTTGTTAAGGTTTCTGTGGGGGCCCCCACCACAGGTCCAGTGAACAAGGATCTCAGAAGCGCAGATGTCCACATCCTAATTGTCATTCTTGTACATAAATAAATTAGCAGCCCAGTCCTTGACACCGATGGTATGAATGGCTCACCCCGAGCAGCTGTTAAAGAGTGTCTCTGATATTAATCACACACTTCCTTCAATGGCATTGACCTTTGGGTGAAAATGCCTTGCTCTTGTTGAGGCAAGTCTGGAGCAGCCAGCCTCATGGAGTGTGCACATGCACGAGTAAGCGAGACAGCAGCTTTGATTCTGATCATTATTTAATCATGACCATAACTTTATTATTATTATTATTTTTTTGGTAGAGACAGAGTCTCACTTTATTGCCCTTTGTAGAGAGCCGTGGCATCACACAGCTCACAGCAACTTCCACTTCCTGGGCTTAGGTGATTCTTTTGCCTCAGCCTCCCCAGTAGCTGGGACTATAGGCGCCCACCACAAGGTCTGGCTATTTTTTGTTGTTGTTGTTGCAGTTTGGCTGGGGTGGGTTTGAACCCGCCACCCTCGGTATATGGAGCCGGTGCTCTACTCACGGAGCCACAGGTGCCGCCCACGATCATAACATTTTTATGTCATGTTAGGGTTTACAGAGCGTTTTTACTTTTGTGATCTCTATGGAGCCTCAGTAAAGTTGTGAGACAGGCAAAAATGCTTATCTCCACATAGGGCAGATGAACTCAAATTTGGAGAGGTTAATGGGTCTAAGATCCTACAGCCAGGACATGAAATCCTTTGCCCAGCAAGTCTGTCATTCTCTGTAGTATATGATTCTCTTTCCTTAAATGTTTAGTGCTTCCGTTTGATATGGAATTGAATGGAACCAGAAATGTTAAAATATGCACATCCACCTTTGATGAAATGCTCACTACACACCACATGCTGTGCTAAGTGCGTGAAGGCCTGAGTATCATCTAATCCTCACTCAACTCCACCAGGTAGGTATATTTGTCCTCTTTAGAGATGAAACAAACTGAGGTTCAGAGAGGTTAATAACTTGCTCAAGGACACACAGATAGTTCAAGCATTTAACCACAATTTTATACTGCTAGCCTTAGAAAATTCTGGCAGCTGTATAAGGTAGCTATATGGCTGGACGGAGAAAGTGGGAAGCTGCTGCTGGCCCCCAGCATCAAGGGTTGTACCCCTTCAGATTTTCTCACAGATTGAAAGTTTATTTCTATAATTTCACGAGGAGAGCAGTAAACCCTGTGTGGCAGCAGTTGCTGGGGATCTCAGTAGAGGAGCAGTGGAAAGCCCCCACGTGTAAGGTAGAGGTGAGTGTGCTACCATCCTGGTCTTGCTGTCTCAAGTGTCTCCTCCTGCGCCTCTCCCTGGACTCGTGTTCTCGCCCTGGCACTTAGGATTTTCTCTGTGGCTGGCGTGTGCCCTTCCAAGCTGGCTTTCTGTGTCTCTCCTGCCCACAGTGTCTGGTTTCACACATTTGTTGCAGGTCTTTGATTTCTGTCCCAGGCCTCCTCAGACACCAGGGATGCCTGAAGGAGCTCAGCAGACACACACACCATTAGAGAGGAGACGGGGCACTTACGGGGAAGGTTCTTCCATCCCTTGCTGTGGAGCACAGCTCTGGGAGGCATTCTGGGAAGCCCCTGCTGTCCACAGAGGCAACGCGCATAATGAACCTGATTTATTATTTATTTATTTATTTATTAAATCATAGCTGTGTACATTAGTATGATCATGGGGCACCATACACTTGGTTCATAGACCGTTTGACACATTTTCATCACACTAGTCAACATAGCTTTCCTGGCATTTTCTTAGTTATTTTGCCAAGACCTTTACATTCCACATTTACTAAGATTCACATATACCCTTGTAAGATGCACCGCAGGTGTAATCCCATTAATCCCCCTCCTTCTACCTATCTCCCCCCTCCCTCCCCTCCCTTTCCCCCTTCTCCCTATTCTTAGGTTGTAACTGGGATATAGCTTTCACGTGAAGGTCCTACATTAGTTTCATAATAAGGGTGAGTACATTGGGTACTTTTTCTTCCATTCTTGAGACACTTTACTAAGAAGAATATGTTCCAGCTCCATCCATGTAAACATGAAAGAGGTAAAGTCTCCATCTTTCTTTAAGGCTGCATAATATTCCATGGTGTACATATAGCACAATTTATTAATCCATTTGTGGATCGATGGGCACTTGGGCTTTTTCCATGACTTAGCAATTATGAATAGGGCTGCAATAAATATTCTGATACAAATATCTTTGTTATGGGATCCCATCGCAGGCTGGGCAAGGGACTTGAAGAGAAACTTCTCTGAAGAAGACAGGCACACAGCCTTCAGACATATGAAAAAATGCTCATCATCTTTAATCATCAGAGAAATGCAAATCAAAACTACTTTGAGATACCATCTAAGTCCAGTGAGACTAGCCTACGTCACAAAATCCCAAGACCAGAGATGTTGGCGCGGATGTGGAGAAAAGGGAACACTTTCGCACTGCTGGTGGGAATGCAAATTAATACATTTCTTTTGGAAAGAGGTATGGAGAACACGTAGAGATCTAAAAATAGATCTGCCATTCAATCCTGTAATCCCTCTACTGGGCATATACCCAGAAGACCAAAATGAACCTGATTTCTTTCCCCGTACCACCCTCCTCTGCTCCTTGGGATTGCCTTTGAAAGACATGGCCAATATCCAGATTCTCATCTCAGCTTATGCTACTGGGACAAACTCGAACTAAGAATACATTATTTCCTTTCTCCCGGCCTTTAGGGTGTTATTAACATACCCTGCCCTCTGAACTGGTCAGCAGAATTACGTGGTAGCTAGGGTCCACATGTGACTTCTGGCTTCTGTGTGACACTGGGCAAGTTACATGACTTCTCTGAGCTTTAGTTTCTTGTTTCTAAAGGAATTGAAGTACGATATTCCCCCCTGGGTAAAACGTGTGTATTAAGTGCAGGAGGCAGAGTATGGCACATGTCCAAGTGGGCCCAGTTACCACACTCTGTGGTGGTTACAATCACAGGTTTGGGAGTAGGAGGGGTTTATCCATGTCTAAACTTCTTTACTTGTTGTTGTATGGCCTGTAGCAGGTTTCTTTGTCAGCCTCAGTTTCCTTATTTATACAACAAGGCTAAAACATTGGCTGCATCATGGGGTGTAAGAATTAATTCGTAAGTAGGGATACACAGTCTGGGGCGCGAGAGTAGGTGCGCCTACAGTTGTAAATACAGCTGTTATTGGAATAGTGGCTGGTCTCCAGTTGGACTTAGTGACTTTCCCCTCTGTATTCTTTTGATACCACCTTCTTAAGTCCTAATAACCACTGCCTCCCTTACCCTTTCAGGTCTAGGGCTTCCAATGGGGCCAACACTTCTGCTGTTATTAGTCCTGGTGTGTAATCGTCCCCTCTGGTGCTTGTAAGCCTGCCTACCCTCTCTGTGACTGTTCCTTCAGTAAACTCCCCATAGCTGTATCTTTAAATACATTGGATGTGTTTTGCTAGGATGCTGCCAGATATATCAGGTCATGCCCTTGCTATCTTCTTTATCTTTCTCAACTTTAACCTTGACTATTTAAAGAAGAGGGAGATGATTGTCTAAAAGCAGATCACAAACCGGTCTAGGCCATGGCTCCGGCTACATTCCTTATTATTGTTTCTGACGTGCACACCTGTGGTTGTACCATGTGAAATTATTGGTCTTATACTTTGGCTTTGCTTCCTGCTTCAGGCAGCATTAATGGGCCTCTGGACTTCTCTTTGGGACTTTCAGACTTCAAATTTCCTACAGTGTTCACAGGGACTCATTCCCTTTATGTTTGCACTCTCTGTGGTATGCTAAGTATGGGGGCTTACCCTCAGGGCTGGCCTCCTGGGTGTGAGGAAGGGCCCTGTGCTTAGTGTCACGCCCTGTGGTCACTGTTTTGAAACTACCAATAATTTTTTAATAAGGCTCCCCATTTTCATTTTGCAATGGGCCCTGAAAATCACATAGCCATTCTGGGTACCCATACTATGAAGATTATTTAGGCAGCAAAGGGAAACAGCAAATAATGACACTGAGTTATGTGAAGAAATAAATTAATTCTTTTTCATTTATCTTTCAATCCTTCTGATTATTTCAAGACAAAGATCTTCTTTTTGTGCCACTAAATCTTAACAGCTCTCTTGCCCCTTGCTAATTCTCTCCTTTTTAATGGAGAGACTAGGCCTCAGATTCAGTGGGCCACATTATAGCATCATTTTATTTTCATGGTTATCTTCTATTATAACAAGTGATACTACTTTTCCATTTAGGGAGCTAAGAAAAAGTTTCTTTTAAAATGAATTTAAATAAAAAATATGGGTCAATTTAAAAGCAAAATGATGAGTAAATAAGTATAGAGGTATCCTGACATAACAATAATTTTTAAGACCTTGGGAGCATCATTGAAGGTTTCATTTTGTAGTTGAGGATAGAAAGTATTTTTCCTCCTACACTTAGTTCCCTAGAAGCCCATCCCAAGCCCACCTTGCCCTGGAGGATTCCAGTAAACGGTGGTCCTAGGAATCAATTGAAGAACTGGGTAGAAAGAATTAAGGCTACTCCTATTTGAAGTCTTTTATTTGATTTAAATAGTTCTGATTATAATACTTACAGGTTTAACCCAGAAATGAGTCTAGGAAGGAGCAGAATCAGAGGTAGGCTGACTGCAAGATGAAATCATGCACTTATCTGTTGCCATTGCCTGTATTTTGCCTGAATTTTGACGATAATTGGAGAGAAGCAGAGTGACATGACAGAACCCTCCAGGGGTGGCTGAAGTAAGAAGTGTGCATTTCCCTATAAACCTAAAACTTCTGAAGTCTCTTAAGCGTGAGGTTTTAATGCTCAGCTGGCAAAGAGATGAGCCATTAATGGCTGGAGGTGTTAATTTTCCAATGGCCAGTCCTGCAGTTCGGCGTGGGTGGCTGTCCTGAGTTCCTGATGCATATTCAGTTTGGGGAACATTTTCATCCCCATGAATGACATTTAAGGTGGTAAAAACTTTCCCTATTGGCTATATTCTTCATCTTATTACACTCATCATTGATTTCATTGGCTGGCATTTAAAAAAGGAAGCTTGTTAAACTAAGTTGTTATGCTTGTGGTTTTAAAGGTTGGCACAGCAGATAGTTCCAGGGAAGAAAGAATTGTACATGCGTGGACAGAAATGAATTTCTTTTAATGACAAAAATAACTCTAGGAAAAAAAAATTCCCTCAACACAAAGCATCTCCGAGTATATTTTGTAACAGGAAATTCCTTACCAATCTCCTGGACTATGATAAGTGATGTAAAATTGTTTTACTGGATGGGAGAAGAGATTTGGTCCAAGTTCCTGGGCCCAGCTCCATGCTATGTTTGGGAGTCATCCATGTGGTCCAATTTTATCCTGTTACTAACAACTTCTGGGAATGTCAGGTCAATGGCAGAACTACCTTCATGCTCAGCTTGGACAACTCAAACAGGGAACCCAAGTACAGCGTACAAGTTAATGTAATAATGGCAATAATGACAATAAATTAACTCCTCTATTCCAGGCATGATCTGGACACCTTGCATTAATCACCTCACTCTACCTCTCTCTACTTATTTGTCAAAGTTTAGGCATAATACAGGTAATGGCAACAAATAAGTGTATGATTTTGTCTTGTAGTCAGCCTGCTTCTGATTCTGCCCCTTCCTAAACCATTTCTAGATCTTAGAGCAAATTTGAAAGGCAAATATTATCTTTACATTTTAGATGGGCTGCCCACTTGGCCATTTGCTTGACTATCCCTTCCGTGCTATTTCCTTCTCTTTCTATGTTCTGTATTTCAGAGAACTACTATTTTTGAAGAGCTACATGACTTCAGTCAACGCAAGGTACTGCTATGACATTGGGGTGAGAGGAAGTGAGAACCCGGATTCTCCCCCCACCCCACACCATGCCTCGAGCAGCATCTCCTGCCCAGTTCTGTCTCTGGAAGCTCTGCCCCATGCCTCCAGGTCCTTGGCTCCAGTTGGTTATACCACTTCCACCCTTGGTCCTCCATCTGTAGGGTGGTGGCACCTCCCTGCTGTTATTAATCTCTGTGTTGCCTCACTGTGTCCTGCTTTTCTCATCAGTCCTTGTAACTCCTGGGGAACCAATTCTCTCAATTAATCCACCCCCACCTCATATGAATGGTTTAGACTACCCTGTTTCCCCGAAAATAAGACAGTGTCTTATTTTAAGGTGTGCTCCCAAAGATGCACTAGGTCTTATTTTCAGGGGACGTCTTATCTTTCCTATAAGTAGGTCTTATTTTCAGAGGATGTCTTATTTTCGGGGAAATAGGGTAGTTTCTGGTTTCTTAGCTGGACACTCTGGCAGAGGAGGATAAAATTTTTCTATAAAGGACCAGGTAGTAAATATTTTAGGCTTTATTTGGATCAAATATTTGGGTCAGGAATCAAAATCCAGGTACTTGTGTAGGTATTTATATTGTAGGAGAGAATACAAATTTCCACAAGTTATTTTAGCTCTCAGGCCATCCAAAAGCAGGCACAGGCCAGGTCTGTCCAGCAAGGAAAGATGGGACAAAAGCAGTTAAGAAGTTGTTGTGACAATCCAGGTAAGAGTGGGTGGCAACTTGGACAAGGCCATGCGACAGAGCGCAGCAGTTGACTGGAGTTGTGTTCTCAATCTTGAAGGTGGGGCGACTGTCCTGAAAAGCAAACCTGATCGTGTCACTGAGTAAAACCATCCCTAAATCCTAGATTGTCTGCAGCCGAGGTGGTGAGCTCCATGGACTCATCGGCCATCTATTCCAAACTGCCAAACAGGGTCACTAATGGGAAGGAGGTTTCTTTTTTTTTTTGGATTTTGGCCAGGGCTAGGTTTGAACCCGCCACCTCTGGCATATGGGACCGGCGCCCTACTCCTTGAGCCACAGGCGCCGCCCACTAATGGGAAGGAGAAAGGCCCAGGAAACCGAGACAGGAAGGGAGCACAGTCTGTGTTACTATGTGGCCACCAGGAAGGGGACCAAACCAGTAGTTTGGTCAGATTTGGTGTAGATAGGAGTTATTGTCTAGATGTAATGCTTTTCCCTTCATTGCAGAATTCAGGCCCTTTAAGGCCAGCACTCAGGATTTTTGCCCCCAACACAGTTAAATTAAAAGGTAAATTTATGTTTTTCTGTAGCACTCACTCTGACAGGAGATGGTCATTTTAAATGACCATTTATAGCGGAAGTTCCTAACCTCAGGCACATGAGGAGAATTCAGGGATCTATACACTCAGACAGAAAAAAATTTAGTTATTTATTATGCATTCTCACTAACATCTAAATAATTCTGAGTACTTCCTTCAGTGATAAATGTAGGCCAGAAGCCCACAGTAGAATTAATGGTGCCAGGAGACATTACAGACATTTTCATGTCATACGGCTATGGTTGTGGGTAACTTGAAATATTCATTACTTCCAGGGCTCTAAATTATTTCGCCACCATTAGATCTTATTATTTAATGTTTGTTAAAGATATACAACTATTACTAAATCACCAATTTGATTTTTAAAAAATATTTTGGAAACCGTATTTCAGTATAACTGATTTCTTTTCTATTCCTCAGTAGTTACTTCATGCCCTTAAAACATTATTCAGAGAAGGGGTTTACAGGCTTCACTGGTCTCCTGAGTCCAAAATAGGAGGGGGCTGTGTTCACCTGTTGATGCTTCCAGCCAGGAGAGGTGTTAGTGGATGATGTTGGGGCTGCTTTGGGGACAGCTGTAAAACAGAGTTTCCTCAAGTACCTTGTGCTTCAGAGGGAGCTGCTGATGCTCCCAGCCTCCTCCCGCACAGAAGCTCTTAGCTAATTGTGCTGAACCCAGGGCCAGGCCTCAGGGAGGGGAAGCACCCTGAGTGTGCTCCTTTGGCAATCAATTATTTTCCCAAGCAGGAAGATTGATAGCTCCTGCACATTTTGGTGCAGCTAATAATACCGCAGATGCTGTTTTAATTCCAAAGCACATAGCCACCCCCAACCTTTTTTTTTATTTTTTTTAACCTCTTTGCCTAAAATGGGAGCTAGGGCAGTGGCTCCCAGAGATGGAGCAGATGTGTCATTCGGGGGCCGTTTGAATACCTACTTACGTGCTGCGCTCTTGTCTGTTCCTAAGGCTCGCCCACTTGCTGGCTACTGATTTGAATGTTCTTCCATTTTTTGGTTACGTTTCTCAGATTTTCCTTTCAAGGCAATCTCCTTCCCTGAATGTGCTGAAATTGCTCTTTCTTCTTCCACCCCACCCCCGGATATGTTCTTGTGCCTCTCCAGTCTTGAGTGGGGCCTGAGAAAACAGAAGCAGGTGGGTCTGGGTAGTGGGTTGGGAGCAGGGAGGGAGGAGCTGGTCATTGTCTTCCCCTGCTCTATATCAGGTTTCCCCATGATATTGCTGAGAGCTTGTCCCGAGAATGTACCTATTTCTAAACTCAGCCTGAATGCTCAGAAGTTTAAATAACAGTTTCTGGCAGGTGCTCTATGATTAAAAGTATTGAACTTTCTTTCCCACTGTGGTTGCAGAGAACTTCAATGCCTTCCTCTCACTTTTGCTAATTTACTTTCCCCTTCTGCACCTCTAGCACCTCCAAGGGCTTCCTTCTCCGCTGAGGGTCAAAGAGAGCATCGCTAACGCATGGCCGTGCGGGGAGCTTCCCTCTAAGGCCTGACCGAGGCCCGGGGGACACCAGCAGCACAAAGCAGCAGTGCAGAGCTTCTATCTCTGTGTTTCAAGCATAGGGAAGACCAAGTCAGGAAGTGTTTTGGACTCTTTCTGGGTACGGGGTTACGGAACTCAAGCATTCCTGTTGCTGCACATCGTGGCTGTGCTAAGGTGCAATCATTGTTCTGAACTAATCTCTCTCCTTTTTGCCCCCACAAAAAAGTATGTTTCGGTGCCGCGCCCACAGCATATAGCCGTAGTGAGGCAGTGCTGTCCGCGTTATAGAACGACGGGAAGGTGGTTTGTGCTCCCCGGAGCTTTGCCCCCAGCGCCCCCAGTATGCACAGCATCAGAAATGTTGCCTAGCATGCTCAGTTACCCGCTTAAGTTTAAAGATTGTGGCGTCTACTCATGTGTTTGTCATCCTGTACCAGAAGTCTGTTTGTTCTGATAAACTATCAATATGTACTTTCTTAAGAATGAACACAATACACTGTTGATCCAGATATAACACCACCTCATGAGCTATTGGACTCAGTGGCACCAACAATAAGCACATAAAGATGTTTTCCCACCATAAATACCAGTGAGCTAAGACGATAAGCCTAAGGACACGAAATACAAATTATCTACATAAGTTACAAAGTCACTAAAACACATCCACCCACCATGAAGTCCTGTTCAGAACATCTTACTTCACCAGCTGTCACGCATAATAAAAATCAATAAAAAAACTAATACTTATCAAGAAATTTACTCTAAATCAAAATTATAATTATCAATAACAATAAGATCAAATAGTAAATGTAAAATTAGTCAAGCATTAACATAAAGAAGATATCAAGCTGTTCTAAAAAGATAATAAGAAACTAAGAAAAGAGTTGGAGGCAGTAACATTCCTGAGATAGGAGAAAGCGAGCAGAGTTGACTAATAACCGCTACCCTCCGGGAAGCGGAACCTTAAGACATAACAATGCATGATAAATCACACTTACAAACACAAAGATAACCCGCGCATGTAAGCAAAAAGATTGCATTATGCAAGCTCTGTAAAAATGTATAAATACCAACATGTGTACCCAGTAAATTTACAGCTGCATACCTCACCCGTAGTGTGCCAGACTGTCATTCCTGCGCCGACCTCTCAACCTTCCTCGTTCCTTCTCCCTACTTTCCCTCAGACTGGAGCCCACCGACAGGGCGGTCCGCGGCATTTCGGGGTTTTGAAAGGAAGCTGAATTCCGCTCAAACAGAAGGTAATTTAAGAATGGTATTATAAGTGGTGTGCATAGGGTCAGGGAAACCACAGGGATGCGGAGGTACCAGGAATGAGGCTGGGCAGGAGGATATGGGAGATGGGTGGC